>NC_134357.1:232000575-232302519 GCF_048569485.1 Anomaloglossus baeobatrachus
GTTTTTTAAAAGGAGCCAAGATGAACAGAGCTGGGATCAGGAAAGACTTTGCTACCTACCCTGGTGTCATCCTGGGGACGGTTAATTAGGCCGTATTTTTGAATGTGCTTGATGCAAATCTAGCTGTGAAGTGCACAACTAGGGCACAAGTGCTGCCACTGAATGGGTGGGTGTCTGTGTGGCCCAATTTTTGGAAAAAAGGGAGACTCCGCTTGGAGTAACCCTTGCTTGCTGTGTTTTTAAAAGAAGCCAAGATGAACAGCGCTGGGATCAGGAAAGACTTTGCTACCTACCCTGGTGTCATCCTGGGGACGGTTAAGTATGGCGTATTTTTTAATGTGCTTGATGCAAATCTAGCTGTGAATTGTACAACTGGGGCACAAGTGCTGCCACTGAATGGGTGGGTGTGTGTGGGGCCCAATTTTTTGAAAAAAAGGGAGACTACGCTTGGAGTCACCTTGCGGTGTTTTACATGATTTTAGAAGGGCGTGCCATGCCTATATCTGTGTGTTCTCCTCTTTTTCCTTGTCCAGTTGTTTTGTTTTCGCATGAGTATATGTCCTTGTCACTTTCCCATGTGTTTGTGTTGTGAGTTGTTTGTCACCTTTTGGACACCTTTGAGGGTGTTTTCTAGGTGTTTTTATGTGTTTGTGATTGCCTGCCATTGTTTCCTATGCAGTTCGAGTTCGGTTCGTCGAACGTTCGATGAGCCGAACTCGAACGGGACCTCCGTTCGGCGAGCCGACCTCGAGCCGAACCGGGACCGGTTTGCTCATCTCTACTCATGTCCTTCAGTCTGGTGGAAATGGCCGGAGCAGCAGCAATACAGGAGTGAGCTCATTATGGAGTAAGTAGACCTAATTCTTTTCTATCATAAGCATCCCTTCCTATTTCTAACTTTTAAATATGAGCAGAAAACTGCTATAAATAGTGAATATCTTACATTAGTCTGGAAAGCAAAGTCTGCGTGGACCAGGAAGGGGCTCCCAGATGCCAGCTGTAAAACTCGTCGCTCCACCATCGCAAATTCCTCACCAACATCAAGCACGGTTCTTTTGCAGATGAATTTAACAGCAAAGTCTTTGCAGGTAGATGGATCCTCCGCCAGCAGGACCGCTCCAAAACCTCCTCGGCCCAGCATATGATGGAACAACAATCTCCTTCTGATGTTATCAGAGACTGGGCTGCTGGAGCCGGATGGCCGAGCATCGCTGCCTCCTGGAAGCAGAAGAAATTGAGAAACTACTATATATATATATATATATATATATATATATATAATGTATATTTATGACTTATTTTTAAAATAGGTCATCAGTATAAGGCCCAGCAGACAGCTCCACCAATCCATGGTGGTTGTTGGATGCAAATAGTGCAAGGCAGACAGCAACTCTGCATGTTGTTTAGTGGCCGCTGCTGGGTCCTGCAGATCCACTCCAGTTCTCTTCAGCCATTACTAAACAGTGTACAGGGCTGTGCTTCTTTGTGCCTGGCCTCTGACACCCACCCGGTGGTGTTAATAGTTAATCGGTGGGGATCCAATACCCGGTACCCCACAGATCATCCTGTTATCACTTCAGCGTGGGTGCAACTATGGGCGAGCTAGTAACTATGGGCGAGCTAGTCATTTCTGATGCCCCAGCACGCCACATTGAAAGAGGGGGTCCTGCCTGGATGTATAGACTTTTGCTGCAGAAGCGATACACTTGGGAAACACATGCTACTGATGGCTTTGGCTGGCCAGGACCTGATATTAACCAGTGCAGTGAAGGAGACCACCTGTTCTTTAAAAACGTTATCTTACTGCACAACCACTTGATGGCAATTATATACAGCAGATAGCAGATACACAACTTCTCGTATGTTTCTTCTGTTACATAGAGTATCTCCACACATAATATCATCATTACATCTTCAACCTCACTTATTCCTGCCTGCAATAGTCTCATTTGCTTCATCACCACCTAGCTCAGTACAATGGCACTGGTCCTGCATGCCGCCGGATACTCTGAGTGCACTAACAGCGCTGCTCTGTGCTGCTGGCTCTACTGACCTGAGCTGGCAACAGAGCAGACACTTGCACTGAGCAGATTGCACAGTACACAGCGAGCAGTGAGGGACACAGCAGAGATGGAGCAGCCACTGAAACAAGTGTCACTGATGATTCTTTGTTTCAAGGAAGTGTCAGAGTCTGTGACAGTGACCGCAACCTCTACCTCCTGATGATGCTTTGTTTCAGTATTGCAGCATGCAGTGGGATCCTCAAACAAAGCATCATCTGACAGGAAGTAGGGAAAAAAATCTATGGGAGTTAGATAGTGTAGTCAAGTAAGGGTAGGACATTTTTTAACACAGCAATATTAGAAATTAGATTAGGGCAATATATAGGGATTTCGATTTAAATATTTTCAGCCTTTGGACAACCTTTTTAAGATCAGGATTAGCTTATTAGAGCAACAGCTACAGAGAGAAAATTTACTTCCATTCTTCCTGCGTCTGCTCGCTTTTTGTTATTATGGTATTATCGGGGTGGTACTGAGAGCTCTTACAGTTACCACTCAGTAGACTGTGAGCAGCAGCTGTAATCACTCCCCAACACATTGACTGGCAGTTTACTCTGCAGTGTGTGTAAGCAGTGTTTTTATGCAGAGGAGGCTGTCAGTCAATGTGCTGTAGAGTAATTACAGCCGCTGCCACAGTTTGGAATGCATTGACTGTTACAGCTTCCTCCGCCGACCCTAAGACTGAAAGCAAGAGGCTGCAGGGAAGATATAAGCTAATTTTCCACCTGTAGCTGCACTTTCACTAAAGTAGGCAGGCCAGGCTATAAGGCCACGTGCACATGTTGAGGATTTGGTGAGATTTTTCTCTCAATATGTGTGAGCCAAAATCAGGAATGGACCAATCAGAGGAAAAGTATATTATAGAGACACGAGCACCAATTCTGCATTTTTTTTACCCTCTCCTGGTTTTGGCTTACAAATACTGAGGTAAGAAGCTCACCAACTACTCAACATGTGCACGTGGCCTAATACTATTTACCATCAGGTTAACCCTGTATCTGCAGGTAAATAGCTTTTCCCAACATGACAGGTTCGCTTTTACACCATAAAATAGACTGAAAAATTGACATGTATCAGACTATTTAGTCTCCATGTAATGAGAACAAATGCAGAAATAAATTCAGAGATGCAGAAAAGGAAAAACTTTATTTATTGAAAAAAAATAAAGTTACACATGAAATTAAAGAAAACAGTTTCCTCTATTATTACAGAACAAAATAGAGAAGAATGCCTATAATGGATCAATAACATATCCATGTGTCTCCTGGAAAACAAGCAATGTCAGTTTCATGGGGATGCCACAATCCCTACATTTACCTGATAAGTCATTTCATAGAAAAAACTGCAACATTTGCTTTGGTCATTTACCCCTTCAGGACCAGGAAAGTTTTAATTTTTGTAACTTTTTGTTTGTCTTCTTTCAAAAATCATAAAACTTTTACTTTTCCAGTGACGCAGCTTTATTTTTGCACAGTTATTTGTAGTTTTTAATTTATCAAACAATGTACTGAATAATAGGAAAAAATCCAAGTGAGATGAAATAGTGACAAAAATTGAAATCCCACCATTGTTTGGGGGTTTTATGGAGTTCATTACATGATTAAAATAACTTATGAGATGAAGATTCTCCAGGTCACTACGATTATGGTGATACCAAACTAGCGAGGAGTTTGTTTTCTATTTAAGTAAAAATTTGTAAAAAAAATGGGTGTTTGTTTTGTTATTTTCTGACATTTTTATTTTTCCGTTAATGGAACTGTTTCAGAGCTTGTATTTTTTGGGGGAGATTGACAGCACCATCCAGATGGTTTACAACAGTGATTGCTGTTGTTACAGTCAGAGGTTGGCTGTATAACACAGCTGGCATCACACTGTAAAGACAAAGGCTGGCTGTATAACACAGCTGGCACCTCCCTGTAGAAAAATTGGCTGGCTGTATAACACAGCTGGCAACTCCCTGTAGAGACAAAGGCCGGCTGTATAACACAGCTGGCATCTCCCTGTAGAGACAGAGGCTGGCTATATAACACAGCTGGCATCTCCCTGTAAGACAGAAGGTCGCTTTACATGCAACGACGTTGCTAACGCAATGTCGTTGGGGTCACGGAATTTGTGACGCACATCCGGCCTCGTTAGCGACGTCGTTGCGTGTGACACTTACGAGCGACCGCTAACGAGCACAAATACTCACCTTATCGTTGATCGTTGACACGCTGTCCAGTTCCCAAATATCGTTGCTGCTGCAGGTACGATGTTGTTCGTCGCTCCTGCGGCAGCACACATTGCTATGTTGGACACCGCAGGAACAAGGAAAATCACCTTACCTGCGGCCGCCGGTAACGGGGAAGGAAGGAGGTGGGCGGGATGGTCGTCCCGCTCATCTCCACCCCTCTGCTTCGATTGGGCGGCCGCTTAGTGACATCGCTGTGACGCCGCATGAACCGCCCCCTTAGAAAGGAGGCGGTTCACCGGTCACAGCGACGTCGCTAGGCAGGCGATGTTGTGCGCCACGGGAAGCGATTTGCCCGTGACGCACAGCCGATGGGGGCAGGTACGCACGCTAGCGATTTCGCTAGTGAGACTGCAGCATGTAAAGCACCCTAGAGACCGGATGTATAACACAGCTGGCAGCTCCCTGTAGAGATAGAGACCGGGTGTATAACACAGCTGGCACCTCCCTGTGAATGGGGCTTAGCTCCTGAACCCTTTCCACACTTACAGATCCCAGCACAGATGAGCAGTTAAGTAATTTTGCCCTAAGAAGTAAAAGCCCAGAATGCAGGCAGAAGAGGTTAAAGGGTTTGGCACATAAACAACATTTATCAGCAATCTTTAAAATATATGAAAAATGGATGAGGTAGGTCTGCCCCAGAGTTGCCACATCTCCAACAACAGTTGGGGATATTGGGGTTAAGTTTATGTAATAGGGAGGCAGAGTGATTGTTAATAGATCTGGTTACCAAAAGTAGTTCATGTAGAATTATCAGACTGACACTGTTCTTTGGTATTTTCTTACCCCCTCCCGGCTCCTTCCCCTTTTATATCAATGTTCTGTCTTGTCTTGGCTGATGTATAAATGTAAAGATGAGGTGAACTCTTCAGAGTTGAGTTCATCCGCTGTTGCCTATACATTCTTTACCAAAACTGTATTTCATTGATTTTAATTTATTTTGTAATTCTGTCAATTTAACTTTGTAAATTCAATAAAAATTCAATTGTTAAAAAATGTAAAAAATATGAAAAATGTTTGACCGCTGTTGGTCCCACTATGTGGACCCCTACTAATCCTGAAAATGATGGACCAATATTCCCTTTACAGCACCACTATAGAGCTCTGTTTTCTTTATTGGGCCTCTGCAGTGGTGCTTTCAATGTAAGTCTCCTGCCCCCGGTCTGATACTCATCTTCTGACACCTTCATTCTTTTCCAGCATCGCTCCAGTCTGTCTCTGGCAAAAGGTGACCAGCTGTTCCAGTGTTTCATAGAGCGCGCCAGAGGTCACTTTCCAATACATCTCTATGAGAGCCATGATCTGGCCTTGTTCTGGCTCTCATAGAGATGCACTGAGCGCTTTTGACGTAACTTCTTACTTTCGGACAGTCATAATTTATGGGCACAAGATGGCGCCACAAGAATGGAGCGACAGCGGTAAAAGGTGAAGCTGCTGGAAGGTGAGTATAAGAACGGAGGTAGGGGAGTATATTTAAAGCGCCACTCCATCGCTGAATAAAAAACAAAAAACGCTGAAGTGGTGCTGTAAATGAAGTGATGATTACACATGTACATTACCGCCCCCTTCACTTTCTAAGGAAGTGCTGGGGAGAGACAAGTACAAGATCCACAGGGTTATAAACCTTTGTGCTGAACATTTACATTAATCATAATTTTAGCAGGACACCATTAGATGAGAACATGTGATTTACATCATTAGTTTGGCCATTTCACATATACAGTACATTAAAAATAAAGAAGAGTTTTCTCTGTCTTTACACCTAGATAACAAAGCAGCATTAGACATAACATATCCACAGCATTCACAATTGTACAGTTCTCTTGGTAATTAGGAATACATTATCTACCTGAGCCTCGCTGGTCTTCCTGCAAGTCTTCTTTCTTCTGGACTTGTTCAGGTTTCTTGATGGATCTTGCCAAGACCAGTCTTCTCTTCTTGGCTTTACTGCAGTCTTCTTCCTTCTTCATGTCCATGGCTTTCTGCCCGGATGAAATCCTTTGCCGTTTTCTTCCCTGGCTCACTTTGGGAGACTTTTCTTTGTCCCCCGATGAGCTGAAAACGGCTGCTCTCTTCTTGGCTCCCATCTTCCGATGTGCCTCTATCTCTTCCTCCTTCTTCAGGACAGATTGTTTGGGCTTCTTGACTGAAGACTTCCTCTCATCATCAGATGGGTCATAGGCAGATCTTCGTCTCTTCCCTCCTTCTGTCCTAAACTTCTTTTCTTTTGCATCCATATTATCGCTGTGCTCAGCAGACAACTCCTTCACCATCGCTGGTCACATCCAACTGTCACTCACTGACGATGTAAACATTCCAACTGCCCTGGCTGCACAGCAATACACCGGTCATGTGACCGGCAGCTGACCAATCATATTTATACTATGGATATACTTTAGATGAGATTTAATTATATAAATCTATGTCAGGTGTTCTGCAGAATACAAGGCACCACTATTACTTATAGCAGCAGATCTGCACCAACTGGCCATTTGTGTCTGCTACTACAGAACATCCTATGGGTGTAATCCATCAGATCTCAAAAAGATTAAAGATTTCCATTCCTGTATGTCCTATAGATATAAAGTATGTATTACTATTATATATGGGATATGGTAAACATGGGCTATCTGCGATGACCACTCTTCTTTGTAAATTGTTCTTGTTATTATAATTTCCAATTGGTTTAATCTTTCTTTGCATTTTCATTGAGCACAATTTATGATTTATGTCACTGATTATGGCAACAAGAAATCGGCAATGATGAACTGAAAAATATATTAAATACTGGTATAACTATCAGGTCATATAATCCAGTTTGTACGGAAAACAGTGACAAAACCATTACAGAAAGCAGCACCTTTCAGTGTTTTCATCATTTTCAATCATTTTATTGAATTTCTTCTACTTTAAGTAAATATTAAAGATTGTTCTTTCTAATATAATTAACAGATGTTATTGGTAATACATACGTTATATATGCTATTGTGTTTTCCTGGTTTCCAGTTGAGCATTTTCCAAGTCAGCCATCCTCCATTCATCTACTCCTGGGTGCAGTGTTGGATTAACCCTTTAGGTCTCCGTCAGCGACTCAGGTTACTACATCTGATCCCTTCTGCTCAAGACATAATATTTATCCATGAAACCAACTTATAGTTCCTATTGCTTATATCACTGAGTAATATTCGTGTTGATTTACATTGAAAACACAATAAAAAAGGATTAAAAAAGTAACTTATGTATCCTGTGTTGTTTCCATACAGTTCTAAGGACCAAAATTTAAAGGGATTTTTTAAATATACAGTTAGGTCCATATATATTTGGACACTGACACAATTTTTTTTTTACCTGTTTCCTGAAACATATTCAAGTTACAGTTATATAATGGACATGGTCATAAAGTCCTGACGTTTAGCTTTTATTTGAGTCAAGAAAGGAAAAAGATACTGCATATATCGGGAAGCACACCCTAAAATCGTGTAAATAAATAGGATTTTATTGAATTGCAAAAGGGATTTAAAACACAATTAAAAACATACAACCCACACCTGGGTATCTCCATAAATCACAATAGTATACAGGGAATGTGCACTGCAGTCAACCAATTGTGCAAAACAACGTAAATCGCAACATCCCAATAATAATGTGGTACTGTTGAAGTAAGGGTCACCAATTCATCTATTGTATCAGGCCATAGTATGTTTCCCTAAAGTGAGGAGTCAACACACATCTCCATTATAGGAGAGAGCTGATGAAAAAGATAGCCCTAGGCACATACTATACAGACCGATGGTAGACCCAGCTGAATATAGCAACTTCAAACAGTGGAGACTCTGGCATACGCCCCACGCGTACAGATAGTGGTACACAATTCAATCCCCAATCCTCTTATATAGCATATAAACATAATTACATGTGACCAATAATCACCTGTGTGCTCTGGTCCGGACCAGTTGGAGCAAATAGTGCTCCATGTGTGCATACCGCCGGCCATGGTAAATCCAGCCCATGGTAGACGCTGCGCAGGTATCTATTCAGCAAAATCAAGTTCCGGCATATACGAGGAGATCTCGTGAGCCGTGCATGCGCTCCTACCCGTCACGGAGTCAGCGTCAATAGTCGTTATGGAGACAGGGTGAGTGAAGGGGGAGGAGGAGGGCCATAGAGCGCGCATGCGTAGTACAGTGAAAGGTCATAGCATCTATGCCTGTCAGAATAGTGTAAGTAAACGGAGAAGCAAATAAGTCACAAGCATAGCATTATAAGTAGTTGGTATTTAAGGTGTTTGTGCTCATTCGCCCAGGGAAGGGAATGCACCATGGAGCCCACATATAGCGCATATTCTATCCATAATACAATTTTACATAGTGCACGGCCATTGAGTCTAGACATATAATCCCATTCTGATGTTTTCATAATGGACATAGTTCAGCCATATATTACAGACAAATAAGTGCAGCATTTTGCACCATCACACAGCACTATCCAATAGAATAGATGAGATGCTGTGATTACGGTCTTGCCACACACTATGATTAAGAGGCTAGAGTTCAGGGTCCAGCATATAACACATTATGCGTTTGTAATCCAGTGGTGCACACTTCCCCTTCATCTTCCAAGCATGGTGTCTTATGCCAATATCCTCCATTATCCTCTTCTCCCATCGTGCCTCCAAATTCAGATAAATACATAAATATAGTCCATTTTATTAAACCGAGGAGTTTTTTTCAATTTCTCCAGAAGAACCATATTGTCCACATAACGTTTCCGGTTCCATAATCCAGACAGTCATATCCCAGCATTTTCAGATGGTACAGATCATCACAGTTGGCACATGCGTTGTTCAACCCAGAAATCCTGTAAAGAGAAGTTCCTCATTTAATCCAAATGGTGTGATGGAATTTAATTTAAAAACCCATCTAGATTCCATCCGCAGTAACCACTTGTGGCAAGATCCCCCTCTTCCATTACCCTTAAACTTTTGTAACCCCAATACACGTATCCCTCTAGGATTGGACTTATGATGGTGGAGAAAGTGGGTGGCTATAGGGGTAAGAGACTTACCCTTCTTTTGGTCCGAAGCTGCCAGGTTAATAGTGGAAACATGTTTTTGGACTCTTTTCCTCAACTCCTGTGATGTTTGACCCACATTTGTCATATTGCAGGGACAAATTAATGCATAGATGACATTCTTCAATTTGCAGTTAACATATGTTGTTAGTACATGTTCCTTATTGTCCTGGAGGTTACAAAATTTGTGTCGGGTTATCCGCATACATTGGCAGACATTGCAATCTCCACAAGGGTAGGAACCTACGGGATTGTATCCCCTATTGACAGGGCCGGCTCCAGGTTTTTGTGGGCCCCGGGCGGAAGAGTCCCAGTGGGCCCCATCCACACGCAGACACACATACGTACACATACATATACATATTTAACGACAAACTCACAAAAATACATATAGAACTGACACATCTATACAGTCATATACACTGACATACATAGATACACATCATACATGCATACATACAGACAAACACACACAGCTCTGCTGGATACATACATACAGACACAGCGCTGCTACATACATACACACATAGCTCTGCTATCTACATACAGACACACATAGCTCTGCTATATACATGCACACATAGCTCTGCTACATACATAGCTCTGCTACATACATAGCTCTGCTGGATACATACATACAGACACAGCGCTGCTACATACATACACACATAGCTCTGCCACATACATACACACATAGCTCTGCTATATACATGCACACATAGCTCTGCTACATACATAGCTCTGCTACATACATAGCTCTGCTATATACATACACACATAGCTCTGCCACATACATACACACATAGCTCTGCTACATACACACATAGCTCTGCTATATACACACATAGCTCTAATATATATACATACACACCTAGCTCTGCTACATACACACATAGCTCTGCTATATACATACACACATAGCTCTGCTATATACATGCACACATAGCTCTGCTATATACATACACACATAGCTCTGCTATATACATGCACACATAGCTCTACTATATACATACACACATAGCTCTGCTATATACATACACACATAGCTCTGCCACATACATACACACATAGCTCTGCTACATACACACATAGCTCTGCTATATACACACATAGCTCTGCTATATACATACACACCTAGCTCTGCTACATACACACATAGCTCTGCTATATACATACACACATAGCTCTGCTATATACATGCACACATAGCTCTGCTATATACATACACACATAGCTCTGCTATATACATGCACACATAGCTCTGCTATATACATACACACATAGCTCTGCTATATACATACACACATAGCTCTGCTATATACATGCACACATAGCTCTGCTATATACATACACACATAGCTCTGCTATATACATACACACATAGCTCTGCTATGTACATACACACATAGCTCTGCTATATACATACACACATAGCTCTGCTATATACATACACACATAGCTCTGCTATATACATACACACATAGCTCTGCTATATACATACACACATAGCTCTGCTATATACATACACACCTAGCTCTGCTATATACATACACACCTAGCTCTGCTATATACATACACACCTAGCTCTGCTATATACATACACACATATCTCTGCTATATACATACACACATAGCTCTGCTATATACATACACACCTAGCTCTGCTATATACATACACACATAGCTCTGCTATATACATACACACATAGCTCTGCTATATACATACACACATAGCTCTGCTATATACATACACACATACCTCTGCTATATACATACACACATAGCTCTGCTATATACATACACACCTAGCTCTGCTATATACATACACACATAGCTCTGCTATATACATACACACCTAGCTCTGCTATATACATACACACATAGCTCTGCTATATACATACACATAGCTCTGCTATATACATACACATAGCTCTGCTATATACATACACACCTAGCTCTGCTATATACATGCACACATAGCTCTGCTATATACATACACACATAGCTCTGCTATATACATACACACATAGCTCTGCTATATACATACACACATAGCTCTGCTATATACATACACACATAGCTCTGCTATATACATACACACATAGCTCTGCTATATACATACACACATAGCTCTGCTATATACATACACACATAGCTCTGCTATATACATACACACCTAGCTCTGCTATATACATACACACCTAGCTCTGCTATATACATACACACCTAGCTCTGCTATATACATACCCACCTAGCTCTGCTATATACATACACACATAGCTCTGCTATATACATACACACCTAGCTCTGCTACATACAGACAGAGACAGACACGCGCGGCTCCGGGGGGGGGGCATAAATCGGGGTTGGGGAGGGCACATACCGCTCAGGTCACGGTGCAGATGGGGCCCACACAGCGCCGGAGGGACACGCTGTGCTGGGGGTCGCTGGCTGGCACTGCAACTCTCATCTGTGGGACTGAACAGGATGCTGGTCTGTAGCTCCGCCCACAGATGAAGTTCAAACCAGGAAGTCTGCGCGCCTTAAAGAGACGGCGCCGCAGATTCCTGCCGAGGACTGCGGTCCCCGGAACTCGGCCCGGGGACCGCAGAACTAAGGAGAGTGGGCCCCGGCCAAGGTGCACCAGAGCTGACGAGGCCGAGTGGGCCCCCCCGGCTCTCCAGGGCCCCGGCATTTGCCCGGGTATGCCGGGTGCTGACGCCGGCCCTGCCTATTGAGTTTTATTTGGGGTTTCACAAAGTGGCTAATCATTAAAGGGTCTCTCAGGTTCGGTGCCCTCCGTGCAGTTAAGAGGGGATATTCACTGACCACATTACATGTCTGAAGATCTGTGGTCAGGATGGGCCAATGATTTTGTAAAATGTTTCTTATTTTATCCCACTGATTGTTATATGTGGTGATAAGTCTCACCTGCCGATCCTGTTTTTTTGGCTTCGTCAAGATCAATGACGCTTGAGACTCCTGATTGGCCCTCTGAAATGCCCTCGAGATCATATTTTTAGGGTATCCGCGTTCCCGAAACCTATAGGTTAGATTTTTTAGCCTGTAACCGAAACACCCCATCATCAGTACAGTTTCATCTTGTTCTGAGGAACTGACCTGTTGGTACGTCAATCTTCGTGTGTATCAGATGTAAGCTGTTAAATTGAAGCAGGCTGTTTGTTGCCGTCGTCTTCCGGCATGAGCTGGTTGTGAGTTTGTCATTGTTTCTTATAATCTCCAAGTCTAGAAAGTTGACCTTAAGGGGTGATATAGTGCATGTTAAATAGATGTTGAGATCATTATCATTCAATTTCTCCAGAAGAACCATATTGTCCACATAACGTTTCCGGTTCCTTAATCCAGACAGTCATATCCCAGCATTTTCAGATGGTACAGATCATCACAGTTGGCACATGCGATGTTCAACCCAGAAATCCTGTAAAGAGAAGTTCCTCATTTAATCCAAATGGTGTGATGGAATTTAATTTAAAAATCCATCTAGATTCCATCCGCAGTAACCACTTGTGGCAAGATCCCCCTCTTCCATTACCCTTAAACTTTTGTAACCCCAATACACGTATCCCTCTAGGATTGGACTTATGATGGTGGAGAAAGTGGGTGGCTAAAGGGGTAAGAGACTTACCCTTCTTTTGGTCCGAAGCTGCCAGGTTAATAGTGGAAACATGTTTTGGACTCTTTTCCTCAACTCCTGTGATGTTTGACCCACATATGTCATATTGCAGGGACAAATTAATGCATAGATGACATTCTTCGATTTGCAGTTAACATATGTTGTTAGTACATGTTCCTTATTGTCCTGGAGGTTACAAAATTTGTGTCGGGTTATCTGCATACATTGGCAGACATTGCAATCTCCACAAGGGTAGGAACCTACGGGATTGTATCCCCTATTGAGTTTTATTTGGGGTTTCACAAAGTGGCTAATCATTAAAGGGTCTCTCAGATTCGGTGCCCTCCGTGCAGTTAAGAGGGGATATTCACTGACCACATTACATGTCTGAAGATCTGTGGTCAGGATGGGCCAATGATTTTGTAAAATGTTTCTTATTTTATCCCACTGATTGTTATATGTGGTGATAAGTCTCACCTGCCGATCCTGTTTTTTTGGCTTCGTCAAGATCAATGACGCTTGAGACTCCTGATTGGCCCTCTGAAATGCCCTCGAGATCATATTTTTAGGGTATCCGTGTTCCCAAAACCTATAGGTTAGATTTTTTAGCCTGTAACCGAAACACCCCATCATCAGTACAGTTTCATCTTGTTCTGAGGAACTGACCTGTTGGTACGCCAATCTTCGTGTGTATCAGATGTAAGCTGTTAAATTGAAGCAGGCTGTTTGTTGCCGTCGTCTTCCGGCATGAGCTGGTTGTGAGTTTGTCATTGTTTCTTATAATCTCCAAGTCTAGAAAGTTGACCTTAAGGGGTGATATAGTGCAGGTTAAATAGATGTTGAGATCATTATCATTCAATTTCTCCAGAAGAACCATATTGTCCACATAACGTTTCCGGTTCCTTAATCCAGACAGTCATATCCCAGCATTTTCAGATGGTACAGATCATCACAGTTGGCACATGCGTTGTTCAACCCAGAAATCCTGTAAAGAGAAGTTCCTCATTTAATCCAAATGGTGTGATGGAATTTAATTTAAAAATCCATCTAGATTCCATCCGCAGTAACCACTTGTGGCAAGATCCCCCTCTTCCATTACCCTTAAACTTTTGTAACCCCAATACACGTATCCCTCTAGGATTGGACTTATGATGGTGGAGAAAGTGGGTGGCTATAGGGGTAAGAGACTTACCCTTCTTTTGGTCCGAAGCTGCCAGGTTAATAGTGGAAACATGTTTTTGGACTCTTTTCCTCAACTCCTGTGATGTTTGACCCACATATGTCATATTGCAGGGACAAATTAATGCATAGATGACATTCTTCGATTTGCAGTTAACATATGTTGTTAGTACATGTTCCTTATTGTCCTGGAGGTTACAAAATTTGTGTCGGGTTATCTGCATACATTGGCAGACATTGCAATCTCCACAAGGGTAGGAACCTACGTGATTGTATCCCCTATTGAGTTTAATTTGGGGTTTCACAAAGTGGCTAATCATTAAAGGGTCTCTCAGGTTCGGTGCCCTCCGTGCAGTTAAGAGGGGATATTCACTGACCACATTACATGTCTGAAGATCTGTGGTCAGGATGGGCCAATGATTTTGTAAAATGTTTCTTATTTTATCCCACTGATTGTTATATGTGGTGATAAGTCTCACCTGCCGATCCTGTTTTTTTGGCTTCGTCAAGATCAATGACGCTTGAGACTCCTGATTGGCCCTCTGAAATCCCCTCGAGATCATATTTTTAGGGTATCCGCGTTCCCGAAACCTATAGGTTAGATTTTTTAGCCTGTAACCGAAACACCCCATCATCAGTACAGTTTCATCTTGTTCTGAGGAACTGACCTGTTGGTACGCCAATCTTCGTGTGTATCAGATGTAAGCTGTTAAATTGAAGCAGGCTGTTTGATGTCGTCGTCTTCCGGCATGAGCTGGTTGTGAGTTTGTCATTGTTTCTTATAATCTCCAAGTCTAGAAAGTTGACCTTAAGGGGTGATATAGTGCAGGTTAAATAGATGTTGAGATCATTATCATTCAATTTCTCCAGAAGAACCATATTGTCCACATAACGTTTCCGGTTCCTTAATCCAGACAGTCATATCCCAGCATTTTCAGATGGTACAGATCATCACAGTTGGCACATGCGTTGTTCAACCCAGAAATCCTGTAAAGAGAAGCTCCTCATTTAATCCAAATGGTGTGATGGAATTTAATTTAAAAATCCATTTAGATTCCATCCGCAGTAACCACTTGTGGCAAGATCCCCCTCTTCCATTACCCTTAAACTTTTGTAACCCCAATACACGTATCCCTCTAGGATTGGACTTATGATGGTGGAGAAAGTGGGTGGCTATAGGGGTAAGAGACTTACCCTTCTTTTGGTCCGAAGCTGCCAGGTTAATAGTGGAAACATGTTTTTGGACTCTTTTCCTCAACTCCTGTGATGTTTGACCCACATATGTCATATTGCAGGGACAAATTAATGCATAGATGACATTCTTCGATTTGCAGTTAACATATGTTGTTAGTACATGTTCCTTATTGTCCTGGAGGTTACAAAATTTGTGTCGGGTTATCTGCATACATTGGCAGACATTGCAATCTCCACAAGGGTAGGAACCTACGGGATTGTATCCCCTATTGAGTTTTATTTGGGGTTTCACAAAGGGGCTAATCATTAAAGGGTCTCTCAGGTTCGGTGCCCTCCGTGCAGTTAAGAGGGGATATTCACTGACCACATTACATGTCTGAAGATCTGTGGTCAGGATGGGCCAATGATTTTGTAAAATGTTTCTTATTTTATCCCACTGATTGTTATATGTGGTGATAAGTCTCACCTGCCGATCCTGTTTTTTTGGCTTCGTCAAGATCAATGACGCTTGAGACTCCTGATTGGCCCTCTGAAATGCCCTCGAGATCATATTTTTAGGGTATCCGCGTTCCCGAAACCTATAGGTTAGATTTTTTAGCCTGTAACCGAAACTCCCCATCATCAGTACAGTTTAATCTTGTTCTGAGTAACTGACCTGTTGGTATGCCAATCTTCGTGTGTATCAGATGTAAGCTGTTAAATTGAAGCAGGCTGTTTGTTGCCGTCGTCTTCCAGCATGAGCTGGTTGTGAGTTTGTCATTGTTTCTTATAATCTCCAAGTCTAGAAAGTTGACCTTAAGGGGTGATATAGTGCAGGTTAAATAGATGTTGAGATCATTATCATTCAACGTTGTTATGAATTCCTGACACTCTTCCTCCGTCCCATTCCAGATAAAGAAGACATCATCTATATATCTTGACCAATGGGTTACTCGGGTTTTAAATTGGTCCAGTCTATGCACCCATAATGCTTCCCACCAACCTAAAAATAGGTTGGCAAAAGCGAAAGCTTTTATTTGAGGATATCACATTAGAATTGGATGACTGGTTTAGGCATTTCAGCTCCTTTACATGTGCCACTCGGGTTTTAAAGGGCCCAAAAGTAATTGGACAATTGACTCTCAGGCTGTTTCATGAGCCGGTGTGGGCAATTCATTTGTTATTTCATTCTCAATTAAGAATATAAAAGGCCTGGAATTGATTTGAGGTGTGGTGCTTGCATTTTGAAGTTTTGGCTGAAAAGTAAAACATGCGGTTAAAGGAGCTCTTCATGCAGGGGAAATAAGCCATTAGTGATGAGCGAGTATGCTTGTTACTACTCGGTACTCGCACGAGTATCACTGTACTCGGGCTACTCGGCAGGGACCGAGTAATCTTGCGATACTCGTGCTGTACTCGTGGTCTTCATCCCTGCATGTTGGCGCTCATTTGAGAGCCAGCCCTCATGCAGGGATTGGCTGGCAGACCACTGCAATGCCACAGCCCTGTTAGTTGTGGAATTGCAGTGATTGGCCGGCCTGCACAGCGTGACCGAGCCTTTATACCGGCGGGCGCACTGTGCTCTGCTCACAGCCATCCAGACAGTCAGTGCAGGGAGAGTGTTGCTGCTTCAGGGAAAGGTTTGCGGCCCTTTATAGTTATTTCCGTAGCAGAGCTGCAAACAGTGTGACCAGAAGTCCTTCTCAGGACTATTATAGTTGTATACAGGCAGGCAGGGTATAGCCAGGTCGGAGTACAGGCTAGTGACCAGAAGAGTCCTTGTCAGGACTATAGTAGCAGTATACAGGCAGGCAGGCAGGCAGGGTATATAGCCATTCCTAGTGGTGACCGTATACCAGCCTTCATCATAACTGGGGCTGGTGTACACAGTCTAAAACAGTCCTGACAGTGTCAGACTTCTCAGTAATTGTCGCTCCTAAAAACCTGTTAGGTTCTTAGTGCGTCCGTGCTTGCATTTAAAAACCGCACGTGTGTGCCTGTCGGTGGCAGCGTACAGGTGCACGTTTTGCACAAACTATTATATAACGCACAAGTCTAGTGAATAATACACGTCAGTCAGCAGTGTCTGATAGTGTCAGACTTCTCAGTAATTGTCGCTCCTAAAAACCTGTTAGGTTCTTAGTGCGTCCGTGCTTGCATTTAAAAACGCACGTGTGTGCCTGTCGGTGGCAGCGTACAGGTGCACGTTTTGCACAAACTATTATATAACGCACAAGTCTAGTGAATAATACACGTCAGTCAGCAGTGTCTGATAGTGTCAAACTTCTCAGTAATTGTCGCTCCTAAAAACCTGTTAGGTTCTTAGTGCGTCCGTGCTTGCATTTAAAAACCGCACGTGTGTGCCTGTCGGTGGCAGCGTACAGGTGCACTTGTGCACGTTTTGCACAAACTTGGATATAACGCACAAGTCTAGTGAATACACGTCAGCACAGCATTGCAAAATGCGCAAGGGCGTTGGCAACGAACAAGGAAGTGGACATGATGGTGGTGCAGGCAGAGGCCGAGGTCGTGGGCAAGCTCTAATTTCGCCACAACAAAGGGCCACATCTACTCGCTCGCACGTCCTGTCCCAAATTCTTGGGGACCGCAGCAGTACACCGCTCTTGAACCAAGACCAGTGTCAACAGGTTGTTAGTTGGATAGCGGATAATGCTTCCAGTCAGATTGGCACCACCACAAACACTCTGTCTTCCACACGGTCAAGTGTCAGTAGCCGTGATACTGCACCGCACATTTCAGAACCTGATCCTCCTTCCTACCACCAGGCAGAGTACACATCCTCGGACATTACTGATCCCACACTTGGACACTCGGAAGAGCTGTTCACGTTTCCATTCGCACATTCTGGCCTCTCGCCAGCTCATGTTGAAGTGGGTCATGAGGAGATCGTATGTACAGATGCCCAAATATTTGAGCAGCCACTTTCTCACGAAGTTGGCAACGTGTCTCAACAAGGGGTGGACGATGATGAGACACAATTGTCAGGAAGTCAGGAGGAGGAGCAGGGTGCGGAAGAGGAAGATGACGTGGTGGATGATCCAGTAACTGACCCCACCTGGCAGGAGGATATGCAGAGCGAGGACAGCAGTGCACAGGGGAAGGGAGGCGTAGCATCCCAACAGGCAGTAAGAAGCAGGGTGGTGGCTCCAGGCAGAAGTCAGGCAACAAGGTGCCTGTACAAATGTTAGGTCTTCCCGAGTCTGGCAGTTTTTTAAGTTGGCTCCAGATGATTCTAAAAAGGCCATTTGCAACACCTGCCGTGCCAGCATCAGCAGGGGTACTAAAACTAGCAGCCTGACCACCACCAGCATGATCAGGCACATGTCAGCCAAGCACCCGACTTTGTGGGAAGTACAACAGAGTCGAGGAGCAGTGCTTGCTGATGTCACTGCTACGTCTTCGCTTGTTGTGCATGCGAGCCAATCCCCTGTCCATGCTGCCTGCGAACAAGCCTCCTCCGGTCCTGCACCTGCAGTTGCCTACGCAGAAATAACACCATCATCAAGCACGTCTTTGTCCCAGCGCAGCGTTCAGTTATCCATTCAGCAAACCTTTGAACGCAGGCGCAAATACACTGCCAACGCCCCACATGCCACAGTTCTAAATGCTAACATTTCGCGACTGCTTGTGCTGGAAATGTTGCCTTTTAGGCTGGTGGAGACAGAAGCATTCCGCAACCTGATGGCGGCAGCTGTCCCACGTTACTCGGTCCCCAGCCGCCACTATTTCTCCCTGTGTGCCGTCCCCGCATTGCATAACCACTTGTCACAAAACATCACACGTGCCCTGAACAACGCTGTTTCACCCAAAGTCCACCTAACCACAGACACGTGGACAAGTGCTTGTGGGCAAGGCCGCTACATCTCATTGACGGCACACTGGGTTAATATTGTGGAAGCTGAGACCCAGTCTGAGCGAGGGACGGAACACGTCCTTCCCACACCAAGGTTTGCAGGCCCTACCTCAGTCAGGGTTTCACCCACACTCTACAGCTCCAGAATGTCATGCTCTTCAGCCTCCTCCTCCTCCTGCGCATCCTCATCCACTTTACCCTCCACACCAGTCCCAAGCTGGAAGCACTGCAGCACTGCCTCGGCGAAGCGGCAACAGGCTGTGCTGAAGCAAATCTGCATAGGAGACAAACCCCACAATGCAGAAGAGGTGTGGACAGCTCTGAAACAGCAGGCAGATCACTGGCTCACACCTCTGAACCTAAAGCCAGGAAAGGTCGTGTGTGACAATGGCCGGAACCTGGTGGCGGCTTTGAGGCGAGGCCAGCTGACACATGTTCCATGCGTGGCCCATGTGCTCAACCTCGTGGTTCAGCGGTTTCTAAAGTCATACCCAGAGCTGTCTGATCTGCTGGTAAAAGTTCGTCGCCTGTCTGCACATTTTCGAAAGTCACCTACTGCTTCAGCCGGCCTTGCCGGCTTTCAGCGCCGTTTGCATCTTCCGGCTCACAGAGTGCTGTGTGATGTCCCCACGCGTTGGAATTCAACTCTGCACATGTTGGTCAGGATATGTGAGCAGAAGAGGGCAGTTGTTGAGTACCTGCATCACCTAAGCCGTCGGGAAATGGGTCAAACTCCACACATAACACCTGAGGAGTGGAGATGGATGTCCGACCTATGTACCATCCTCCAAAACTTTGAGGACTCCACCAAGATGGTGAGTGGTGATGACGCCATTATTAGCGTCACCATACCGCTTCTCTGCCTTCTAAAACGGTCTCTGCTCAAAAACAAACATGATGCATTGCAGGCGGAGCGCGATGAGTTGGAGCAAGAAACAGTAGTGGGTGTGGGTGATAACACACAGCCCAGCCTCGTCTCATCACAACGTGCAGTGGAGGACTATGACAAGTAGGAGGATGAAGACATGGAGCAACTCTCCGGCCAAATTGAGGATATGACATGCACACCAGTCATATCCTCGGTTCAGC
This sequence comes from Anomaloglossus baeobatrachus, assembly GCF_048569485.1. Lineage (NCBI taxonomy): Eukaryota > Metazoa > Chordata > Amphibia > Anura > Aromobatidae > Anomaloglossus > Anomaloglossus baeobatrachus. The sequence continues at coordinate 232,020,888 of NC_134357.1, forward strand.
GTGGCTGGCCAGAGGACAGGGTAGATGAGGAGGAGGAGGAGGACAGCATGTTCAGTCATCGTGTTGGTCAGGATACTGAAGTACTGGCTGTTAAGAGTCTGGCGCACATGGCTGACTTTATGGTAAGCTGCCTGTCTCGTGACCCTCGCGTTAAGAACATCTTGGCCGACAATCATTACTGGTTGGTAACACTGTTAGACCCACGCTACAAGGAGAACTTTATGTCTCTTATTCCCGAGGCGGAGAGGTCAGCCAAAATGCAGCAGTTCCGGAAGGCCATAGTCACGGAAGTAGGCAAAGCATTCCCCTCACAAAACGCTAGCGGCATAGGTCAGGAATCAGTGGACAACCAAGGCGTACAGCCGAGAGGGGCACAAGTCCAATCCGCCAGAGGTAGGGGAACAGTCTTTAAGATGTGGGACAGTTTTCTCAGCCCCTCACGTACCACAGCCCCTGAGGTGCGGGGTAGTGCCACAAGAAATCCTAAGTTTGCCCAGATGCTCAAGGAGTACCTTGCAGATCGAACAACTGTACTCCGACATTCCTCTGTGCCTTACAATTATTGGGTATCCAAGGTGGACACGTGGCATGAATTGGCTCTCTACGCCTTGGAAGTCCTGGCCTGCCCTGCCGCTAGCGTTTTGTCAGAGCGTGTTTTTAGTGCCGCAGGTGGAATTATTACAGATAAATGCACCCGCCTATCAACTGAAAATGCTGACAGGCTGACTCTGATCAAGATGAACAAGGGTTGGATTGGGCCAGACTTCACCACACCACCAGCAAATGAGAGCGGAATTTAAAGTTTGTAACGGGAATTTGCCATGTACCTCCACTCACCCATGGGTACACACTTCTGGACTTTGGATAATCGCTGGACTGCTCCTCCTTCTCCTCATGCGCCACCATGATGACCGTTACAATAGTTAGGCTTTTGTTTCAGGTATACCCCAAGTGGTAAATTTTTTCGCCCATTCTTTCAGAATGGACATTACAACGACAGGAGACCCGCTCCTTTGTAATGGGAACAATGTTTTGAGGCCCTCATGCTCGTCTCTATCCAGGGACAATGTGGAGCCTCCCAATTTTTGGCTGCCCTGCCTAAGGGCTATACTACAATAGACCCACTTCCTGACAATGGACACTTCAGGTTTACAGGCCCTCATGCACGTCTCTATCCAGGGACAATGTGGAGCCTCCCAATTTTTGGCTGCCCTGCCTAAGGGCTATACTACAATAGACCCACTTCCTGACAATGGACACTTCAGGTTTACAGGCCCTCATGCACGTCTCTATCCAGGGACAATGTGGAGCCTCCCAATTTTTGGCTGCCCTGCCAAAGGGCTATACTACAATAGACCCACTTCCTTACAATGGGCACTTCAGGTTTACAGGCCCTCATGCACGTCTCTATCCAGAGACAACGTGGAGCCTCCCAATTTTTGGCTGCCCTGCCAAAGGGCTATACTACAATAGACCCACTTCCTCAAAATGGGCACATTAGACTCAAGAGGCCTTCATGTACGTCTCTTCTCAGGGACATCGAAGTGCCACACAATGTTTTCACGTAAAATCTTTCATGTAATCTCCAAAAGTAACATACACCAGCTCTATCTCACTATTGGGTATGTGCCCTTAACATTTCCGCCATGAAAATTAATTTTGATGTCATTTTGGAAGGTTTTCTGGTGAGTCCGTAAAAATAGCGTAAAACGCGGACAAAATTGTTCACAGCTGTGACTTTTGAGTGATAAATACTTCAAGGGATCTTCCCCATGCTGTTGCCATGTCATTTGAGCACTCTTCTGAGACTTTTGTGACATTTTTAGGGTTTCTACATGCTGCCGGGGGTGATTTCATAAAAATACTCGGGTCTCCCATAGGATAACATTGGGCTCGGTGCTCGGGCCGAGTACACGAGTATCTTGGGATGCTCGGCCCGAGCCTCGAGCACCCGAGCTTTTTAGTACTCGCTCATCACTACAAGCCATCCTTCAGGCCAAAAACACACTTCCGCATAAACAACGTACGTGTGACACGGTCCGTTTTTCGGGTCCGTGTTCTGGGTTTTTTTGGGCGTTTCTCCGATACGTATGACATCCGTATGATGGCGTATGCTATCCGTGTGTGCGTGTGGAATGTCCGTGTGTGCGTGTGGAATGTCGGTGTATGTGTACGTGAAATGTCCGTGTGAAATGTCCGTGTGTGTGGTAAAATGTCGTTTGATACATACCCACTGACAGCAGACAGAGTTGCACGATGAGAATGAACTCGGGTGAACTCCACCTGACTTCAGCCTCATACCGCGGCTCTGTCTGGGTGTCGCGTACTGATTAGCGGTCACCCGTGAAGGACTCACCGGTGACCGCTAATCCCCTGAGTGACTGAAGTGAGCAGCGCGCTTAGCGCTGACGTCACTCAGGTTACCCGCGGCTAGCTGGATCCTCCACCCGAGACCGCAACTCACCTGTGACTTCATCGCTGTCACTCGGGCGACTTGCTGTCACAGTTGGAGGATCCAGTAGTGGCTGCGAGTAACCTGAGTGACAGCTCAGCTGATCGCGCTACTCACCTCAGTTGCTGCGTGGAGGTGACAGGAGCGGCGGTGTTCTTCTGCAGCTCCTGTCACCTTCATGTAGCAGAGCTGGAAGCGATGCGGGACCTCCGTGGATTACGCCGGACATGGATGGGTATTTGGGGCATAATAAATTGGTGAACGAGGGAATTTGTTATTGTTTTTTATTTCAAATAAAAGGATTTTTTCACTGTGTGTGTTTATTTACTTTAACTTGCAGGTTAATCATTGGGGGTGTGTCATGGACGCCTGCAATGATTAATCTTGGACTTATTGGCAGCTATGGGCTGCCAATAACTCCTTATTAACCCGATTGCCAACGCACCAGGGCAAATCGGGAAGAGCCGGGTAGAGTCCCAGAACTGTCGCATCTATTGTATGCGGTAATTCTGGGTGGCTGCTGGCTGATATTGTTAGGCTGGGGGGCTCCCCATAACGTGGGGCTCCCCATCCTGAAAATACCAGCCTTCAGCCGTATGGCTTTATCTTGGCTGGTATCAAAATTGGGGGGAACCGCACGCCGTTTTTTTATTTAATTATTTATTTATTTCACTGCACAGTATATACCCGCCCACCGGCGGCTGTGATTGGGTGCAGTGAGACAGCTGTCACTCAACATGGGGGCGTGTGTAACTGCAACCAATCATAGGCACCTGTGGGCGGGGGATAGATTGATTAATGAGCGGCCGGCATTTTCAAATGACTTGAAGCCGTATATTTTCGGCACAGCTGTTCCTCGCTGCGCTGGTGATCGGGGATTGGTAAGTATGAGCTGGGGGAAGAAAACGACCGAGCGCCAATGTAAGTATGACTGAGAACAGCAGAAAAAAAGGTAAGTAGACTGACTTTAATAAAAAAAAAATAAATAAATAGATCGCTCGTTTACAAACGCACACGGACGAAACGTGCTGAACACGGACATGCTCTGTGTGTCGTCCATGCAGGCACGGACCCATTGATTTAGCGGGTCTGTGCCTGCGTGCTGACCGCCAAAAACGGACACGTTGTCCGTGCGGGAAAACGCACACACGTACTTATCACACGGACACACGTTCCATGTGATTTTACGCGTGTGTGCCATCACCCATAGAATAACATGGGTCTCCGTGTCTCCGTGTCTCCGGTCCGTGCAAAAACATACCAAACACGTACCGGAGGCACGGATGTGTGTTGCGGGCCTCATAGAAAACAGAAAAAAACGATCCAAGAAATTGCTACAATATTAGGATTGGCAAAATTTATAGTTTGGTACATCCTGAGAAAGATGGTAAGCACTGGTGATCTCAATATTGCAAAAAGACCTGGACGCCCACAGAAGACAACAGTGGTGGATGATCGCAGAATAATTACCAAGGTGAAGACAAACCCCTTCACAACATCCAACCAAGTGAACAACACTCTCCAGGAAGTAGGTGTATCAATATCCAAATCTACCATAAAGAGAAGACTGCGAGAAAGAAAATGCAGAGGGGTCACTGCACGGAGCAAGACACTTGTAAGCCTCAAGAATAAGAAGGAGAGATTGGACTTTGTTGAAAAAAAAACAAATCAAAACATTATCAGAGACATACTGTGTGCTCAATTCCAGCCAAATGCAGCCAAACTGATTGGTCAGCGTTTCATAATACAGATGGACAATGTCCCAAAACATAAAGCCAAAGCAACCCAGGAGTTTATTAAAGCAAAGAAGTGGAATATTCTTGAATGGCCGAGTCATCACCTGATCTCAACCCAATAGAGCCGCATATTAATTGTTAAAGACTAAACTTCAGACAGAAAGGCCCACAAACAAACAGCGACTGAAAATCGCTGCAGTAAAAGCCGGGAGAGCATTAAAAAGGAGGAAACACAGCGTCTGATGATGGCCATGAGTTCAAGACTTCAGGCAGTCATTGCCAACAAAGGGTTTTCAACCAAGTATTAGAAATTAACATTTTATTTCCAAATATTTAATTTGTCCAATTACTTTTGAGCCCCTGAAATGAAGGGATGGAGTTTACAAAATGCTTTAGTTCCTCACATGTTTATACAATCATTTTGTACAACCCACTGAATTAAAGTTGAAAGTCTGAACGTCAACTGCATCTGAATTGTCTCTCTACAAATATATATGGACCTAACTGTAGGTAACTTAGGCTCAACCCCATCCAGATTTTTTAATTAAAACTGAGTACTTGTTCCAATTGACGCTGTTTCACTAATTCAGGTTTTCTTTTTTTTCTCTGCCACCCTGTCGCCAAATAATGCCCATCGCCCACCACCTTCCTGGTTAATAAAGATTCTGGGCTTCTTGCTATAGTTTTGATAAATCACTGTTATCTGCTGCAGCTCTATTACTTTTATTACCAATGAGCTCTTTATAACCCACCCACACCACTGATTGACATGTTTCTGCTTATACTGTGCAAAGGCAGAAATCTGCAAAAGGAACAAATCTTTAATATAAAAATACAGTACAGTATTCAATTGAAAAAAAAAAATCGCACTCACCATTGTAGCATGGTGGCCCACTGTAATTCAGTTGGAGGCTTCAAGCTAATCCCACCAAGTCATGGATGATAGAAGTCCATAGAAAAAAAGAAAACATAAAGTCCATAAGGACATATTTCCTCCACCTTTATGTCCCATCGTCTCAGGCATTGGGTCTCTCAGCGAGAGACTCAGTGCCTGGGTTGATTTGTATCTTCAAACCTTAATTAAAAAACACCAGGATTCCTATCTTGGATCTCTTCATTCCTAACAGACCGAACTTTCAGCGTCTCCCACTGTCACCCCACTTCCTCATCTCACACCTTATCTGTTCGTGTTCCCCAAGGTTCTGTTCTTGGACCCCTCCACTTTTCCATTTACACCTTCGGCCTGGGCCATCTCAAAGAGTCCCACGGCTTTCAGTATCATCTCTACGCTGATGATACGCAGATCTACCTCTCTAGACCCAACATCTCCACCATACTAATCAAAATTCCACAATCTCTGTCTGCTATTTCATCTTTCTTCTCTGCGCAATCCATAAGCTTAACATGGAGAAAACCGAATTCATTATCTTTCCTCCTCTCTCAACCCCTCCAACAAGCCTATCCATCAAAGTTGATGACTGCTCACGCTCCCCAGTCTCGCAAACTCGTTATCTCGAAATAACCCACAACTTTGTTCTTTCCTTCAAGCGACATATCCAAGCCCTCTTCACCTCCTGCCGACTACAACTCAAAATATCTTACGGATTCATGCATTCCTTAACCAAGAATGAGCAAAAACACTAGTGTATGCCCTCATCATCTCCATCCTCAACTACTAAAACCTCCTGCTCTGTGGCCTCCCTTCCAACACTTTGGCACCCCTCCAATCTATCCTACACTCTGTGGCCTGATTTATCCACCTCTCCCCTCACTATTCACCAGCCTCTTCCCTCTGCCAATCTCTCCACTGGCTTCCCATTGCCCAAAGACTTCAGGTCAAAACACTAACCATGACATACAAAGTCATCCACAACCTGTCTCCTCTATAAATCTCTGACCTAGTCTCCCGATACGTACCTACACGCAACCTCATATTCTCACAAGACATCCTTCTCTTCCCCTCTCTTATCTCCTCTCCCCAGAATCGCATACAAGATTTCTCCCATATCTCCCCCATACTCTGAAACACTCTACCCGCATATCAGACTTTCACCTACCATGGAAACCTTCAAAAGGAACCTGAAGACCCACCTCTTCTAACAAGCCTATGACTCGCCCACCCCAGGGCTATGGGACACCCGGTGCCGGGCCGGACTAGTCCGGTGGTAGTCAGTGGTGGCTGGGCCCGGCTCCGTGGCCCTGGTGGGTGTCAGTTGAATATGTGGCTGATGAGTTAGAGTTAATGTTCGTGACGCCACCTGTGGTATGCGGCTATTAAGCCGCCGCTGTTATGGGAGAACTCCGGGGTGATGTTACGACAGCTATGATGGTACTGCTCCCCACAGGTGGAGCGATGCCCCGGGATACCGTTGGTGCCCGTGAAAGTCTATGGTGTTGTGTGGCTAACACGGTGCAGGGCCGACAGGCGAGGAAAGAACCAGGCACAAACAACAGTCTCTTTACCTTTTCCTCTTTTACTCTGGGAACAGTCCAGTCCTGGGAGACCGTTACAGGTGGTGATGGGGATCCGGTCGGCCTGGAAGTACTTGGGATGATCTTTCTGGCCAGCTGAGTATGAGGCCTACTCCTGTACTTTGCTTTGTGATGATAGGACCCTGCTTCTCTGAATCCAGCAATGGCCCTCTTTGCTGCTGGGACCGATGGCACGTCCCTTCTTTCTGTAGGTGGCTGCGCAGACCCTCTCTCTGGTGCTTCTCCGCTGGAGTCCACACCGGGCCCTGATGCTGCAGCTGTACCTTGGATCTTTCTGGGCCAGGGGCTTGCAGCTCTCCTGCCCTTCGGACTCGGCTACCAGGGACGGATTTTATACCCTGGCAACCACAGACTCCGATGTCTGAGTCTCTCTGCTGCCTCTCAGCTATTCCTGCTTCTCTGGGCCAAGCTGCTCCAGCTCTAGGCCCCAGATTCACAGGACAGCTCACTCTGCGTCTGTTCACTTTCACTACTCCCTTCAGACTGACTCCACTTCCTCCCTCTGGTCAGGTAGAGGAAGGCTCCCTGGAATTCCAGGTTCAGAGCTCCCCCTGCTGGCCGGAGGGAGAACTGTGTTGGGTGTTAAACCTGCTGGCCAATGGATCTCCCAATTACCTCCAGGCTCAGCATTAACCCTTTGGGAGGGCAATGTTGTTGTGGCGACCAGGTCCTAGGGCGCCACACTCCCCCTTAGTTAAATTCAGTACTCCCGGACTGTGGAAACAAAACATAACATGTCATACATTTCATCCCAATATGGGAGGCACATTCTCTTTAACGTTACAAATTCAAACAGTACTATAAGAGTCCAGTGTGGCTCCCTGCCGGGTGTCCATTACACTGCTCCATGGGGGACCCGCCGCGATAAAACCCCCAACGTAGGCTCTGGGCGTGCGTCAGAGCATTGATGACCCCACTTTAATGGTTACTTCTTTGTACCCAATTTGAGGTAAGGGCTGACCATTACTGGCCACAATTGTTAAATCATCATCTGGGCCATGGTCAATGTCTGAATCAGCCCAATATCTTTTGTACAGTTTGTAGGGGATGGTTGTTACCTGGGACCCCGTATCCAGGAGGGCATTCAAAGGGATCCCATCCAGCACAATAGGAAGGACCGGTCGTCCTCCCACATACTTGCTGCGGCTGGGTGTTGAGCCGGGCTTCCTTACACCTGGGGGTCGGCTCCTGGCCCCAGGCTCGGCCCATTTAAAGGACAGTATCGTGCAATGTGGCCCGCCTGGCTGCAGCGGCGGCAGATCGGTTGTCCCGTTGAATCATACCGGTCTGTGTCTCTGCCTCGGGTCGGCGGAACCCTCCTCGGTCGCATCCATGGGACGTCATCTGGGCTGGAGGCCAACTCGATTCTTGCAGGCGATGGGGTCACTTGTAGAGACTGCACGGTCTTGGCAAGGGCAGCCACAGTCTTGGTCAGCTCCTGGACCTGCTGTCTGAGCTCCGCAGTGGGATCCTTATCCAGGGACTGCGCCTCAGCCCCTGCAGTGGCTCGTGTTGCAGGCACCACCCCGGGGTACGTGATAGCAAGAGGCCGGAGGGGTACTGGGTCATTCGGTGTAGATTCTCTCAGTACCCGGATGGCCTGGTCCTTAAACTTTGCAAAGTCCAGAGCAGGGTTCTGCAGGACCATGATACGCAGCTGGGTCCTGTGGGCATCTGACAGGAGCCCCTCTATGAACTGCTCGGTTAGGAGTTTGTGTTCCTCACGTACACTCTCTGGGTCCACTTGTTTAACCGCTTTCAGGGCCTCCTGCAGGTTTAAGGCATAGTCCCTTATGCTGTCTGTGGCCCGCTGCTTGCACCCAAAGAATCTCATCTTTATCTCTGCTGCGGTGCGGGTGTCAAAAGTACTCTTTAGCTTGGCCAGTATCTGGGTTACTGTCCCTTTATCTGTATCAGGCCAGGACTTCACTTCACGCTGGGCTGCGCCGGCTAGCTGTCCCATTAATATGCCCACCTTCTGGCTCTCAGTCAGCGGATACACCCGGAACAAGCTGTGCAGGCTTTCTCTGAAGTCACTCAAGGTATGGGACTCCCCGGAGTACTGCGGCAGCCATTCTGCTCCCGGTATGTACGGCATGGTGATCGGCATTACCGGCGCTACAGCGGGGGCTGGGGCGACGGCGACAGGGATCGCTTCGGCTGGTGCTGCGGCGTCTCGGGCTATGGCAGCCACCTGCCCTCCCTCTGCGTCGGACATCTTCCTCCCCCTTAGTGAACCTTACCAGGCTCCGTTCACTTTTCAAATTTCCTTCTGGGTCGCGCGGGGTTAACAGCGCTCTGCTCTGATGGCGCGCTCCCTTCGCGCTCTTTGTCAGGCACGCCCCCCTTCTTCCTGCGCTCAGTGAGGCTAATGGCGGCGGCAGTTTTCAAACAGTGAAACACGCAGTAATACAGTCTTTAAAGCGCAATTCTTCAGGCGCACAGTACCCGGTGTGACCGGGCACGAAATCCTGTTCGTGACGCCAAAAGTTGACTCGCCCACCCCAGGGCTATGGGACACCCGGTGCCGGGCCGGACTAGTCCGGTGGTAGTCAGTGGTGGCTGGGCCCGGCTCCGTGGCCCTGGTGGGTGTCAGTTGAATATGTGGCTGATGAGTTAGAGTTAATGTTCGTGACGCCACCTGTGGTATGCGGCTATTAAGCCGCCGCTGTTATGGGAGAACTCCGGGGTGATGTTACGACAGCTATGATGGTACTGCTCCCCACAGGTGGAGCGATGCCCCGGGATACCGTTGGTGCCCGTGAAAGTCTATGGTGTTGTGTGGCTAACACGGTGCAGGGCCGACAGGCGAGGAAAGAACCAGGCACAAACAACAGTCTCTTTACCTTTTCCTCTTTTACTCTGGGAACAGTCCAGTCCTGGGAGACCGTTACAGGTGGTGATGGGGATCCGGTCGGCCTGGAAGTACTTGGGATGATCTTTCTGGCCAGCTGAGTATGAGGCCTACTCCTGTACTTTGCTTTGTGATGATAGGACCCTGCTTCTCTGAATCCAGCAATGGCCCTCTTTGCTGCTGGGACCGATGGCACGTCCCTTCTTTCTGTAGGTGGCTGCGCAGACCCTCTCTCTGGTGCTTCTCCGCTGGAGTCCACACCGGGCCCTGATGCTGCAGCTGTACCTTGGATCTTTCTGGGCCAGGGGCTTGCAGCTCTCCTGCCCTTCGGACTCGGCTACCAGGGACGGATTTTATACCCTGGCAACCACAGACTCCGATGTCTGAGTCTCTCTGCTGCCTCTCAGCTATTCCTGCTTCTCTGGGCCAAGCTGCTCCAGCTCTAGGCCCCAGATTCACAGGACAGCTCACTCTGCGTCTGTTCACTTTCACTACTCCCTTCAGACTGACTCCACTTCCTCCCTCTGGTCAGGTAGAGGAAGGCTCCCTGGAATTCCAGGTTCAGAGCTCCCCCTGCTGGCCGGAGGGAGAACTGTGTTGGGTGTTAAACCTGCTGGCCAATGGATCTCCCAATTACCTCCAGGCTCAGCATTAACCCTTTGGGAGGGCAATGCTGTTGTGGCGACCAGGTCCTAGGGCGCCACACTTACAACCTACAATAACCCTAACACCAGTACACCACTGCGCAACCAGCTCTGTCCATTGTACCCTCGCCCATCCCCTGTAGACTGGTTCTACTGGTTCCTGGGGGCCAGTATTTATGCCCCCAGGAACCCAGTGTCTACCAGAATGTGTATGCCACCCAGGCCCTCAGCGTCCCCTAGAATGTGTATGCCCCCCTGCATCCCCAAAGTAATATGTATTCCTCTCAGGCCCCATCATCTCCCAGTAATGTGTATGTCTCCAGCGTCCCTCAGTAATGTGTATGCCACCCACTGACTCCAGTAATGTGTAATAACCCTATTGGCCCTAATAATGTGTATGCCACCCACTGATCCCAGTAATGTGTATGCCACCCACTGGCCCCAAGTAATGTGTATGCCCCTCACTGACCTCAGTATTGTCTATGCCGCGTAGCGGCCCCAGCAATGTGTATTCCACTCACTGACCCCAGTAATTCGGATGCCACCCACTGTCTCCAGTAATGTGTAAGCCTCCCACCTGCCTCAGTAATGTGTATGTCCCCATTGATCCTAGTAACCTGTATGCCCCCCACTAACATGCATGCTCCTGTCGCGGGTGGGGAGGACGCCGCCGCCGCGCGCTTGCTAATGTTCGGGTCCGGCACTGCTGCGGCTGCTCGGTGGCTCGAGCGGTGGGCCGGATCCGGGGACTCGAGCGGCGCTCCTCGCCTGTGAGTGAACAGGGTGGTTGGTTTGGGGGATTTAGTCCGTGACACCACCCACAGGTCGTAGTGAAGATGGGCACTACCGCTGCTGGTGATGGGGATCCCTTGGAAAACTACATACATCATGACAGAGTTCTTAGATGTTGCAGAGCACAGAAAGCTAACCCCACCCACACTTCCGCTTTATATGTATATTGTCTATTGATAGCGAGCTGCTTATCAGAGAAGGGGGTGTGGTTGGACTAGGGCTCATGTGCCATGTCCAAGCAATGATAATCTCCTGATGATAAAATCTTAATTGTATGGAAGCAGCACACATCCTAATAAATAATACAAGGCTGAAATCTGTATCTCAGCCCCAACCTCTTGCTGTCCTTTACCTTTCATCCACCACAAAAAGTTAAAACCTTTTTGGTGCACCTCCCTGTTTAATATGTTCAGGAACTGTAGCAATTCCCATAATCTGTAATTTGTCATCCATTTTTTTTTTTTTGAGCAGGCCTTCATTTATTAGCATTTTGCAAGCACTATAGCACCTTTCCCTTGCTTCCCTGCATAATTGTTCCTGCCATTGTCCAATGGCTTTAATGACCTGAACTGATAACCTGATATTACGTGATGCCTGTATTTAGTTTGACAGACAAAAGAACGGCCTTAAAAGACAAAAATGTGCTCCCCCTATTTCCTATAGTCAGTCTTGGAATCTCTGCTGCTAGATAAGGATTGCACTTTACAGCAGGCAGTGGGCCACTGGCGGACATACTGCCGGTGCAATGGCACAAGGGCACCGAGCGGGAGGGGGCTCCCGAGATCTTGAAAACCTATGGAGACTTTCTTTGCCAGCGGAACTTGAACACTAACAGGAGAAGCAGGGGGCTCGATCAGCTGAACCCGTATAATTATGCAGAGCTGACACTGGCCCCTTCCCTCACCTGTTAGGGCCTGCAGGAGGGAGAATTCATGTCTGCAGAAGCTGCTGTCCGGCGAGCAGAGGGTGACGTCATTTGTCAGCACCAAAGAGGAGGCTCCACCCACCAGCTCCGTCCCCAGCAGAGCAGAGGCCTCAATATACAACCATGGCTCCCTGCCCCCCTCATCCCTGAGCTGGTTCCCCTCCTGCACTGGAATTATTTCAAGAGATTACAGCAGTTAAGCTTCAGGTGGAGGGGAGGCTGCACCACAGAGAAGATGGGAGAACCAACTCCAGAGAAGAACCTGCTGTCCTGGGCACAATGTGCAATCATCTGCAGAGAGGGTGAGTCCACGAGTAATGTGTGTCTATATATCATATTGAAAAGTCCGTGGAGCCTCTGTTAGGAGTCTCGACACAGAAACTAGCCAGATATCCCTCCGAGAAGGACCTAGCCAAGATACATATTTCCCAAGGGGCAATGCACCTAGGATTTCACTGTGTTGAGCACCCTCGTTGGCTGCCGGCAGTGTTTTCTCTGGCTGGTCTCCCCGAGATCAGTGATTTTGTTTTTTCTTGTTTATATATCATATTATCTGTGTATCTAATATATATATATATATCCCTGTATCCATTTATCACATCTCTATCTATGATCTATCTATTATCTGTGTATCTAAACTATTATCTATCCCTCTATCTGTGTCTATTTATATATTATCTGTTTATCCAATCTATTATCTGTCTATCTACTCACTTTTTTATGGATAGTGTGTGTCTGTGCAAGTAATTGAGTGTGAGTGTATTTATATACTCACCTACTGCCAATCTTCTACTTTCCTGAGTGCAATCACCGCTCTGTAGTATCTTGGGTCACACTACACCCTGAGCCAGATGTCTTTAACAATTAAAACCTATAGAGCAGCTTTCTGCTAACAAGGAGATGCTTGAGAGAGTGGGGACGTCACTGAGAAAAGGAGCAGAACAGCACTGGACACCAGAGAGCGGCGGTGACATCACTGAGAAGAGGAACAAGACCGTGTTAGACACTAGAGATACTGGAGAGCGGTGACATCACTGAGAAAAGCAGAACAGCGCTCGACACCAGAGAGAGGGGCAGTGACGTCATTGAGAAGAGGAGCAGAACAGCGCTGGACACTGGAGAGCGATGACGTCAGTGAAAACAGGAGCAGAACAGCGCTGGTCACCGGAGAGAGCGGCGGTAGGTGAGTATATTATGACACTACATGCAAATACACATATTCCATCAGTAAACAATTTAGTGAGACCTTTAATTATGCCTATGATGCGGCTGTTTTTTGTTGTATTTCCTCTGTTTCTCTGCTATACCCTCCGGTGGTATAGAGCGCTGCTTACAAGGGTCCTGTCAGCGGATACATGTCACCTGTGGATTAGCAGCATGAATCACACATCACATCTGTCCGACTAGTATTTCATGTGGCTCAGTCCCTGACATATATTAATGTTTTTCTCTGAATCTCTGCAGCAATTTAGGGTCAGAGATGCCTGGCTGTGATCATACAGCCACTGCCTGGTACAGGCTGCCCACGGTTCATGGGTATCAGCTGTCAAGTACACACATACCTGACTGTGATCATACAGCCACTGCCTGGTACAGGCTGCCCACGGCTCATGGGTATCAGCTGTCAGGTACACACATACCTGTCTGTGATCATACAGCCACTGCCTGGTACAGGCTGCCCACGGCTCATGGGTATCAGCTGTCAAGTACACACATACCTGACTGTGATCATACAGCCACTGCCTGGTACAGGCTGCCCACGGCTCATGGGTATCTGTCGCGGGCGGGGAGGAGGGTGTCAGCACACTGCGCTCACCCCTTCTGCTCGGGTCCGGCAGCTGCTCAGTGGTGGCTCGAGCGGTGGGCCGGATCCCGGGGTGTCTCGAGCGACACTCCTCGCCCGTGAGTGAAAGGGGGGTTTTGTGGTTGGGGATTGTTATAGTTCGTGACGCCACCCACGGTTGTGGTGATTGCACCACCGCTGCTCAGTATGGGGGTCCCGGGGATGGTGATGCGGAGCAGCTAGGTGTTGTGTTGCCCCTCCGTGGGTAGGGGTTGGTGATCCCGGGGCCCGGTGATGAGATGTGAAGTGTAGGGCCTGGAGGGCGCAGGGACGCGGGGGCAGCGCTGTGCCTTGCGGCACTATGGTACTCACTCAGCCTGACACACGGACACAGTTTGTACGGTAAACCAACGGCTGGTAGGACGGTCCCACAGACGGCTGCACCTGCACTCCCGGTAGGTGATGGTGATGTCTCTCTTCCTTGCACCTGTGTTGACTGATGGTAGCGGTGGATTCCCTCCGGTTACCCGCTCCCCGACTGCAATCTGGGCCGGAGGAGCTCTACACTTTGCCCGCAGGCGCTGGCCCTGAGAAACTGGTGCCGTGGCGGTGGCGGTGTCTCTCCAATACGGGTTGGGCTGTTGCCTTCTATCGGGACTTGGTTGTTGGGGGATCTGCGTCCCCGTCACTGACGGATTTGGCAAATCTGGCGACTCCTAGCCTTGCCGGGGTCCGAGAGGCCCCTGCCCTGGTGCTGACTGTCCTTCGGAACACTGCTCCAGACCACCGGGCACACAGCCAACGGGGTCCTTCCAGGAACTTCCAAACGGTCCCCCTCCAGACAGTCACCGCCGTTGCTGACCTTGCTGTTCTGGCCCTCACAAAGCTGGACCCTTCAGGCTGTCTTTCTCTTCTGTCACTTTACTTGCTTTTTCTCCTTTTCTACTTTCACTTTCACTCTTTCTAGACTACTCCTCCACTCCTTCCACTTCCTCCTCCCTGACTAGACTCCTTCACTCTTGCCCTGCCTGGGCTCGACTTCCTGGTTACTTCCTGCCTCCAGAGTTGTGAGCTCCTTGGTGGGCGGAGCCAACCGCCTGGCCCACCCCCTGGTGTGCATCATCAACCTCTGGAGGAAGGCAACAAGGATTTGTGGTTAGCTGTGATGTGCCTACCTGGAGTGTGGGGTGTGGTGGTGTTGTGACCTGTGTCCCCTGGCTTGCCCAGGGCGACACATTCCCCCTTAGCAAAATGCAGACCGTCCGCGGGCTGCCGTCCTACACCGGTTTTATTTTTCTGTAAAAAGGGGATAACAGGGTTAAGCAAAACATAAATAACATTTTTAATAACTCTTCCCAAGACGGGAGGCACATTTACTTAAACGTTGCAACGATATACGGTCACGGTTTCCGCTCTCTCCCACCCAATCAACCTGGCCCTGATGCTGCCCCTAAAACCCAGGCAGCACCCCTTGACCCACAGTCCAGCACAAGTTACCCGAGCGGGATCTGTCCTTCCCCTCCAGAGGGTGGCCACCGGTTCCTTTGGTGGCTGGGCCCTAGCCTGCTCTGCTCAGGGCCCTCCCTCCAACCTGCCTCTCCGGAGGCGGCACTGCGGAAACGGTAACGGTACCCAACATATTTACAAGCCACTTAACGTTTGTGGTGCCCTGCAAGTTCACGGGCTTGTCCATGGATAGTTCCCATGCAAAACTTTAAACGGTCCCCACAGGGACAACGGTGCCGGCTCCTGCCTGTTCAATCACAAAGCAAATCAGGTAAAAACTCGGTATCATTTTCATTTTCCTTATCATTTGCAGAACTTTTTCAAACTTTTTCAAACTTTTTCAAACAAACAGCAGCACTCTTACATTGGCGGACCCCTTTCACTCATAGAACGGTCCCCCTGTACCCAAGTGGGGGTCTACCTAGGTTGGAACGGGTGGACCTTCGGGGCCCGGTGTCAGTGGTGCTAGACAGTGGGGTAGAGGGAACAATCGGTTCCTCCTCCCTGCTATAGTGTGGAGCAGGCGGAGGTGCAGGGGGGCTGGGTACAGGTTCATCCCTGGGCACTGGCACTGGTTCTGGCTCACGGTTAACCGCTTCCACTACTTCTTCATCCACGGGTTGTGGGAACAGTATCACTGGAAGGATCACCGCGCCGTCCTGTGTAGGCCAGTCTGCTGGGAAGTCACCCATTACAGTGTGGATTACCTCTGCTGCCTTCTCCACTGGTGGAGGAACCGGTACTTCAGCCTTTGCCTTCAGCGCTGGGGGGCATTTTTTTAGATGGTCCCGGGAAACTGTGGCTAGGGTGTCCCCTTGGTCACGACTGATCTGGTAAGTCTTCCCGTCTCCCCATTCTGTGGGTTGTATGACATAAGGGACTTGCTCCCACTGATCATCCAGCTTGTGGGTTTTCCTCTTCCGTTTCAGTACCACATCCCCTGGCTGGAAAGGACCTGCGGGCGCCTTCTGGTTGAACCGGTGCTCCTGCTGCTCTCGACTTCGACTAAGGTTTTTCTCCACATACTCCTGGATTTGCCGGTACTGTGCCCTCCTCCGACTTTCCCACTCTGCCGTTGAGGGGAGTGCTTCCGGGGCTTCCAACCCCATCTCCAGATCCACCGGCAGGCGGCCAGGCCGAGCCCTCATCAGATACGCTGGGGTGCACTTCGTCGAGCTGGACGGGATATTATTATACATGTCGACCAAGTCAGGTAGCTTTTCCGGCCACATGTTCCGTTCTTCCAGCGGTAGCGTCTTGAGGAGGCCCAGGACCAAGTGATTCATTTTCTCGCACATGCCGTTGGTTTGGGCGTGGTACGGAGTGGTCCGGATCTTCTTGCAGCCGTACAACTGGCAGAATTCGTGAAACACCTCTGCTTCGAAAGCCGGGCCTTGGTCAGTCAGCACCTTCTCGGGGTACCCATGGGGTCGGCAGAAATAAGCCTGGAACGCTCGAGCAGCGGTTCGACCAGTTAGGTCCTTAACGGGGACTACCACCATAAATCTTGAGTAGTGGTCTACCATGGTCAATGCGTAGGTGTACCCACTTCGGCTAGGGGTGAGCCTGACATGGTCCAGGGCGACCAGCTCCAGCGGCTGATGGGTGACTATGGGATGTAACGGTGCCCTCTGGCTAGTCTCGTCCTTTCTCCTCAGTGTACAAGGACCACACTCTCGACACCAGGCTTCCACCGATTCACGCATCCCACTCCAATAGAACCGCTCCCTCAACAGCATCTCCAGCTTCTTCCACCCGAAGTGGCCAGCACCATCATGGTATGCCCGCAGGACAGTAGCGACCTCAGCTTGAGGAACGATCAACTGGCATATCTTCTCATGGGTCTTCGGGTTGATCAGCTCACGGTACAGCCTCCCTTGGTGTAGGTAAAGCCGTTTTCGTTCTTTCCACAAGCGTTGAGCTTCGGCTGGAGCGGCAGGGTCTATTCCCATAGCACCTTGTTCCACCAGAGTCTTGACAAGGCGGACAGCCGGCGCTTGGTCCTGGACGTCCTGCCACTCTTGACTGGGCCGCGGGTCCAGATCCACCCTTTGCTGACAGACTTGTACCCTCTCAGTAGGCAGCTGGTGAAACGCAGGCAACTCGATCTCCTCGAGGTCGTCATCCTCGCACCCCTCTTCTGACAAATGGGGCATCCGGGAGAGTGCATCAGCATTTATGTTGACACGACCAGCTCGGTACTTTATGGTGAAATCATAGTTGGCTAGCCGGGCTACCCACCGCTGCTCCAGCGCGCCCAACTTGGCCGTGTTCAGGTGAGTCAGCGGGTTGTTGTCCGTAAACGCTGTGAACTTGGCTGCCGCCAAGTAGTGGCGGAACCGCTCCGTGATAGCCCACACCAACGCCAATAGCTCAAGCTTGAAGGAGCTATAGTTCTCAGGGTTCCTTTCGGTCGGCCGGAGTTTTCGGCTAGCGTAGGCAATCACCTTCTCCTTTCCATCCTGGACCTGGGATAGGACCGCTCCTAGCCCCACATTACTGGCGTCCGTGTGGAGGATGAACGGGCTCCCATAGTCAGGGTACGCCAGGACCTCTTCTCCGGTCAAGGCCGCCTTCAACTGGCAAAAGGACTCCTCATGCTTGTCCTCCCACGACAGTGGGGCCCCAATGGGTCTACCACCTTTGGTCTGTCCCACGAGGAGATCTTGCATGGGGGCAGCCATCTTCGTGTATCCCTTTATAAAGCGCCGATAGTACCCCACCAGACCCAGGAACTGCCTTACTTCCCTCACTGTAGTTGGTCTCGGCCAGCTCTGGATGGCAGTAATCTTCTCAGGGTCGGGGGCGACACCATCTGCACTCACCACATGCCCTAGATACTTCACTCTGGGTTTCAGCAGGTGGCATTTTGAGGGCTTCAACTTCATCCCGTACTGGGCAAGGGACGCGAACACCTCGGCCAGGTGCTCCAGATGGGCTTCATACGTCTGGGAATAAACAATCACATCATCCAAATACAGCAGGACGGTCTCGAAGTTTAAATGTCCCAGACAGCACTCCATCAACCGTTGGAAGGTCCCAGGGGCATTGCACAGCCCAAACGGCATGCTATTGAATTCGCAGAGTCCCATCGGGGTGGTGAAGGCGGTCTTCTCCCGGTCTTCTGGGGCCACGGCCACTTGCCAGTATCCGCTGGTGAGGTCAAGGGTCGAGAAGTAGTTTGCGGTTCTCAGTGCAGCCAAAGACTCTTCAATACGAGGTAAGGGATAGGCATCTTTATGGGTTATCTGGTTGATCTTCCGGTAGTCCACACACATCCGCATGGTACCATCTTTCTTCTTGACCAGTACCAACGGAGCGGCCCAGGGACTACAGCTGTCCCGAATAACCCCTGCCTCCTTCATATTCCTCAACATATCTTTGGCACACTGGTAATGTGCAGGGGGAATAGGTCTATACCTCTCTTTGATAGGGGGATGTTCACCTGTGGGAATGTGGTGTTGAACCCCCTTGATCCGCCCGAAGTCTAGGGGGTGCTTACTGAAAACCTGTTCGTACTCCTGCACCACCCTGTGTACCCCGGCCCTGTGATGTGTAGGGGTATCATCAGTGCCTACATGTAGCTGTTGGTGCCACTCCTTTGTGTCCCCCTGGGGTGGGGAAGTGTTGGGGGTAGGTGGGAGTGTGGATGGACTGGCTTCATGGATAGTGTGAGGGTCCAGGGTGAGCAGCTTGGCAATGGTGGCATACCGGGGGAGCCTGACTTCTTCCTCTCCACAGTTCAACACTCTCACGGGCACTCTCCCTTTCTTCACATCTACCACCCCTCGGGCGGCCACTACAGTGGCCCAGTGTTCGGAGGGCATGGGCTCCATCATCGCAGGGTAGTCACGCCCCTGAGGCCCTACTGCTGCCCTACACCAGATCATCATCTCACTCCTAGGGGGCACAGTCAATGGAGCAACATCCATCACTCTCACTCCACCAATCTCCCCTCCTGTTGAGCTTACATGCTGGCGGTACATCAGGGCGCGGATCTCACGCTGCACAGCCCTCTGCCGGCTCCCCGCCGCGGTGGCGGCTAGCTGTTGCAATAGGTTCAACACATCAGCCATGCAGTGTTCCATCACATTGGTTCCCAGCACTATTTTCGGGTTATGATCACTGGGTTCATTCATGATCACAATCATACCCTGGTGTTGCAGTTCAGCTTGCCCCACTGTCATAGCCACTTGTTTATACCCCACCTGGGTCAATGGAAGTCCATTAGCGGCAATCAAATTTATACTATCGTCTGGAGGCGCTAGCTCGTCTGTGGCCCAATACTGCCGATACAACGTGTACGGTATGGTAGTTACCTGTGATCCAGTGTCCAAGAGAGCCATCACTGGTATGCCGTCCACAGCCACGGGGATGATAGGGCGGGCCCTGACATATCGGTCTCGCCAGTCCGGGGGGCCACGGTGTTCTACTCCTGAGGATTGGCCCGGGGCCCCAGGGGTTGCTCGTTTAACGGGCACTGTCGGTAATAATGGCCCGGCTTACGGCACTTGTAGCAGATTGGGGGTCTGCTCCGTGGGTTATTAGCGCTTCTCCGCTGCATCCAGGGAACGTCTTCGGGACTGTCAGCAAGCTGTATCTGCGCTGGAGGCTGAGATCTGGTCAGAGGTTGTAGCGCAGCAAGGATCTTGGCAAGGTCTCCGTCCAGGCGACGGACCTGGGCTGCCAGTTCTTCCACGGTGCTGCTCGGGGCTGCAGGTATTGAGGAGTTTGGTTTGGCTGGGGCCGCCACAACGGGAGCTGTCTCGAAGGGCCACGGGACGGGTTCCAGGACTTCAGCAGCTGGGGGCTGTAGTGCCTTGATAGCCCGCTCCTTTAACACAGCAAAGTCCACATCAGGGTGTTCCAGGGCCCACAGCCGGAGTTGTTTACGATCCTCAGGGGACCTCATCCCCTGCGCAAATTGCTCCACTAACATCTTGTTGCTATCCGCCTCATTAATAGAGTTCACCCGCTTCAGCGTGCGGAGGGCGGTCTGCAGACGTAGAGCATAGTCCCGAATGCTATCCCCAGCTCGTTGCCGGCACTGGTAGAACTGCATCCTCAGCTCAGCTTCAGTCCGGGTCTCGAAGGCAGTCTGTAGCTTCTCGAAGATGGTGGCTACAGAGAGCCGGTCCCCCTCGGCCCAGGTCTCCGCCTCCTGCTCCGCCGCACCGGTTAGCTGGCCTAGCACTATCGCTGCACGTTGCTTGTCAGTCAGGGGATACAGCTCTAGCAACGGGTTAAGCTTTTTCCGGAAGGCCTGTAGGGCATCCGGTTTCCCGTCATACCGCGGTAGCCAGGCAGCTCCGGGCGCATAGGGCAAGGAGAATGGCATGACCTGAGCAAACGCGGGGGCCGCGGCACCTCCCGCCGGTACGACCGGGACCTGGGCAGGCCCATTCCCATCCGCGGGTGCTGCTGCGGCTGCGACCACCGCTCCTCCAGCGGCTCCGTCGGGCGCAGACATCTTGTTTCCGTCCCCCTTAGCTCTTTCCGGCCCCTCCTCTCTCGGGGCGGAGTTTTGGCCTTCGCGCTTCTACTGCTCGAGAAGACGCTCGAGCGGGAACTTTTCGCGCCAAAGATGGCGGCTTCTGAAATTTTTCTGCCGGATGCCTCCGGCGGTAACAAGGCGCACCTCTACCTGACGGCAGAGCGGTAAGATCCTGTTCGTGACGCCAAGTTGTCGCGGGCGGGGAGGAGGGTGTCAGCACACCGCGCTCACCCCTTCTGCTCGGGTCCGGCAGCTGCTCAGTGGTGGCTCGAGCGGTGGGCCGGATCCCGGGGTGTCTCGAGCGACACTCCTCGCCCGTGAGTGAAAGGGGGGTTTTGTGGTTGGGGATTGTTATAGTTCGTGACGCCACCCACGGTTGTGGTGATTGCACCACCGCTGCTCAGTATGGGGGTCCCGGGGATGGTGATGCGGAGCAGCCAGGTGTTGTGTTGCCCCTCCGTGGGTAGGGGTTGGTGATCCCGGGGCCCGGTGATGAGATGTGAAGTGTAGGGCCTGGAGGGCGCAGGGACGCGGGGGCAGCGCTGTGCCTTGCGGCACTATGGTACTCACTCAGCCTGACACACGGACACAGTTTGTACGGTAAACCAACGGCTGGTAGGACGGTCACACAGACGGCTGCACCTGCACTCCCGGTAGGTGACGGTGATGTCTCTCTTCCTTGCACCTGTGTTGACTGATGGTAGCGGTGGATTCCCTCCGGTTACCCGCTCCCCGACTGCAATCTGGGCCGGAGGAGCTCTACACTTTGCCCGCAGGCGCTGGCCCTGAGAAACTGGTGCCGTGGCGGTGGCGGTGTCTCTCCAATACGGGTTGGGCTGTTGCCTTCTATCGGGACTTGGTTGTTGGGGGATCTGCGTCCCCGTCACTGACGGATTTGGCAAATCTGGCGACTCCTAGCCTTGCCGGGGTCCGAGAGGCCCCTGCCCTGGTGCTGACTGTCCTTCGGAACACTGCTCCAGACCACCGGGCACACAGCCAACGGGGTCCTTCCAGGAACTTCCAAACGGTCCCCCTCCAGACAGTCACCGCCGTTGCTGACCTTGCTGTTCTGGCCCTCACAAAGCTGGACCCTTCAGGCTGTCTTTCTCTTCTGTCACTTTACTTGCTTTTTCTCCTTTTCTACTTTCACTTTCACTCTGTCTAGACTACTCCTCCACTCCTTCCACTTCCTCCTCCCTGACTAGACTCCTTCACTCTTGCCCTGCCTGGGCTCGACTTCCTGGTTACTTCCTGCCTCCAGAGTTGTGAGCTCCTTGGTGGGCGGAGCCAACCGCCTGGCCCACCCCCTGGTGTGCATCATCAACCTCTGGAGGAAGGCAACAAGGATTTGTGGTTAGCTGTGATGTGCCTACCTGGAGTGTGGGGTGTGGTGGTGTTGTGACCTGTGTCCCCTGGCTTGCCCAGGGCGACACATATCAGCTGTCAGGTACACACATACCTGTCTGTGATCATACAGCCACTGCCTGGTACAGGCTGCCCACGGCTCATGGGTATCCGCTATCAAGTTCCCTTTTAAAGGAGTTGTGTGAAATACATGTACTGTAAAGAAATTGTCTGGCAAAAGAATCTAATAATCTAATAATTACATTTTGTAAAACTAACAAAATAAATTATTTACCCCTGCTGTCACCTCCTGGATCTAACGCCTGCTGTCCTGTGGTCTGTCCCAGCAATAATTATGTCACTGTTCTACCAGACACAGGACCTCTGCAGTTTGTGATTGGCTGCAGCGGCCAGGTGACTTCAACTGCAGGTATCACAAGCTGCAGCGGTCCTGTCTCCCATAGAATGGTGACATAATTAATGCTGGCACAGGACGGCCGGCGCTGGATCCAGAAGGGTTGACAGTAGGTGTGAATACAATTTATTTTGTTATTTTTACAGAATCTCGTCTCCAGGTAATGCTCTTTTGTGTGGACAATCCCTTTAATAAACTATAAATCTCATCTTTCTTCCACCTGCCAGCTCTAGTGTTCCATTCCCTGAAGAAGGGCAGTGAGCCCCATAGGGGTGAGCAGGCCCATGACGATCGGGAGAGTGCAGGGTAGTAAGGAGTTAAAAGGTTTTGGTTGGGGATGAGGGAGATAGATGGGGGCATGGGATTGGTGGTTGGTACTGGAGGGGAGATTGGTGGAGAGCAAGGAAGGGGTGGGGGCGTAGTTTGAGGTATAAAGAGAATGTAAAGTGTATTACCTCCCCTTTCGTCGCTTGAACTTTGTGCCCCAGGACGTTGTTGCTGCAGCCCACTGCGATGGCTGACCTGGCTGCTTTAATGGACTTAGTGCGTGGGGCTGCTGAGGTCCTGGGTGCTGACGTACTACGGGATCAGCTGGCGGCGGTTTGCGGTGCTGGAGCGGTGATTCCTGCTGCTCCTGCGCCCGGGCCTGTTCTACGTGCTCGGCGGTCACGGCCGCCGGTGCGCTACTCCCCCAGTGGAGGGGGGAGAAGGAGATCAAGGAGCCCCTTCGGGGACCCTCCGGCACGAGGGAGCCCCGCGTCTGCTGTGGTGGAGCTGCCGGCTGCCGGGAGGAATCCTCGCCGGAGATCCCGCGGGTCGGAGGTGGGCGGAGCTTCGGCGAGGCCTACTTCCGGTCCGCGGCCTGCAAGGTCCCGGAGCAGAGTAGCGGCAACCCCCGGTGATGTGCGGGCCGGGGGTGGAGCCCAGCGTATCGGATTGGCGGTGGAGACTCCCTGCAGACGGCAGGGGAGCGACTCAGGACGGATAGTGGAGGTGGAGTGCGGCGGCGGGCAGAGACGAGCGGGAGAAGAGTGCGGCGGCCCGGCGGGCATGGTGCGGTCCCGGATTACGGTCCCCTCCGGCGAGGATCGTGCTGGGGGGGGTTCCCGGCGTTTGTCAGAGGCGGGACGGCAATCCCGCAGTCGGCAGGGAGGGAGCCCAATGAGCAGGGAGGACGCAGCAGCGGCGCAGCAAGGATACCGGAGGCCAGCAGAGATGGACGGCGGTACGGCGCCACGTCGTGCCAAGAGACTGAGGTCCAGCAGGAGGCGTCCGGAGGAGCGGGGTGCGGTGACCGTGGGGGTCGACGGCCGCCAGGTGCGGGCTGTCCCCTCGCTGGTCCCCCCTGTGGCCGGCAGCGGCAGTTCGGACTCCGGAGGGGATGAAGAGTCGATGGCAGCGACAGGCCGGACGGAGCGACAGCAGGATGATCGGGGCACGGCTGTGCCAACGTCGGTGCAACGGCAGCCTGGTGAGCGAGCGACTGAAATGTTTAATGCTGTGGGTAGTGCGGGCGGGGGAGGGGGTTCCTCCGCGGGAAGTGTTGCGCAAGGGGCGAGTGCGGTCGGTCAATCTGGTCTACCGGGCCCGGAGTTTTGGGGGCAGCTTTTGGGGGTGTTGCAGGGGTTGTCGGCGGAACGGGGTAGTCGGATTGGGCCTGGGGCTCCGGTGGGGGCGTGGGTAGCCCCCTCGGAGGTAGTGCAGACAGAGGCGCCGGGGCGTGAGGTTGCGGCGCGGGACACTACCGCGGCGGTAGATGCGGGACAGGCGGCCGGTGGGGTGGCTGCCGTGGGTGCGAGTAAAGAGGCGGAAAAGGAAAAAGAGAAAGAGGATGAGGTTGTGCGGTTGGATGATAGGGCGCGGAGTGAAATTTATGTGTGTTTTGAAGGTCAGTTGGGGGTTCATTTAAAAAAGGAAGTGAGGGACAAGATTTGGAAAGGGGAGTATGTGGAAATTTTTTCCCTGCTTCCCCTGGAGAAGTTTAATTTGGATAAGGTGAAGCCCAGTGATACAAAAAAGGAGAAGGAGGATGAGGAAAAACGGAGGTATAGGTTGATCCCGAGGACGTTTACCAATTGGCTGCAGGCCTTTGCGATCTTGGCTAGCGTGATTGGGGAAAAGGAGCCGGAGCATTGTTCCGCTCTATTCGGTTATATGGACGCGATAGGGGAGGCGTATAGAGTATACGGCGGATTAGGGTGGTTAAGATATGACGAACAGTTCCAGCAACGGAAGGCTCTGCGGCCTGGTGTTCAGTGGGGACACAAAGATATTTCTTTGTGGATGCGGCTAATGACGGCTCCGGCTCAGCCCTTTCGAGGTGGTGCCGGGAGCCCGGGTGCGAGCGGCGGGTCCCCGGCTGGACAGAAAAAGGGGGCTTGTTGGCAATATAACGAGGGCCAGTGTAAGTTCGGGGCCTCATGTCGTTTCAAACATGAGTGTTCCGGATGTGGAGGTTCTCACTCCCTGGCAAGGTGCTTTAAGAAAGGAAAAGGAAAGGCGGGGGAGGGGTCTGGAAAAAGGGAGGACGCCAGTGAGGGTAGAGGAGATGCTTCCCTATCTAAATAGGTACCCGGACGTTAGAGCGGCGGAATTGTTGGCACGTGGTTTTACGGAAGGTTTTCGGATTCCGTTTGAATCTGAGGCGCCGGTGTTTCGCCCGGGGAATTTGAGGTCCGCAAAAGAACATCCAGCGGTGGTGAAGGAAAAGCTGCAAAAGGAGGTGGAGTTGGGGAGGATGGTGGGTCCATTCCAGGACCCGCCATTCTCCAATTTAAGGATTTCCCCCCTTGGGGTGGTGCCTAAGAAGGAGCCGAACAAATTTCGGCTCATCCATCATTTATCTTATCCGGAGGGATTGTCGGTGAATGATGGGATATCACCAGAGTTGTCGGCAGTTTCTTATGTATCCTTTGATAAGGCATTGGAGCTGGTAAGGGCTGCCGGGTGGGGGGCCCTAATGGCAAAGGCGGATGTGGAAGCAGCTTTTCGTTTACTTCCGGTGCATCCAGAGAGTCTTCATCTCTTGGGGTGTATGTGGGATGGGGAATACTATGTGGATCGCTGCCTGCCGATGGGCTGTTCCATTTCGTGTGCACATTTTGAGGCATTTAGTACCTTTGTGGAATGGGTAGTCAAGGACGTGGCAGGGGTCCATTCAGTGATTCACTATTTGGATGACTTCTTTTGCGTGGGTCCGGCGGGCTCTTCGGTTTGCTCCTTGTTGTTGTTTACGTTAGAGCGGATTGCGAGGAGCCTGGGTATTCCGTTGGCAAAAGAAAAAACAGAAGGGCCGGTGACTGCTCTATGTTTTTTAGGTATTGAAATTGATACACTGGCAATGGAATGCCGATTGCCTGAGGGGAAGCTTCTGGATTTGAAGGCGTCGGTGCGGTTTTTGTATCAGGCCAAGAAGGTGCGGTTGCGGGACTTGCAGTCAGTGCTCGGGAAATTGAATTTCGCTTGTCGCATCATGCCGATGGGGCGGATCTTTAATAGGAGGCTGGCAAGTGCAACCGCGGGGGTAAGAGCTCCGAATCACTTTGTCAGAGTGACAAAAGTGATGAAGGGGGATTTGTTGGTTTGGGAGAAGTTTTTGGACCGGTACAACGGTCGGACTCTTTGGATGAGCAAGGCTTTGTCCAATAGCCAGTTGGAGTTGTATACTGATGCGGCTGGAGCGACAGGTTTTGGGGCAATTTTTCAGACGCACTGGTGTGTTGGAAAATGGCCAAAGCTTTGGGTGGAAACAGGTCTGGTGAGGAATTTGGCGCTGCTGGAATTGTTTTCCCATAATTGTAGCAGTGGAGTTATGGGGCCCCGTTTTTTCCGGAAGAAGGGTTTGCATGCATTGTGACAACATGGCGGTGGTGCATTCCATCAATGCGCTGTCGGCAAAATCCCCGCCGGTTGTGGGGTATTTAAGGCACTTGGTGTTGCGTTGTTTGGAGTTGAACATTTGCGTGGTGGCTCGGCACGTGCCAGGGATTCGAAACGAGGTGGCTGACGCGTTATCACGGTTTCAGTTTTGCAGGTTCAGGAAGCTGGTGCCGGGAGCGGACGCGGATGGAGAACCTTGCCCGGACGGGCTGTGGGACCTGGCATCGGTGTAGCTTTTGAGGGGATTAGGAGATCGGTGTCTGAGTCTACTTGGTGCCGATATCAGGCGGTGTGGAAGGAATGGGCAGAGTTGGAAAGAAGGGACTTCGTGGAGTCGGGTTACAAAGACCGAGTGTTGGGGGTCCTGATGTTAATTAGTGGGGATTTTTCGGCAGGTCGGTCCGTTTCGGTGATGGGTGGCAAGCTGGCGGCATTGGCCTTCCTGTTTCAGATGCAAGGGGTCCGGGATGCGACTAAGGATTTTCTGGTGCGGCAGGCAATGAAGGGTTTTCGGAAAGGGGCCCAGTCGCGTGACATGAGGCGGCCGGTGTCATTGCCTTTGTTGGGGCGTTTAGTGGGATGTTTGGGGGAATTGTGTTCGTCTCCTTTTGAGAGGGGGTTGTTTTCGGTAGCTTTTGTATTGGCGTTTTTTGGGGCCTTTCGCATTGGTGAATTGGTCAGCCCGACTAAGCAAGCAATGGGTGGTTTGATGATGGAGGATGTAATGCTGGGGGAGGATAGAGTGGAATGTCGGCTTCGTTTTTCGAAGACGGATCAGAGGGGGCGGGGGCGCTTAGTGGTGTTGTTTGCGTTACCGGGACACCAACTGTGCCCGGTGGTACAGGTTTCGGAGTTTCTAAAGGTACGCGGAGGTTACCCAGGCGTTTTCCTGCGGCATGCGGACGGATTGGCCTTGTCGCGTTACCAATTCATTGCGGTGCTGAAGATGGCCTTAGCTCGGGTGGGGGAGGAGCCAAGTGAATACGGGTCTCACTCCTTCCGGATTGGGGCGGCAACGGAAGCCGCCAGGTGGGGTTTGAGTGAGGATTGTATCCGGCGGATTGGGAGGTGGGAGTCTTCCAGGTTTCGCTTGTACATTAGGCCTCATTTGGTCAGATGATGATTCGGGGGTGGGGAATTCCTGTTTTGTGTTTTGATGCTGGTATGTGACAATTTTCTTGGCTGTTGCTGTTTTATTCGTGGTGTTTATATTTTGTAGGGCCATGCCTTGTGTGGATCCTCGGGCACTCCTACGTGTATTGGGGAGCGTTGCGGGCGGATGTGCGTCACGATGGTCGGCAGCTTGGAGTGTCGGTGACGGAGGCCCGAGTAAAGTGGCTGGGAATTCGGGGTATGACCTGGGGTAGGGTGCGCCCAGAGGTGGCTTATTATAGCCGTATGGATCGTGACCCGGATGTGTTAATTTTACACGTGGGTGGGAATGATTTGGGAGTAAGGTCGGCAAGGGAATTGAAAAGGGACATAAAGTTGGACCTGTTACATTTGTGGAGGGCGTTCCCGGGCATTGTGATCGTTTGGTCGGACATCATAGCTCGGACGCAGTGGCGTTTTGGTAGGTCGGTGGACCGTATTAATAGGGCTCGGAGTAAGCTGAACCGGGCAATTGGCAGGTTTGTGGCACGGAATGGTGGTTTGGTGGTGCGGCATAGAGAATTGGAGGAGTCCACGGAACAGTACCTAAGGGGAGATGGAGTTCACCTGACCGATGTGGGTCTGGATTTATGGATGTTGGGTTTGAGGGATGGCCTGGAGCAAGCACTTGGGGTGTGGGGGGCCCGGGCCAAGTAAGGTGGTCACTTGGCCGGTCTGTGGCGGGGGGATAGGTCCGTCTGAGAGGTTGGGAGTACCGACAGTCGGTTTGTTGGTACGAAGTCGCTCAAGGGGAGTGGCTTCGGAGTGGATGGGAACTTGCAGGCGGAGGTCCTGCAGGTTCTGGGTGGGGGTAATTAACGATGGAACGTTATTACCCCTCACCTTGGGCCGGTTGGTAACGGCCGAGGTGGTCCTCTGGGCCGGTTTGGAGGTTACGGCCGGGGGGTTAAGAATGATGGTTGTTTCCCTCTCGGATGGATCTATCGGTGGTTTTGGTTATAAGGGTATATATGTATAAAGGTTATGTTTAACAATGGGTGGCATGTTGAGCCACGAGTTTGGTATACATATATACGGTTAAATAAAAGCTGTGGCCATTCCTTGCAATAAAGTCGTAGTTATCGTCTTTATTTAAGTAAATAGGGTATGGGGGGTAGAACCTGTTAACCTGCTTATCCCTTATAGATGCGTCATGTTTCTATTTACAATGGCTACAGACATCACAGCCCAGGTACCTCATATGACTGCTGCAAACAATCACTGGCTTCAGACTCAAGCCGTATACCACTGACAAGCTGCAAAACACACGGAGTATCCAGGTTGTGCCATCACCAGCCAATGTAAATAGAAGCATTAGAGACAGCGCTGAAGATGCAGCAGATAGGAGGGCGGCAGGACTGGTCTGTTATATTCAGATGGTATATATGTAGCCTAGTTATTGTTTAGATTTAGTAGTTGTGTCCTAAACTAGTAATGCAATCTATTTTGTTGTGGTATGAAGAGAGGGGCCCAAAAAGATTTATTGTACAGGGGCCCTCTGCATTCTGTGTCCGCCCCTGGCCACCGGTAAGCAGGGCCGGATTAAGGTTGGTGGGGGCCCCTGGGCAGAAAATCTGGTGGGGGCCCCATAAACGTTAACATTTTTAGCCATAACAGTAGAGCGCGAACTGTAGCATTTAGATATAAATTTAATGAACATTTATCTTCTCCTGTTCTGCCACATTCAGATTTACAGGACTACAATACAGATACAGTCCAGGATCACTCACAGCCGTCACTTATACACACACAGTACAATACAGATACAGTCCAGGATCACTCACAGCCGTCACTTATACACACAGTACAATACAGATACAGTCCAGGATAACTCACAGCCGTCACTTATACACACACAGTACAATACAGATACAGTCCAGGATCACTCACAGCCGTCACTTATACACAGTACAATACAGATACAGTCCAGGATCACTCACAGCAGTCACTTATACACAGAAAGTAGAGTTACTCACATATTTTTTTATTCATCCCAATGTTAAGGCAGCCAGGGCCGGCTCCAGGTTTTTGTGGTCCCCGGTTGAGTCTCAGTGGACCCCATCCACACACAGACACGCACATACACATACAGGCATACGTACATATACAGGCATACGTACATATACATATTTGAAGACAAATTCACAAAAATACATTTAAACAGACAAATATATGCACAGTCATATACACTGACATACATGCAGACACAGACGCATTACAGGTGTTAATATGGAGAAGTCACAAGTAGCATCACTCACCTCTCCCGCTTGTTTCCAGCTCCTCCAGGACATGTGGCTGTGTTGCATGATGGCCATCAATAACAGACATGACTGCACACCATGCACACTGACACAGCACTGCTGTATATACATCACAGGAGGGGCTAGGGCCTACAATATATACATTACAGGAGGGGGCATAGATGTTGCTGGAGTGGCAAACAGCTCTGGTGGCGTACACATTACTGGGATGGGTGGCTTAGCGCTCTGGGGTGCCGCACAGACTGCTCTGATTCATATACACACACACACACAGCTCTGCTTCACACACACACACACAGCTCTGCTTCACACACACACACACACAGCTCTGCTTCACACACACACAGCTCTGCTTCACACACACACAGCTCTGCTTCACACACACACAGCTCTGCTTCACACACACACACACACACACACACAGCTCTGCTTCACACACACACACACACACACAGCTCTGCTTCACACACACAGCTCTGCTTCACACACACACACACACACAGCTCTGCTTCACACACACACAGCTCTGCTTCACACACACACAGCTCTGCTTCACACACACACACACACAGCTCTGCTTCACACACACACACACAGCTCTGCTTCACACACACACAGCTCTGCTTCACACACACACAGCTCTGCTTCACACACACACAGCTCTGCTTCACACACACACACACACACACACACAGCTCTGCTTCACACACACACACACAGCTCTGCTTCACACACACACACACACACACAGCTCTGCTTCACACACACACACACAGCTCTGCTTCACACACACACACACACAGCTCTGCTTCACACACACACACAGCTCTGCTTCACACACACACACAGCTCTGCTTCACACACACACACACACACAGCTCTGCTTCACACACACACACACACACAGCTCTGCTTCACACACACACACACACACACAGCTCTGCTTCACACACACACACCTCTGCTTCACACACACACACACACACACACAGCTCTGCTTCACACACACACACACACAGCTCTGCTTCACACACACACACACACACACAGCTCTGCTTCACACACACACACAGCTCTGCTACACACACACACACACACACACAGCTCTGCTACACACACAGCTCTGTTTCACACACACACAGCTCTGTTTCACACACACACACAGCTCTGTTTCACACACACACACAGCTCTGTTTCACACACACACAGCTCTGTTTCACACACACACAGCTCTGCTTCACACACACACAGCTCTGCTTCACACACACACAGCTCTGCTTCACACACACACAGCTCTGCTTCACACACACACAGCTCTGCTTCACACACACACACAGCTCTGCTTCACACACACACACAGCTCTGCTTCACACACACACACAGCTCTGCTTCACACACACACACAGCTCTGCTTCACACACACACAGCTCTGCTTCACACACACACAGCTCTGCTTCACACACACACACACACACAGCTCTGCTTCACACACACACACACACACACACACACAGCTCTGCTTCACACACACACACACACAGCTCTGTTTCACACACACACACACACACAGCTCTGTTTCACACACACACACACACAGCTCTGTTTCACACACACACACACACACACACACACACACAGCTCTGTTTCTCACACACACACACACAGCTTCTGTTTCTCACACACACACACACACACACACACAGCTCTGTTTCTCACACACACACACAGCTCTGCTTCACACACCACACATCTTTCTTCAGCTCTGCCCTTACCTGCTCTGATGCCATCCTCCTGCTGCTCCGGTATAGGCCGCCGTCCTCCTGCTGCTGTTCCGGTGCCGCGGCCATCCTCCTGCTCCGGTGAGTCTCCTCTCCTGGCCACGGTGCCGGTCTTCTCATATGTGGCCGCGGCGCTGGTCTTCTCATCCGCGGCCGCGACGCCGGTCTTCTCATCCGCGGCGGCGTCCTGCTGTGACATCCGCGGCCGCGGCGGCGTCGTGCTGTAAGATCCGCGGCCGCGGCGGCGTCCTGCTGTGACATCCGCGGCCGCGGCGGCGTCCTGCTGTGACATCCGCGGCCGCGGCGGCGTTGTGCTGTGACATCCGCGGCCGCGGCGGCGTCCTGCTGTGACATCCGCGGCCGCGGCGGCGTCCTGCTGTGACATCCGCGGCCGCGTCCTGCTGTGACATCCGCGGCCGCGGCGGCGTCCTGCTGTGACGGCCGCGGCATTGGACCCCGCAGCAGAGCAGGGAGCAGGCATACCTATGACCCCGGAAGTACAAACTACTTCCGGGGTCAATCAGCGTCCTGCGCCCGCAGATACAAATAAATGTAGGTGCGCGCACCCCCCCCCCCCCCGAAAACACAGCTGATTTATTAGACTGTCTTTACGGAGGGGGAGAGGGTGTGAAGAAGAAAAAAAAAATTGCTGACGGGTGGCAAGTATGGCCCTGGTGGTGGGGGCCCCCTTGGAAGCTCTGATGGTGGGGGCCCCGGGGCTGAAGCCCCACCTGCCCCGCCTATAATCCGGCCCTGCCGGTAAGTATGTTACTACACACACAGAACATACATTACTGATACTTAACCAGTGGTGAAATATAGAACAATCCCCAGAGTAGAGCTTTAATACCCGACCATCACACAGATTGTTGTTTCATCTTTACGCAAAACAACACCAAAATCTAGAGCTGTCATGAGCATGAGGACATCCTATTACAGGGAAGTGCAAAATATTTGACTCGCCTATAATTATAGGAAAAGTCAGATATTATGGCACTTATACTTTTCGTGAGCTAGTGACTTAATCTTCCGGCTCCACCAACTTCATGATCTTTTTAACACCCTCCCAATATTGGACGTATTAGTATATCCAATGTCAGGCCCCTGTCTCTGATGCAGGCTTAGGATCTGAGCTTGCACCATCTGCCTCTACTGTACGGGTATGTGCACACGCATCTTGTAGACACCGGAATACTTGCATATTTTTTTGATGCAGAAGAAACTTAATAATGGCACCTGAAGATTTGTCAGTTCATTTATTTTAGCAGCTTCACTTTTGACACCTGAAGAAGTTAAAAGAAGTAAGAAAAAGATGGAACATATGCACAATAAAGGCCCTGTCACACTCACACACACACACACACACACACACACACACACACACACACACACACACACACACCTGCGGCAGATCTGTGGTTGCAGTGAAATTGTGGACAATCAGTGCCAGGTTTGTGGCTGTGTACAAATGGAACAATATGTCCATGATTTCACTGCAACCACAGATCTGCCAAAGATTTATCTCTGTGTGTGACAGGGCCTTTAGTCATTCTTAGGCTATGTGCGCACGTTGCGTCGGAGTTTTCCTTCCCTTGGTTTTTGACCAAATGGCTTTTGACCATTTTTTAGCGCTAAAAACACATGCGTATTTACCGCGTTTTTAGTGCGTTTTCAGCGCTTTTTACCTGCGTTTTCACCTGCGTTTCTGCAGATGCGTTTTGTAGATCAAGACACTGAGAAATAAAGTTGGAATAGTCATAAAGAATGAAAAAAGAGAAAAAAAGGATAAAATTCACTTTCAATAAAACTATATGGAAAATTATCAATTTTAATTAAATAATAGTGGTTATGCACATTTTAACAGAAAAATAGGTAAAGTTTCTTATTTTTTAGCATTTAAATTTTCGGTTATTGTGTGTGTGTAAAGGAACATTATAACCCTTTAATTTTATGCCAGAAAAGCATGCGTTTTTGAAGCCAAAAACGCAGTGGAAAAGCAGGTAAAAAGCATGAAAAACGTAGGAAAGTTTGATTTTGGTTGCATTTTGCCATTTTTCATTGACTCCAATGTTAAGGAAACGCTGCAGAAATGGCAAAAACAACTGACATGCTGCTTCTTTTTCAGCATGGTTTTTGACCCAAAATATGCAAATAAAACGCTGCAGAAAAAAAAGCAAAGTGCAGACAGGATTTCATCTTTTCCCATAGACTTTGCTGGAAAACAAAAACGCATGTGTTTTAGCGCAAAAATGCTGCCGCTAAAAACGCAGCAGAAACGCGGGTAAAAACGCAACGTGCGCACATAGCCTTATACTGCAGTGCATATGTTCATTCTTTTTGTCTTTTTTTTTTTTTTTTTAGTGCTTTTTCAGGCAGTTTTTAGATGGAGTTCACCTGATAAAGACATTCAGTGCACACACCCTTAGGCTATGTGCACATGTTGCGTTTTTTCTCGCAGATACGCTGCGTTTTGAACTGCAGCGTTTTCAGTGCCAAATTGCATGCGTTCAGCTTCCCCAGCAAAGTCTATCAGAAAGCCGAAAAATCATAGCACACGCTGTGTTTGTAAACGCAGCGTTTTGGATGCCCAAAATTGCTGCGGGAAAAAAGCAGCATGTCACTTTTTTTGTGTGTTGTAGCTGCGTTCTCCACCCATTAAATCAATGATGTGGGTCACAACGAAACCAAAATGCACTTGAACTGCAGTTTTGTTGCGTTCCGCATGCTTTTTTGACAGAGAGCCTTTTCAGTCTCTCTCTGTCAATGTCGGTCAATCTCTGTCTGTGGATGTCGGTGAATCTCCCTCTGTCTGTCGGTCGGTCTCTTTCTCTGTCAGTTGGTTGCTCTGTCTGTCTGTCTGTCTGTCTGTCTGTCCCTCTCTCTGTCCGTCGGTCAGTCTCTCCCCCTCTCTCATAATCACCAATCCCCGGTGCGGCGCTGCACGGCTGTCACACTGCTCCGGCAGCTTTTCCTCTTTTGAAAATACCGGCCGCCCATTATTCAATCTCGTATTCCCTGCTTTCCCCGCCCACCGGCTGCTGTGATTGGTTGCAAAATTGAAGAAAAAGACCGGTACTCTTCTTTATGAATGTAGATTCTTTTTATTGTACAACTGTACAGGCGTCAAATATTATAACGCGTTTCGGTGAAAGCCTTTCTCAAACAAAAGATGATTACTGCATCACAATTCCCACACTAAATAATAAAGGTTCATGGATCTGGTAGGAGTAAACACCCTACTCATTTGCATAATCAAATATATCAATTAACAACTCAAATCCCAAGATCCAATTCAAGTTAACAAAAAAAAAACACCAAGAAAAAAGAGATATACTTTTATAAATGCAGAGCATATGAGGGAAAAAGGGGGAAACATCAATAATAATGTGAATCATCAAAAATAAAATAAACTCTTGTTCATATAAATTATTGCAAAAAAATTTTTTGCCATTTTTTTTTTTTTTACTATTATAATTTTTTATAATTTTTATCCTTAAGGATTCACATAGCGTCATGAAATTTAAACTAGAGAAACATAGGTTATATTATAGCAACCAAACAAAGTTACATGATGGGGTTACATTTATATGACAGAAAAATACACAGAGAGAATTTAATCGGCGAGTCATTCATTACAAGAAACCACTAATGTCATAGTCTCTATTCAGACCAAGCGGCTGCAGAGATTGCAGCCTGAATATCCAGGTCTCTATCCTCTTCAGCATTGTGGTGCGATCCCCCCCTCGTCTGGGCAGCTGGACCTGCTCCAAGATCTGGAAACGTAGTTGGGAGACATTATGCCTAAATTCAGCAAAATGCTGGGATACAGGTAAGGGTAGATTTTTTTGCCTTATTGTATACTTGTGATTAGATAGTCTCTCTTTTAATCTTTGAGTGGTTTCATCTACATAAATTAAACCACAAGGACATTTCAACATATACACCACAAAACTACTATCACAGGTATAACATCCATTTTTTCTAAAAGATTCCCCTGTACGAGGATGCTGAACTGTCGATCCCTTAATTACACCAGGTCCGCTCTCACTACTTTATCCCTAATGTTCAGAGATCTACGATGAGACATAAGGGGAGGTCTGTGAAAATCTTTAATATTGGGGTAGGAGTTAGATAAAACATTCCAATGTTTCCTCAAGACTTTATGGATGAATACAGACCATGGATAATAAGTGTTTGAAAAAACTAGCCTCTGCTCTTTATCCCTCTGTGTGGATTGTCTGTCTTTCTGCTCATTCAGTAACCTTGAGGGGTAACCCCGCTGTGAAAACTTTATGGACATTTCATCTACTCTTTGTTCAAGCACCTTTGGGTCAGTGACTATTCTCCGCACTCTTTGATATTGTGAGTGTGGCAATGATTTTTTCAGATGAGGGGGATGATTACTAGAAAGAAGCAGGAGATTATTTTTATCAGTCGGCTTTCTATATAGGTCAGTGTATAGATTATGGTCGTCATCCTTAATGACAATTGTATCCAAAAAATTAATTCTGTCCAAATGACAGTTCATTGTAAACTTCAGTTCAGACCAGATAGAGTTAATCTCATTAATAAAGACCTCCAGGGCTCGAATGTCACACCTCCAAATACAAAAATATCATCCAGGAATCTGCGCCAAAAAACACAGTTCGCTTAAAAAAAAACACCTGAATAAATAAATTCCTTTTCAAACCACGCCATATAAGCATTGGCGTAAGGAGGTGCGACATTCGAGCCCATCGCTGAGCCACAGCGCTGTTTATAGAAGGTGTCCTGAAATAAAAAATAATTCTAATTCAAAGTTAAGGCCCCGTCACACTAAGCAACATCGCTAGCAACATCGCTGCTAACGAACAACTTTTGTGACGTAGCAGCGATGTTGCTAGTGATGTCGCTGTGTGTGACATCCAGCAACAACCTGGCCCCTGCTGTGAGGTCGTTGGTTGTTGCTGAATGTCCTGGGCCATTCTTTAGTTGTTGCTGTCCCGCTGTGAAGCACAGATCGCTGTGTGTGACAGCGAGACAGCAACAACTAAGTGTGCAGGCAGCAGGAGCCGGCATCTGCGGACACTGGTAACCACAGTAAACATCGGGTAACCAAGAAGCCCTGTCCTTGGTTACCCGATATTTACCTTTGTTACCAGCCTCCGTTGCTCTCACTGTCAGTGCCGGCTCCTGCTCTGTGCACATGTAGCTACAGGACACATCGGGTTAATTAACCCGATGTGTGCTGTAGCTAGGAGAGCAGGGAGCCAGCGCTAAGCATTGTGCGCTGCTCCCTGCTCTGTGCACATTTAGCTGCAGTACACATCCGGTAATTAACCCGATGTGTGCTGTAACTAGGAGAGCAGGGAGCCAGCGCTAAGCGGTGTGCGCTGCTCCCTGCTCTGTGCAGCTGCACCCTGTACTCTATACCCTATATATGTACCCTGTGCAGCTGCACCCGGTGTGCGCTGCTCACTGCTCTGTGCACATTTAGCTGCAGCACACATCGGGTAATTAACCCGATGTGTGCTGTAACTAGGAGAGCAGGGAGCCAGCGCTCAGTGTGCGCTGCTCCCTGCTCTCTGCACGTGTAGCTGCGTGCGCTGGTAACCAATGTAAATATCGGGTTGGTTACCCGATATTTACCTTAGTTACCAAGCGCAGCATCTTCCACGCGGCGCTGGGGGCTGGTCACTGGTTGCTGGTGAGCTCACCAGCAACTCGTGTAGCGACGCTCCAGCGATCCCTGCCAGGTCAGGTTGCTGGTGGGATCGCTGGAGCGTCGCAGTGTGACATCTCACCAGCAACCTCCTAGCAACTTACCAGCGATCCCTATCGTTGTTGGGATCGCTGGTAAGTTGTTTAGTGTGACTGGACCTTTAGAGCGAGTAACTCAAGAAAAACCTTTTTTGCATATCCGAGTAATCAGTCCCATTCAATAGCCACTCAACAGCTCTTATTCCTTTTGAATGAACAATGGAGGTGTAGAGACTACACACATCTAATGTTAGTCACCCGATTCAACAGATACACTTTTAATCTCATGAAGAAAGTGTGAAGTGTCCAGTAAATATGATGGAGCTGATTTGGTTAGTGGGGTCAATATTTTTTCTAACACAATAGCGGGGGCTGCTAAAATAGAATCAGTAAGGGCGACTATTGGCCTCCCAGGTGGACATTGAAGTGATTTGTGCACTTTAGGTAATGTATAAAGGATAGGTGTAATCGGATGTTTTTTAAGTAGGAAATTGGCCATTTTTTCATCTATTATTTTTAATTCTAAATACCTATTAATAATATTAAGCAGTTTTTTTGAAATATCAAAAACCAGATCACCATTTAATTTCTCATATACCGCTGTATTGGAGAGTTGGGATTTAATTTCCTGAACATAATCCTTCTTATCCATAATTACGACACTACCCCCTTTGTCTGCAGGTTTTATTATAAGGGAGGGATCATTCATAAGGGATTTTAAAGCATTTCTTTCCTCCTGACTCATATTGTTATGAAAATGAATTTGTCTAGCTTTAAAAGTTTTAGTCAATGATTGTATATCCCTCTCCACTAAATTGACATACGTCTCAACAGGATGATGCGTTTTAGGTGGATTCATATTACTCTTAATCTTAATCCCAAATCATTCAAACATAATACATTATCACCATTACCTGGGGTGGTAACCGTTTCAGATTTTTCAGTCCCTGCAAAATGCACACGCAGTCTCAACAGACGAAAACAATTTTTTAAATCAATGTCCAAACCAAAGAAGTCAAAATCCGTAGTGGGGCAAAATGATAATCCTTTTGAAAGTACTTGTAGCTGAATAGGTGTCAGATTTTTAGATGAGATGTTGAGGACTAGTGATTCTCTCGAGTCTGGGACCTTGTCCGTATTGGATCCATGGCTCCGCCGATGACGGCGTCCTCCTCGCCTAATAGCTCTACTCTGGTTCTTTGCTTCCTTCCTAAAAAAGAACCCTTTGAGGAAGCATTGGAATCGCTGCCCGATCCGGAGGACGGAGGTCCCGTACGACGGAAACCCCGATTGAAGAAGGGTTTGGCAGTCCCAGAAGAATCTTGCCATCTATAAACTCGATTATTTAAATAATCCTCAGTGTCTCTTATAAATTTAACACGTTTCTTCTGTTCAATGTCTTTTTTCAGTTCTTTCTCAGTTTTGTTGATCCTATTTTTAAGCAGATTCAATTCCTCTGAATTTAATGAATTAATAGAGTATTGCTAGATGATATGATATCTTTGACCTGAAAAAAACAGAACCCAAAAGACACTTAAAACATCCTGATGTGAAGAGGGACAAAATATATTATAACTACATAAACCTTTACCTTGCGCTGGGGATGTCAAGCCGCCCCTTCTTCTCTAGAAGGTTGTAAAAGTCCCCGTCCGCTCACAAATTCCAGCCCAATGGCTAAATGCAGCTCTTACACAAACAAGACATACAGGTTTATTAACAAATTATAATATCTACATGTTTAATACTGATTGAGTCACTTTAACAATAGGCAGGGATAAAACGATCGTGATCGCGGAGGATGCAGCCACGATTGGGCCGTGCAGGAGGGGGACTCGTTGACACCAGCACCTATTTCAGCTGGAAGTAAGTCCAGAAATGTACATTCATCTAAAATATATTGCAGTACACAGACCTGTCAGCCCTCTGCACTGCAATACACGCTACCGGCCAATCTGAGGCCGGCTGCTGACATCGAAGTGCCCATAACGGGTGCTGCATGGCAGTCACATCTTACACCACTTGGTGAGCAAATTGAAGTCAGCAGTCGGCTACTGAAGATGAAGCCGCACGTTGTGGGAGTGGGGGAAGGTAAGAAGAATCGTTTGTTTTATTTTTACTTTTTTTGTTGAAGAAGAGAGTCAGAACATGGGACATTATACTACGAGGAGGCTCAGGATGGGGACATTAATACTTGAAGGGTCCCAAGATAGGGGATAACATTATTCCAGAAAGGAGCTCAAGTTGGGGACATTAAACCAGGAAGGTACCAAGGATAGGAACATGATACCAGAAAGGAACTGAGGACGAAGGACATTATACCAGGAAGGGGCCCAAGATGGGGGACGTTACTACGGGAACACCACAGGATGGGGACATAATGGGTACACTATTACAAGAAGGTGCTAAGGATTCAAGACATTATTAATAGAAGGGACTCAGGATGGCGGACCTCACACCAGGAAGGGGCCCAGTTAACTGTATAACTATATACAGTATATATCTGTGTGTGTGTGTATATATATATATATATATATATATATATATATATTGCGAAAAAAAAATAAAGGGAACACTTAAACAATGAATCTTTTATTTGGTGTTCCCTTTATTAGGGCGTCACGGTGGCTCAGTGGTTAGCACTGAAGTCTTGCAGCGCTGGGGTCCTGGGTTCGAATCCCACCAAAGACAACATCTGCAGGGTGTTTGTATGTTCTCCCCGTGTTTGTATGGGTTTCCTCCCAAAGACATACAGATAGGGAATTTAGATTATGAGCCCCGACGGGGACAGTGTTCCTGATGTGTGTAAAGCGCTGTGGAATATGTTAGCGCTATATAAAACATTATTTTTTTGAGCAGTGTGTATATATATATATATATATATATATATATATATATATATATATATATATAAATATAATTTATACACACACACACACACACACACACACACACACACACACACACATTCAGCTTTATATATTAGATATGTGGAGCGCCCCTGAAAGCCTCAGGGCACTACAGGGAACTGCATACTCAAGGGGATGCAGGACCTACCTCCTTGGACCTGGAATACCAGTGCCAATTCCACCAACACACAACTAAATCCTTGTTCTCCTCTCCACACTGGGCATAAAGTGTAAGGGGATGGTCGCCATGGGGTCAAGTCCCTGGGTATAGCCAGCCTAATTGGAGGGGTCAGTCAGTCAGTCAGTAGTGGGGAGAGAGTCGAATAGCACACAGGAGAGGTGTGCGGATGTGACTGAGCTGGGTCCGTGTAACGGTGACCCCAGAGGCAAAGGATAGAGGTCGCCAGGATGGGTACCGGCATACCGCTGGGACCGGAGCACGCCTGTGGCACAGGGCCCTAGGTCAAATGTCAAGTTTCAAACAGTTTGACAAATACCTACACAGTGAGGACACCTTCACGGACTTCATCGAACCAAATAATCCGGGGGCATCAGCAGTAAACTAGGATTGGGGTTCAGACACTTACCTCCCCGCAGGTTCCGCACTGCCCGCCATATGGAGAAGGAGACTGTACACCAAAAGGGACAGTCGGGGTTCTCAAACGCTCCATTCTATGGGGACTCAATATACAAAGAGTGCTGGGGACAGAGCAACCTGGGTCACTACATTGGCACTGATACTCCTGGGACTGGAGCTAGCAAGCCGAGGGTCCATGTTATTAGAGACTGGTAAAGTTAATCTGGTGTGGTCTCCATCATTATACATCATACATCTCCCAGGAACAGCCCTAAATGCGGAGGGCCTACCACCATAGCTGCCACTATCACCATCCCTGGGAGTACCCACGTTGAGCAGCGGCGGTTCTCCATTCCTAACTGCAACCCGCAGGTGGCGTCACGAACATTAACTCTATTATCCCCTGTAAATACCCCCTTTTATTAAGCGTCCCCGAAGCACAGGACCGGGCAACGGCCACCTAAAGCGACATTCCCGTTTGTAACCGCCCGGGACCGAGTACCCCCTTCCCTGGGCAACACATAATATATATATATAATATATACATACTGTATATTATATGTAAATATAAATAAAATCTAAAATAAAATCAGCGGAGTCCTGAGTTAAAATCTAAGTAAAATAAAATAATAATAATAATAGTAGGGGTATAGACTTGAACGTACAGTTAGGTCCAGAAATATTTGGACAGTGACACAATTTTCGCGAGTGGGCTCTGCATGCCACCACATTGGATTTGAAATGAAACCTCTACAACAGAATTCAAGTGCAGATTGTAACGTTTAATTTGAAGGTTTGAACAAAAATATCTGATAGAAATTGTTGGAATTGTACACATTTCTTTACAAACACTCCACATTTTAGGAGGTCAAAAGTAATTGGACAAGGGACTCTAAGGGCTGCAATTAACTCTGAAGGCATCTCCCTTGTTAACCTGTAATCAATGAAGTAGTTAAAAGGTCTGGGGTTGATTACAGGTGTGTGGTTTTGCATTTGGAAGCTGTTGCTGTGACCAGACAACATGCGGTCTAAGGAACTCTCAATTGAGGTGAAGCAGAACATCCTGAGGCTGAAAAAAAAGAAAAAATCCATCAGAGAGATAGCAGACATGCTTGGAGTAGCAAAATCAACAGTCGGGTACATTCTGAGAAAAAAGGAATTGACTGGTGAGCTTGGGAACTCAAAAAGGCCTGGGCGTCCACGGATGACAACAGTGGTGGATGATCGCCGCATACTTTCTTTGGAGAAGAAGAACCCGTTCACAACATCAACTGAAGTCCAGAACACTCTCAGTGAAGTAGGTGTATCTGTCTCTAAGTCAACAGTAAAGAGAAGACTCCATGAAAGTAAATACAAAGGGTTCACATCTAGATGCAAACCATTCATCAATTCCAAAAATAGACAGGCCAGAGTTAAATTTGCTGAAAAACACCTCATGAAGCCAGCTCAGTTCTGGAAAAGTATTCTATGGACAGATGAGACCAAGATCAACCTGTACCAGAATGATGGGAAGAAAAAAGTTTGGAGAAGAAAGGGAACAGCACATGATTCAAGGCACACCACATCCTCTGTAAAACATGGTGGAGGCAACGTGATGGCATGGGCATGCATGGCTTTCAATGGCACTGGGTCACTTGTGTTTATTGATGACATAACAGCAGACAAGAGTAGCCAGATGAATTCTGAAGTGTACCGGGATATACTTTCAGCCCAGATTCAGCCAAATGCCGCAAAGTTGATCGGACGGCGCTTCATAGTACAGATGGACAATGACCCCAAGCATACAGCCAAAGCTACCCAGGAGTTCATGAGTGCAAAAAAGTGGAACATTCTGCAATGGCCAAGTCAATCACCAGATCTTAACCCAATTGAGCATGCATTTCACTTGCTCAAATCCAGACTTAAGACGGAAAGACCCACAAACAAGCAAGACCTGAAGGCTGCGGCTGTAAAGGCCTGGCAAAGCATTAAGAAGGAGGAAACCCAGCGTTTGGTGATGCCCATGGGTTCCAGACTTAAGGCAGTGATTGGCTCCAAAGGATTCGCAACAAAATATTGAAAATAAAAATATTTTGTTTGGGTTTGGTTTATTTGTCCAATTACTTTTGACCTCCTAAAATGTGGAGTGTTTGTAAAGAAATGTGTACAATTCCTACAATTTCTATCAGATATTTTTGTTCAAACCTTCAAATTAAACATTACAATCTGCACTTGAATTCTGTTGTAGAGGTTTCATTTCAAATCCAATGTGGTGGCATGCAGAGCCCAACTCGCGAAAATTGTGTCACTGTCCAAATATTTCTGGACCTAACTGTATATTCAAACGTGATAACCAGTACATAAAAATATCCTGATAAATATTAATTAATATATATATATATATATATATATATATATATATATATATATACAGTACAGACCAAACATTTGGACACACCTCATTCAAAGAGTTTTCTTTATTTTCAGGACTCTGAATATTGTAGATTCACATTGAAGTCATCAAAGCTATGAATTAAAACATGTGGAATAAAATACTTAAAAAAGTGTGAAACAGCTGAAAAAATGTCATATATTCTAGGTTCTTCAAAGTAGCCACCTTTTGCTTTCATTACTACTTTTCACAATGGCATTCTCTTTATGAGCTTCAAGAGGTAGTCACTGGAAATGGTCTTCCAACAGCTATTTTACCATGAAGGCCTACTGCACAAAGTAATTAATGGAAAACATCTGTAACCTCATTATTAATCATTGTTTTATATATTAATATTTATCAGGATATTTTTATGTACTGGGTAACACGTTTGTATACACGTTCAAGTCTATACCCTTACTATTATTATTTTTATTTTATTTTATTTATATTTTAACTCAGGTCTCCGCTAATTTTGTTTTATATCATATTTATATTATAATGTTTTTTAGGACTAATAATGTTTGCTTGTTTTATATCTTG
Organism: Anomaloglossus baeobatrachus; assembly: GCF_048569485.1. NCBI lineage: Eukaryota > Metazoa > Chordata > Amphibia > Anura > Aromobatidae > Anomaloglossus > Anomaloglossus baeobatrachus. The sequence goes on from NC_134357.1 coordinate 232,064,571, forward strand.
TTTTATGAGCAATAAGTTAAGTCCATAATATATCTCTACTATATTTCCTTGGTTACCGCCTCTGATATCCATTCCTATACTAATGTTTGTCACCCTACTGGCGCAGTTGTAATGTATTTTTCCCACGTTGTGAACTTTCTTAACCTCTGCGCATGCACATTTTGATTTTTCCCACGGTTTTAAACTTTGATTACCTCTCACGCATGCGCAATTGAAGAGGCGACTCGTTTGAACCATCTTAGTTTCCATTACAATACATGAATGCACACATATTGGTTTTATTATCTTATTGTATTACTTTATATTCTTATTTCACTTGTGCATATCTCCACCATACTCCTGGATAAGAAATATAGCTTTTTTTGGGGTACACAGGTAGTAAGGTCTTCTTTCTATTTCTTTAGGGGTGATATAGCCTGGTGGAACTCTAGACCTCTAACATTATATATGCACCATTTTTCTTTATGGTTCTTGGACACCTTATAACATTCTTCCATACATATATATCTTTCTCATAAATTATAAATAATTAGGCATTTTTATATATTTTATTTATATTTTCATAAATAACTTTTTACAAAGCATGGGGGACATTCTCACATACATATAATTTTCATGTATGCATTCTGAAAATTTACGCATAAACCGTACACACTCCTTTTTGTAACAATTTCTATCACTCATTCGCTGAACTCTCATCCCGGATATTCATTCTTACACCGAATTTCCTGTTATAACACAACATTCATGATTTTTATTCTATTTATTTTTATTTTTTAGGTTTATTAGTAAAATGGCTTACACTCCCCTTATTTTCCACTTTTTTCTTCACTACTTTTATAAAGAAATTTTTCCTTTCTTTATTCTTAATGCAATTTTATATAGCAACACCACCATTTTTTGCCACAAATGTAATTTTTCTTGTCCGTCATCCCGTTCACCCTTACAGGGTTGTGGACAGATGCACTTGTCACTACACTTCTAAGACTCAATACAGGGTCTGGAGCTCAATGCTCCCTTTTTGTTTTTTTTTTCTTCTTTTTGTTCTTTTTTTCATTTTGTCCTTCTTCTTTTTCTGATTTTTGTCTCAAAAAGCTGATGAAATTTGAAACACTATACCCCAGTGATTTTATAAATGTTTCTCAATATTTCACTTGAGAACTTTTATGGCCGGTATTGTAACAGTTGACCGTGCCGCCAGTATTTGAAATACAGCAGTCAGTCCTCTGACGTAGCTCCATATGTGTATATATAGAGGTTTAGAGGTTCTTCCTCCGTTGATTGCATACTGTTCTTTTTTTTGCCCTGATGAAGGAGACAGTGATCTCTGAAACACATTGACCGGAAAAAAGAATAAAGAGATGAAATAATTAACATCAGTTTCCTTTGGTGACAGCGCGGCACGCACCCGATTTCCCTCCTATACGTTATTGCTCTTCTACTAGGGGCTGCGGCTGTCGCCATTTGTAACGTGCATTTAGGGGTTGTGACTGGCACAACCTTAATAGGTGAGTGCAAGTACTATTAATTATTTGTTACCTTACCAGGTAAGACCCTAATTTGCGCGTCTGCTCCAGAGTTATTTCACTGATTATTAATATCTGACAGGCAGTGATTGATCCTTCATTCTCACCTTCCTCTCTGTTGCACATTCTCATTGTTCCTATATGCTCTCTATTTCCATCAGACTTTTTTTGTCCTTCGGTGGGGCTCTAACATATGTGCACCATTTATTATTTATTTTTATGGATTCCTTTCTTTTTTCATGCTAGCGTTCATTATGCAGTAGTCATTCATGATATTATATCTTATATTTGTGAATCCATTAGGGCTCTATATGTTTGGTGCATCACATTGGGTCTTTTCAGTGCACACTAGGCACCTTTTTCTGTTATGCTCTGCTGCCACCTTATGGACATCTTATCGAACTACATTACTTTTTCATTTATTTCAGTGAGCCTGTCATCATCACTATAAGGCCTGTTTCACATGTCAGTGATTCTGGTACGTTTGTGCTTTTTTTTCTACATACCAGAATCACTGACATATGCAGACCCATTATAATCAAAGGGTCTGCTCACACATCAGTGAGTTTTCACTGAACGCGTCTCCGTGCAGCGTACCCGCGTGTCTGTGATTGCCGCACGGAGACATGTCCATTTTTTTCTGGCATCACTGATGTCCCACAGACCACGCAGTGGTGTGATCCGTGAAACACGTGCCAGAAAAAAATGTGCATAAGGTTGTCTAAGTGCAATCCGGGCTCCGTTCTCCGTGGTCCGTGATTGCACATAGAGATTAACTCACCTGTGCCCACTTCCACTCTCCATGGTGCTGAACGCTCCCGCGGTGCAGCATCCGGCCGACGCTGACCCCCACAGCAGCTGCTTCCGGGTCGGCTGTGTCGTGCATTCGTGAATATGCACGACAGTAATGAGCCGGCTCAGAAGCAGCAGGCAGAACAGGCTGCAGAGAGCGCCGCTGAAGCCAGGTGAGTAAAAATGATTTTTATTTTATATGCACGTTTTTTTCTGGCATTTTTTCTGCGTGGTCAGTGGGACATCAGTGATGCCAGAAAAAAATGGACATGTGCAGTGAAAAATCACTGATGTGTGAGCAGACCCATTCATTATAATGGGACTGCGTATCTCAGTGATTCTGTTACGTTTAAAAAAAAGCACAAACGTACCAGAATCACTGACGTGTGAAACCGGCCTTATAGTGTTTAGATTTATGTATGTATTATACAACTTCTGTGGATCTTGTATGAGTGAATTTTCTTCATTTTATTGGATTGTTTTAAAATATTGAAATAAAGTCACGCTTCCTATGCATCCTTTTGTATTCTGATTGGCTACTATAATACAGTTTTTAGGCACTGAGATCGATACCAGAGGCATGGTCTTCCGCTTACCAGAGGATAAGCTCAAAAGGCTAAGGGACATAATAGAAGGGTTTAGTGCTGTTAATAAGGTGGCATTAAGATAAATGAAATATATCTTCTCGGTCTTCTCGTTTTCTTGCTGAGTTGTGCCAATGGACAGAGTTTTTTCTAGACATTTGCTATTGGAAACTCAGGGAACCAAAGCTCCTGGACATAGCATTCGAATTACCAGGTCCCTGAAGGCTGACCTTCCGTAGTGGCCGGAAATCATGAACAATTACAATGGGCGTATGTGCTGTAGATCCTGCGTCAGTTGTAGCTTGGAACTTTGTCTTTTCACGGATTTGCCCGTCTCTCATGGTGTTGGGCTATTTTCGGATCAAAGTGGTGTGTCCCTCCTTGGCCCGTATCATGGGTTGTTTCAGGGGCAAATTTAACTCTCTTAGCACTTTTCTCCTTAATTGTGGCCGTTGAATTGAGGGGTCAAGGTCTATCCAACCAGCATATTTGTTGTTTGTCAGACAATTTAGGGCTCGTGCATAGTAATGCTGTCACGCTCCCCGACTCCCCTGCCACGCTCCCCGGCTCCCCTGCCACGCTCCCCGGCTCCCCTGCCACGCTCCCCGGCTCCCCTGCCGCGCTCCCCGGCTCCTCTGCCAGGCGTCCCCCGCTCCACAGCCTCCATGCCCCATCACCTGCGGTCCCCAGGCAGCCCGGTCCCCGCTCCCGGCGCCCGTCGGCAACTCTGCTCCAGCCCGGCACTCCTGCCTCCTGTTCACCGCTCCCTGCTCTGGCTTCTGGCACCCGGGCCTCGCGCATGCGCATTAGGGCGCGCGCGCGGTCATTGACCCTCTCTTAAAGGGCCAGTGTCCTCCAACAGGATATTGAAGAATCAGGTACAGGGTATATAGGGGGACCCTTTCCAAGTGGGCGGGGCCTGTTCTTCGTGTTTTGCTAAGCTAGGAGTCAGGTCTCCTTGTGTCTTGTGGTATACTTACCTATCTCTCCCGTAGAGCCGCTCCTGCCTCGCCAACCGGTCCTGACGATACCCGAACCCCGAACGGTGACGGTCTGCCATCCCGTCAGTTCATACCATCTCCGATCCCTGTGGTGACCCGTCTTCTCGCTCCGTTGGTTCCGGACTCTGCCTGACGTCATCTCGGCCTCCGAACCTGAGCTCCGTCACCCGGACTACCTTCTGAGACTCCGTAGTCCCAGGGACTTCTACACTCCACTCCTCTGAACGGACTGTCCTGCTACCCGTAGTGCTCCGGCTACCGGGCACCTTGCCTTCGGTGAGGTGTTCAGCCCAGTGGATCCACCTCCTGGGTCTGCCCGTCCACCTGGCCCTAACAGTAAGAACAGGCCATGGATCCCGCCGAAGCACTAGCGACCCAGCTGGGCACCTTGCAGCAGGAACTCGTACGACAGCGCGAGACCCAGTCCCGCATGCTGGCCTTCATGTCCTCGGTGGATACCCGCCTGAACACGCTGCAAGCAACTGCCACGTCCCTGGCATCTCAGGCTACTACTGCACAGTCCACGGCCACGGTTCCCGTGGTGGCTACCTCGGAAGCTTCTAAACTCCGCTTGGCCTCTCCTCCCCAATATGCCGGAGATCCCAAGACCTGCAGAGGATTCTTAAACCAGTGCTCCCTCCACTTTAAGCTGCTTCCACACCTGTTTGCCTCCGACCAAGCCAAGGTGGCGTTTGTGATGTCCCATCTAGAGGGTGAGGCACTGGCCTGGATGAACCCCTTGTGGGAAAAGGAGGACCCTGTAACCACTAACATCTAGGACTTCCTGCAGGCGTTTAGAACCACCTTTGACGAACCCGGACGTGCCGCTGTGACGCCCTGGGCAAGCCAGGGGTCACAGGTCATTACACCACCACACCCTAGACCCCAGTTAGGAACACCACAGCTAACCCAAAATCCTTGTTGCCTTCCTCCAGGAGCTGGTGTCCACACCAGGGGGTGGGCCAGGCGGTTGGCTCTGCCCACCGAGGAGTTCACAGCTCTGGAGGCGGGAAGAACCAGGCAGATCAGTTAGGGAAGTGAAGGAGTAAACAGTGTAGTTCAGTTTAGGAGGTGAAAGTGAAAGGAAGGAAGTGAAGTAGTAGTGGAGCTTAGGAGAAAAGCTGAAGTAAAGTAAAAGTGACAGTTTGTAAAGCCTGAAGTTGGTCCGGGTGTGTGCCCCGGGCTAAGAGACAGCAAGGTCAGCAGACGGCGGTGATTGTCCGCAGGGGTGACTGCTCGGAGGTTACTGGAAGGTCCGCGGACGGGTGGTGACCCGGCGGTCTGGAACAGTGTACAAGGAACAGTCAGCACCAGGGCAGGGGCCTTTCGGATCCCGGCAAGGCTAGGAGTCGCCATAATTTGCCAAATCCGTCAGTGAAGGGGACGACTGTCTCCCAACAACCAAGTCCCGATTGAAGGCAACAGTCCGACCATTACAGAGAGACACCGCCACCGCCAGGGCACCAGTTTCTCAGGGCCAGCGCCTGCGGGCAAAGTAGGGCTCCTCCGGCCCATATCCAAGCTCGGGAGCGGGTTACCGGTGGGAACCCATCGCAACCACAACCATCTTAGGTGCAGGACAAAGGGACCGTCACCGTCAACTACTGGGGAAAAGCAAGTGCAGCCGTCCGTGGGAACCGTCTTTCCAGCCGTGTGTTTTACCGAGAACTGTGTCATCGTCTCAGGCTGAGTCAGTACCACAGTGCCGCAAGGCAGAGCGCTGCCCCCGCGTCCCTGCTCCCACCAAGCCCTGCATCTCCCACCTCCTCACTGGGCCCCGGGATCACCAACCCCTACCCACGGAGGGGCAACACAACAACTTGCTGCTCCATACCATCATTCCCGGGATCCCCATACAGAGCAGTGGTGGTGTCAACAAATCACCACAACCGTGGGTGGCGTCACGGACAATAAACTATATCCCAAAACCCAATCCCCTTTCACTCACAGACGAGGAGCGCCGCTCGAGACCCTTGGGATCCGGCCCACCGCTCGAGCCACCACTGAGCAGCAGCAGCCGGACCCGAGCAGAGGGGTGAGCGCAGTGCTGACACCCTCCTCCCCGCCCGCGACACCGCCGCATCCGCCTCATCACTCCTCAGGCTACGTCAGGGGACCATGACGGTGGGGCAGTATGCCATCCGCTTTCACACCTTGGCCTCGGAATTGGGGTGGAACAATGAAGCCCTCACCGCCGCCTTCTGGGAAGGACTCTCCAGTCGTATTAAGGACGAGCTGGCAGGCCGCGATGTTCCTTCCACCCTGGATGCCCTGATCGCACTAGCCACCCGTGTGGACCTCAGATTCCAGGAACGATCCAAAGAGGTGTCCCGCGAGAGACGTCCAATACGGCATTCCTCTCCTCCACAGAAGCCCATCGTACCTCAGTCGGCATCATCTGGCGTCTCTGTCCACGAACCCATGCAGATTGATCGTCTGAGGCAGTCCGACCAACGCTGAGCAGAACGGCTCGCTAAGGGTCTCTGCTTCTACTGCGGAGAGGGCACACACCTGCTACGTTCCTGTCCAGAGAGGCCGGGAAACTCCAAAGCCTAGGGTTGGTAGGAGAGGCCACCCTAGGTGCTGGGACTCTCTCAGACCCGGTTACGTGGACTGTTCAAGTGACAACGGGAGAGACGCGGTTCACGGCCGAGGCGTACCTCGATTCCGGGGCAGCAGGCAATTTCATCCAGCAGGCCACGGTGGACAAGTACCAGGTGCCTGTTACTCCACTCGACAAACCCCTGTAGATGGGACCTCTGTAGATGGGAGACCCCTCTCTGACACCATCTCGTGGATCACCAAGCCGGTGGAACTACGTATTGGTGCCCTGCACACCAAGAACATCGCTCTCTACGTCCTCCCACACATGTCTCATCAAATCCTGCTGGGACTCCCCTGGTTACGGACACACAAACCGTCAGTCAGCTGGCGTACTGGTGAAATCACCCGATGGGGCTCCTCTTGTCACGAGAACTGCCTGAAGACTATACAGCCCATCCGACGACCTCCGGTTCCGGAGTCCCTACCGGGACTGCCCTCGGCCTATTGGTCCTTCGCGGACGTCTTTGATAAAAAGGAGTCAGAGGTACTGCCGCCACATCGTCCTTACGACTGTGCCATCGACCTACTCCCGGGAACTACACCACCTCGAGGACGGATATATCCTATGTCTCCTGCTGAAACAAGGGCCATGTCTGCCTACATCACGGAGAACCTGGCAAGGGGATTCATTCGGAGATCCTCCTCTCCTGCTGGAGCAGGCTTCTTCTTCATTAAGAAGAAAGAGGGCGACCTACGCCCATGCATTGACTACCAGGGATTGAACCAAATCACCGTGAAAAATAAATACCCCCTGCCGCTCATCCCCGAATTGTTTGATCGGCTTAGAGGAGCTCGTGTGTTTACCAAGTTGGATCTTCGGGGTGCCTACAACCTGGTCCGCATTCGCTCTGGGGACGAATGGAAGACCGCATTCAATACTCGTGATGGGCACTATGAATACTGTGTGATGCCCTTCGGCCTGTGTAACGCACCAGCAGTCTTTCAAGAATTGGTGAACGATGTGTTCCGGGACCTTCTCTACGTCTGTGTGGTGGTGTATCTTGATGATATCCTGGTCTTCTCTCCGGACCTCCAGACCCACAGAGAGAACGTGCAGCTGGTACTACAAAGACTGAGAGAGAATAGTCTGTACGCCAAGTACGAGAAGTGTGTCTTCGAGCAGTCTTCTCTTCCCTTCCTGGGTTACGTAATCTCCGATACCGGCCTGCAGATGGACCCGGAGAAGGTCTCTTCCATTCTCAACTGGCCCCCTCCTTCCGGACTGAAGGCAATCCAATGGTTTCTTGGATTTGCAAACTATTACCGTCAGTTCATCCCTCACTTCTCTGCCCTGACTGCGCCTCTCTCCGCCTTGACCAAGAAGGGGGCTAATCCAAAGGACTGGTCACCTGCGGCCGACGCCGCGTTTGGCTCCCTGAAACAGGCATTTGCTTCCTCTCCTGTGCTCCACCGTCCTGAGTTAAACCGACAGTTCACCTTGGAGGTGGATGCCTCCTCCTCGGGAGCCGGAGCAGTGCTCATGCAGAAGTCCTCCTCCGGGAAGATGGTTACTTGCGGTTTCTACTCCAAGAGCTTCTCAGCGCCTGAACGCAACTACACCATCGGTGATCGAGAGCTATTAGCAGTCAAACTGGCTCTGGAGGAATGGCGCTACCTTCTGGAAGGAGCAGTGTACCCCGTGATCATTTACACGGACCACAAGAACCTGGAATACCTGCGGTCCGCTCAGCGACTGAACCCACAGCAAGCCAGGTGGTCCTTGTTCTTTGCCAGGTTCGATTTTCAGCTCCATTTTCGACCCGCGGACAAGAATGTGCGAGCAGATGCCTTGTCCAGGTCATTCATGCCCATGGAACAGGAGGAGGAGACATCCCAGCCCATCATCTGCCCAAGTAAAATCATTTCGTTGGCCCCTGTCACCCTGGCCCAGATACCGCCCGGGAAGACCTATGTCTCTGAGACTGACAGGCAAAAAGTGTTGCACTGGAGCCATGCCTCGAAAATAGCCGGCCATGCTGGTCAGAAGAAAACATGGAGTACAATTGTGCGTCACTACTGGTGGCCATCCCTTCGCACGGACGTCGCGTCTTTTGTCTCAGCCTGCTCCTCTTGTGCCAGGAACAAGACACCCAAACACCTGCCATATGGTCGTCTTCTGCCTCTGCCTATACCCTCTGTTCCGTGGCAACACATTGCAATGGACTTTATTACAGACTTGCCCCTGTCCTCCGGACACACAGTCATATGGGTCGTGGTGGATCGGTTCTCCACAATGGCTCATTTCGTCCCTATGGCTGGACTGCCCTCTGCCCAGGAACTCGCTGACGCCTACATACAGCACATCTTCCAGTTGCATGGCTTTCCCTCACATTGTGTCCGACAGAGGAACTCAGTTTACCTCCCGCTTCTGGAGGGCTCTCTGCAAACATCTGGGAGTGACTCTGGACTTTTCTTCAGCCTACCATCCTCAGTCGAATGGCCAAGTGGAACGAGTCAATCAGATCTTGACCTCCTTCTTACGTCACTACGTTAACGCCCATCACGACGACTGGTCCACGCTTCTTCCTTGGGCTGAATTCTCCCATAACCACCACGTCAGTGAGTCCTCCTCCAGCTCTCCCTTACATGTCATTTACGGACTTCAGCCTTCCATCCCTTTACCTGTATCCTCTTCCTCGGATGTCCCTGCTGCTGATGCTGTAGTCCGTGACTTTACAACAATTTGGGACTCTGTCAAGACGTCCCTTGGACGTGCTTCTCTGCGGATGAAGAGACACACAGACAAGAGGCGTCTGGATCCTCCGTGTTTCTCTCCTGGAGATCTGGTCTAGCTTGCTTCCAAGTACGTCCGATTGAAGCTACCATCATACAAGCTGGGCCCTCGCTACATCGGGCCGTTTAAAGTCCTCAGCAAAATAAATGAGGTCTCCTACAAGCTGCAGCTCCCGGCCACGATGAGAATACCCAACTCCTTCCACGTCTCCCTGCTCAAGCCGGTTGTCCTTGGTCCCTTCTCCGCTGCTGCCAGTTCTGCTCCTCCTCCTATTGCTGATGATGACATCTATGCGGTAAGGGATATCGTGGCCATGAAAACCGTACGGGGCCGACAGTTCTTCCTGGTGGACTGGGCTGGGTATGGCCCTGAGGATAGGTCCTGGGAACCCCGGGAGAATGTGGGTACTCCCCTGATACGTGCCTTCCTGTCCCGGTTGCGGGGAGGGGGCGTGGGGGAGGGTGGACTGTCACGCTCCCCGGCTCCCCTGTCACGCTCTCCGGCTCCCCTGCCACGCTCCCCAGCTCCCCTGCCATGCTCCCCGGCTCCCCTGCCGCGCTCCCCGGCTCCTCTGCCAGGCGTCCCCCGCTCCACAGCCTCCATGCCCCATCACCTGCGGTCCCCAGGCAGCCCGGTTCCCGCTCCCGGCGCCCGTCGGCAACTCTGCTCCAGCCCGGCACTCCTGCCTCCTGTTCACCACTCCCTGCTCTGGCTTCTGGCACCCGGGCCTCGCGCATGCGCATTAGGGCGCGCGCGCGGTCATTGACCCTCTCTTAAAGGGCCAGTGTCCTCCAACAGGATATTGAAGAATCAGGTACAGGGTATATAGGGGGACCCTTTCCAAGTGGGCGGGGCCTGTTCTTCGTGTTTTGCTAAGCTAGGAGTCAGGTCTCCTTGTGTCTTGTGGTATACTTACCTATCTCTCTCGTAGAGCCGCTCCTGCCTCGCCAACCGGTCCTGACGATACCCGAACCCCGAACGGTGACGGTCTGCCATCCCGTCAGTTCATACCATCTCCGATCCTGTGGTGACCCGTCTTCTCGCTCCGTTGGTTCCGGACTCTGCCTGACATCATCTCGGCCTCCGAACCTGAGCTCAGTCACCCGGACTACCTTCTGAGACTCCATGGTCCCAGGGACTTCTACACTCCACTCCTCTGAACGGACTGTCCTGCTACCCGTAGTGCTCCGGCTACCGGGCACCTTGCCTTCGGTGAGATGTTCAGCCCAGTGAATCAACCTCCTGGGTCTGCCCGTCCACCTGACCCTAACAGTTAATAACACAGGTTTCCAAGGGTAAAAACTTTTGAAAGATGTGATTTTTTCATACTTTCGATCATTGGACTCAGTAAAATATTGAAAAAATATCATCACGTACAGTTTTTTCACAAACACTGATTCTTTAGGTTTCCAAAAGGTTAGAATTCTGAAAAGATTCCCTCCATACTTTGCTGATGGAAAATGTAACATTAAGTACAATGTGAGCGAGTGGAGACACGTTATTGTTTCATCCAAAAAGTCTGAAAGCTGTGCTACTGCTCAATGGCAGTAAGTATTCTTCAGTGTGTGTAGGGCATGTGTCGCGGGCGGAGGGGCCACGCACGCTACGCTCGGGTTCAGGGACTTCTGCTGCTGCTGCTGCTCAGTGGCTCGAGCGGATGGCCAGACCCGGGGACTTGAGCAGCGCTCCTCGCCCACGAGTGAAAAGGGGGTGGTTTGTTTGGGGAGATAGTTCGTGATGCCACCCACGGGTCGTGGTGATAATGGGCACCACCACTGCTGGTGACAGGGATCCCGGGAGCGATGGCAGGGAGCAGCTAGGATGTTGGTTCCCCCTCCGTGGGTAGGGGTTTGTGATCCCGGGGCTCGGTGGCGGTACGGGGAGGCTGGATGGCCGGGGTGCAGGGTTGCAGGGGCAGCGCGACGCGGTGCCGGATGGCACTGTTGTACTCACTCAGGCACAGATTCACAGAGTCTCTGGTAAACCAAACGGCTGGATGGACGGGTCCCGCAGCCGGCTGCAGTGTCTTTGCTCTCCCCGGACAGGTTGATGGTGGCTGTCTTTCCCTGCACCTTCGTAGAATGTATTGACTCCGATGGTTTCCCAACGGTAGTCCGCTCGCCGGCATATATGTACCGAGGGAGCCTGTTTGCCCGCAGGCGCTGGCCCTTGGATCTCTAGCCTATGGCGGTGGCTTTTTATCCTCACGGTGTGGACGGTTGCCTTCTGTCAGGTCTTGGGTGTTAGGGAACCCCTGGGGTTCCGGTCACTCTCGGATTTGACCGTTGTCGGCGGCTCCTAGCCTGGTCAGGGTCCAATGGCCCTGCCTTTGTGCTTGGTACAGATCCACTCCCCGGTTCGGTACCGGCGGGCCACCGCCCGTCCCCGGTCCTACGGTTCAGCTGACTTGTACCACCTCCTGCAGACGGCCACCACCGTCTGCCGACCTTGCTGACAGTGCCTGGGCTCCTACCCAGACACTAACAGTTTTTGTCCTCTCACTTTCCACTACAAACCTAAAATAACTGCTTTTTCCCGCCTCCAGGCCTGTGAACTCCTCGGTGGGTGGGGCCAACCGCCTGGCTCTGCCCCACCTGGTGTGGACATCAGACTCTGGAGGAGGCAACAAGGATTTTGCGTGACTGATGTAGACTATCCAGGGGAGGGGGTGTGTGTGATGTTGTGTTTGTGACTACCTGGCTAGTCCAGGGCGTCACACATGCTATGCACTTGGAAGAAAGGTGTGAGAATTTAGACTTTATTCTCAAGAAACTTAACTACAAGGAGCATGGATGGTCAATATGTGGTGGTCTAAAAATGTTCTCGTTGCTTCTTGGGCAGCAAGGAGGATATATTAAATACCCATGCTGTTCTGCCTCATGGCAGCCTGCTAATAGTCATTCATTGCAATTTCTGTTACAACCCCTAGAGGTCGTTGTTATTCTTTTGAATTGCTGAGTTTCCCTTTAAGCTAAATGTATTCTGGGTAAGGAATGCCTCCCTGAGCTGAGAAGAAGCCTGCAGCCATTTTCTCTTTGGATTTGTCAGGAAAGGACATGCCGACTTACCTCTTTGTACATTCACCCCTCCCTAGTGTAATCCGGTGAGCAAAGCAAATTACATGTGTTAGTGATAGAATCCTAGATGGAAGAGTGTAGTAAATGCATTGTACATTGTACTTCTACACCTTTAGTGTCATCCCTGTCTTGTTTGTCTAGATAAGATTTCTATGTATTGCAGATGCAGTGACCTTTCACCTACATTCTCGTAAGAACTGCATCTCATGTACTGTTATGCTATGTTAACTCTGTATTAACACTGTACTGACTGTAATCATTTTCTTGTTATAGTTTTTACCCGTATAAAACAGTATCTTGGATATACCGTATTCTGTATTCAACTGCATCTTGGATATTCCTATATTCACTGTATATTCCACGTATACTGCAATCAAGTTCACGTTACCAGCTAATAAATCAAGGCTATTGAACTCCACAGTCTGTTTATTTCAAATGTGAACTAGGGTTTAGCTGTATGCTAGAGATTCACAGCGCTACGTAAAAGAAGGCAGAACAGTAAAAACGGACACTGACCGCAGGCGGTAGTTGAATAGACTGCATGGGACCGCTATCACCCACACTGCACCGCATATGGGTACTACAGCAGCTGCCATACAGCCACAGGGATCAAGACCGCAGTCCTCCCCAGCAAGCACGACACCTTTCCCGCCACGCGGAACCCGTTCACGTATAGACCCAGCTTTTCTGCCCAAGTTATCATCAATCCACAGCTGAGTGCATAATGTCTGCATCCCGAGCACCCTCAGTCAGGACAAGGTCCCGAGCAAGCAGCTCTAACAAGTCTTCAGTGAAAGAGTTCGCTGCTCTCGCTCGTGCAGAAGCTGAGGCTGCAAAAGTAAAATCCACCTTCGCTGCACAAGAGATGCAACTAAAGCCAAGACAAGCAGACCGAGATGCAGAAAGTGCACGCCTGGAAGCAGAAAGTGCACGCCTGTAAGCAGACAGAACACGCTTGCTAGCTGAACAAAAAGCTGAAAAAGCACGCCTGCAGGCCTCTCTAGACAAACTTATTGCAGAAAAGGAGGCAGCAGCGGCAATAGCTAAAGCAGAGTTCCTGGAGGCCGTGGAGTATTCTGAATCCAAGGAACGCAGCAACGTACTTGGACCAGACGTAGAGCAACAAGATCCAACCCAACACGTCTCAGAATATGTCCACCAGCATCCCGGAACGGATAACAACCCTGATCCACGACATCGATCAGCTTATATCGACTACCAGAGACTTCATCCCGAACTGCAGTACTGTAAGCAAGAAAGTATGCAGCAGGTCGACGTCGACTACAACTACAGTTCTACAGAACAGAAGGTATCACCTGTATCCCGAATTAGAGGGACACCCTTTGCTTCAGAATGGTATTATACAGACTACCCTGAGACTGAAGTCCCTAAAAGGTATGGTGATACACCACACATTAGACATGACTCTAACACACCAGCTCGCGCCAGCACCAACCAAGCTACCATGGACTTTGCAAAGTTCTTTGCTCGCCGAGAACTGGTTACCAAGGGACTTGTAAAGTTCACTGACAAAACTGAGAACTATAGGTCATGGCGAGCCTCATTCCAGAACACCATACAGGGTCTGGACCTTTCTTGTAGCGAGGAGTTAGATCTCCTAGTAAAGTGGCTTGGGAATGAGTCGGCTGAGCACGCCAAACGAATAAGAGACATTAATATAAAGCATCCAGCCCCAGGCCTACATAAGGTGTGGGAAAGACTTGATGAATGCTATGGGTCCATAGAAGCCATTGAAAATGCTTTATACCAAAGAATTGATGGTTTTCCTAAGATAGGGCCTAAAGGTTATCAAAAACTTAAGAGAACTGAGTGATTTGTTGATAGAGTTACAGGTTGCCCAGGAGGAAGGAAATTTGCCCAGACTGGCTTTCCTGGACATTGCCAGGGGAGTTAGGCTAGGTTCGCACACTGCGTCTTATTGACGCTGCATTTTTGTGCGTTTTTGGCCGCTAAAAACGCACAAAAACGCACCTGCGTCGAAAAAACGCATAAAAAAACGCATGCGTTTTGGCCGCGATTTGGTGCGTTTTTGGCTGCGTTTTGCTGCGTTTTTGATCTCTGCATTTTGCTGCGTTTTTTATCAGTGAACAAAAAAAAAAGGTCTGATGTAATTTCCTTCTTCAATGTGTTCTTCATTCTCCACTAGTGTATGCAGAAGATCAGACAGCTGCAGAACTACAAGGCTCAGCATGCTCCATCCAGGACTGAATGCTTGAGGGAGAGTCAGGGGGAGCAGACCTACAAGGCTCAGCATCCTCCATCCAATAGTGTATGCAGGAGAGCAGACAGCAGCTGTCGAACTACAAGGCTCAGCATCCTCCTTCCAGGACTGTATGCAGGATTTCTTTGCCCCCCCCAAACAAAAAAAATGACGTGGGCTTCGCCATATTTTTGTATGCTAGCCGGGTACAGCAGGCAGGTACGGGCTGCCCCCAACCCCCAGCTGCCTATTTGTACCCGGCTGGGAACCAAAAATATAGGGAAGCCCTTTTTTTTTAAATTATTTCATGAATTTCATGAAATAATTTAAAAAAAAAATGACGTGAGCTTCGCCCAATTTTTGAGTCCAGCCGGGTACAACTAGGCAGCTGGGGATTGGAATCCACAGTGCAGGGTGCCCATTCTTTCTGGGCACCCCCGCTGTGAATTGCAGTCCTGCTTTCATAGAAGCGCCATCTTCTGGCGCTGTATCCAACTCTTCCAGCTGCCCTGATGCCGGGTGGCTCGCTGGGTAATAATGGGGTTAGGGCTAGCTGTATAGCTGACCCTAAGCCCGAAATTCATGGTGTCACGCCAATATTAGACATGGCCACCATGAATTTCTAGTAAAGATAAAAAAAAAACACAACACACAGAAAAATATTTTTATTAGAAATAAAACACAACACAATTAGTGACTCCATCTTTATTGAAATAAAAAAAACCCCTGTGATACCAATGTGATATGACTGAAAGAATGTGTGATTAGATAGGAATCATAAAAGATAGGAGTGATCCCAGATATTATTTGACCTATCAATAATTCAGTATCAAAGAGATGTCCTTTGGAGGGCCAATATGATGACCAAAGAATACATGTCTTGAAGCGGTTTTCAAGATAAAGGAAGTAACATTCACAGTTCCACTTGCCGGAAACTTGTGGTTAGCTTAAAGACAGGTTTAAGGAAGCTTGCATATGAAATTTACGGCTCATTGCAATATTTCACTAACACAATGGTCAACTGTGGTCGGCCAGTTGACCACTGGCTAAATGTGCAGGAAATGTGCAGGAAGCTACTGGTGCCCACAGCAGCTTGTGGTCAAGTTACATGAACATGACTCAGCTGTCATATGCTGGTGACCATTTAAACCCAACCTACAAAGTTTTCCTATAAAAAATACACCGAACTCGCTTAATGTTAGGGAAATACCTTCCAGGACATTGAAGTGTACGTACGCACTGTTCCTGTGATGCCATGCCAAGATGCCATGTTGATTCCTTATCATTAACTCGAGTTCCCTCCGATGTGAAAGGATTGCTACAACATAATGGTAATGTTGATGCATATTTCTGTTATTGTATAAGTTTCTATGACTATAGTTCTTATGCCTATGTACCATTGATTATATTCATGTGCTATTAAAATAAATAGTATCTTGCTATAAAGAATATTAGTATTCGTGCCTGATTAGGATATCAGTGAGCGCTTCGTAAGTATGGGCTTTCAGCCGCCCTTTTTAGTAGAATTTAGCAAGACACCCCCTCCGCAGTAATCCTGGGTCAGGGTCCCGCGCCGTCCAATCCGGATCCAATATCATCTGATCGGTTTGCTGGAAGGCAAAGCGATCAGATGATGTGTCAGGATCAAGTGCCTGAATCCCATCACACATCAGCTGATTGTATAAAAGCCGATTATACAATCAGCTGATGCATCGGTGCAAAAAAAAAAAAAAATATACTCACTTATGTGCTGATTACCGGCAGCTCCTGCAGCGATGGGGCGGGAGTCTGATCCCGTCCGATCGCTGCAGCAGCTGCCGGTAATCAGGGATGAAGTCTCCTGACGCATCCGCTGATACCGGCCGGGCGCCCGCATCACCGCGATACTTACGATCAGCTGATGCGTCAGGTGACTGCATCAGGTGATCCATCGCCAGGTCCTGCATCCATCAGAGGTTTCCCGGCCGTCTGCACACAGCCGGACCGGGGGTGGCGATACCGTGAGAGGAGATGGGAGCGGGCATGGCACCGGGAGTCTGCAGACAGGTGAGTATAACTTTTTTTTTTTCTACTGTTAACTTTTGTTTTCGCAGCCGCTTCCACCTCCTGCCTGTACATGGCGCCGCACGGCAGCAGACATGCACAGGACGGGAGGTGGACGCAGCGGTGACGGTACCGGGAGGATTCACGCTTCTGTATATACTGACAGAAGGAATCCTCTTCCTGTACACGTCACTTTACTACCCACCTCCTGCGTTTATAGCTGCGTTTTTGGTCTTAGAAACGCACCAAAACGCAGCTATTTGCGTTTCTCATTGCGTCTTTCAACATCCAATTGAACGCAATGGATGAAAAGCGCAGTGAAAAACGCGGGAATAATTGACATGCTGCGTTTTTGTGGCACCACAAAAACGCAGCTGAAAAAAAACAGATGTGTGCGGACAGCAAAAATGAAAACTCATAGACTTTGCTGGGGAAGCAAAGTCATGCAGTTTTGAGGCCAAAAACGCACCCGAAAAACGCGCAAAAACGCCGCGAAAAACGCACTGTGCGCACATAGCCTTAATCTGATAGTGCAGAAACTTCCTTACAACCTACAAGAAAAGTGGATCACATGTGGTTCACGGTACAAACAAATTCATAATGTGCCTTTTCCTCCTTTCACTGTATTTGTAAATTTTGTTGTTCAACAAGCTAAAGTCAGAAATGACCCCAGTTTTGACTTCACCCTTTCGTGTCCCACTACCCCCGGTGTCAAACTCAGTGGGACACCCGTGACAGTCCATAAAACTAACATTGTTTCCACAGAACCCTCTCAACATGCTAGTAAGCTACCTCCAGAAGAGAACAGACCTCAAGATGTCAGCAAGCAGTGTCCGCTACACAAGAAACCGCATCCGCTACTAAAATGCAGAGCCTTAAGGGAGAAGTCTTTAGAGGATCGCAAAGGTTTCCTCAAGGAAAACAACATCTGCTTCAAATGCTGTGCTACAACATCACACCTCGCCAGGAATTGTGAAGCTAGCGTGAAATGTGCAGAATGCAGCAGCACGGATCAGAATACAGCCTTACACCCTGGACCACCCCCACGAGTGTTGTCACAAGCAGATGAGCACAATGCCAAGAAGAAGGATACTGACGTGGACTCCCCTGAGGTCACCTCTCAATGTACCGAGATCTGCGGAGGACCCGTAGGAGGAAGATCCTGTTCAAAAATCTGTCTTGTCCGAGTCTACCCAGCAAGCCATAGGGACAAAGCGATCAAGATATATGCAATCCTGGATGACCAGAGCAACAGATCTCTAGGCAAATCCATTTTCTTCAACAACTTCAGCATTGTAGGCCCCGGTTCTCCCTACTCCTTGAAGACATGCGCAGGTACTGTCGAGACGGCGGGGTGGAAAGCAACCGGATACAAAGTGGAGTCTGTAGATGGCCAGATCTGTCTATCATTACCGACCATACTGGAGTGCAATCAGATTCCCGACAGCAGGTCTGAGATTCCTACACCAGAGGTAGCTGCTCCTCACCCCCATCTGAAGCATATAGCTCACCTGATACCTGAGTTGGACCCAGAAGCCCCAATAGCTTTACTCATGGGAAGAGATATACTACGAGTTCACAAGACTAGAGAATACATCAACGGCTTCCAAAACGCTCCATATGCACAGAAGCTCGATCTTGGATGGGTCATTATAGGAGACGTCTGTCTAGGAGGAGCACACAAAGCCGACCTCAGTCAACAGTATGCTCACCAATACATTAGAAAATGGACGCCCGTCTCTCTTACAGCCATGTCAGAATAGTCTGCTGGTAAAGGAGTTACCATGCAGCACACCTCTGCCTTGCCCTTTCACAGTTCCTTCCAACGAAGAGGTTCTTCTGGTATCGCGACAACGACCCCGATAAAGACATTGCAGAGTACTGGAAGAGGGTACACATCTTCGTGAACAGTCCTTACCCAGCAGTCGCTATCTACGGCCTCCGAAATTCCACCAAAGCGGGTGAAGAAAAGTATTGGTCAGATGTCAGATCCTTCGTAGAAAAAGACTTCTATGTAGACGACTGCCTGAAGTCCACACCAACAACTGAGGCTGCAATCAGTCTGCTAAAAAGGGCTCAAGAAATGCTTGTTCTGTCTAACCTGAGGTTGCATAAAATTGCCTCCAACAGCCGAGAATTGATGGAAGCCTTTCCCTCTCAAGACTATTCCAATGATCTAAAGGACTTAGACCTAAGCATTGACTCCCTTCCTATGCAGCGGAGCCTACGATTGCTTTGGGATTTGAAGACGGATGCCTTCACCTTTCAGATCAACAAAGACGAGAAACCCTTCACGCGCAGAGGAGTTCTTTCTTTTGTGAATAGCTTGTACGACCCATTGGGATTCGTTGCTCCAGTAACCATTCAAGGCAAGATGATGCTAAGGGACTTCACCCAAGAGACATCTGATTGGGATGACCCACTTTCAGCAGAAAAAGCAGATCTGTGGACTGAGTGGAGGAAGTCTCTCGAAGCCATGACCGACCTTCATGTAAAACGACCGTATGCTCCTGTGCCATCCACGGAAGTCAAAACACAAAACCTTTGTGTCTTCTGTGATGCATCAGTCAAAGTGATCGCAGCAGTAGCGTACCTCAAAACCACAGATGCGAATGAACAGAGCCACATAGGTTTCGTTATGAGCCGGGCAAAACTGGCGCCACTCCGTGAACACACGATACCCAGACTTGAGCTCTGCGCTGCCGTCCTCGCGGTTGAATTGGCCGAACTTATCTCATATGGGATGAGTCTGGAGATCAAAGACGTCAAATTTTATACAGACAGCAAAGTGGTACTTGGGTATATCTGCAATGAATCGCAACGCTTCTATGTCTACGTCAGCAACCGGATACTAAGGATAAGAAGATCCACTTGCCCTAGTCAATGGCACTACGTGTCTACCCATCACAATCCTGCAGACCACACGACTAGATCCGTTGAACCAAGTCATCTGAGAGACACTTCATGGTTCGCAGGTCCTGCCTTCTTGCACCGTTCGATGCCTGACATCAGAGAGTCTGATACATTTGAGCTAGTGGACCCAGATGACGATGAAGAGCTTCGTCCTCAAGTGTCTGTTCTACATACAGTGACATCAAGTAATCACCTCAAATCTCATCGATTCAGCAGGTTCTCGACTTGGAAGTCACTCGTTCGAGCCATCGCTTTTCTACTTCATGTAGTTCTTTCCTACAAGATAACATTACCTACAAGTCAGAGACTTTGTAGAGGATGGCATCACTGCAAGCATGCATTCATCGCTTCTAATCTGGAAATAGCTAAGATCGTAATACTCCGCGTTATACAAAATGAGACCTACACCAGAGAAATAGACAACCTCAATAAGGGACAACCCATTCCCAGAGACAGTGTCCTGAAGAAGCTCGATCCATTCGTTGACCAAGACGGACTGCTGAGAATAGGTGGTCGCCTTCAAGAAGCTGAGGTAGAAGTTTCAGAGAAACACCCGATAATAATCCCTGGACTTCACCACATAACCACCCTGCTTATTCAGCATCATCATGTCTTAGTGAAACATCAAGGTTATCTATTTACTGAAGGGAATCTACGAGCAGCCAGACTATGGATAGTCGGAGCGAAAAGAAATGTGAGCAAGCTCATCTTCAACTGCGTTACGTGTCGCAAACTTCGTGGCATGTTCCAAAATCAGAAGATGGCCAATCTGCCACCCGACAGACTTAGTACCGAACCTCCCTTCACCAATGTCGGGCTAGGTGTGTTCGGCCCTTGGTGTGTGGCCACACGACGCACTAGGAAGATCCATGCTGAAGGAAAGTGCTGGGCAGTTCTATTCACTTGCCTATCCATCAGAGCTGTCCATATCGAAGTAATCGAATCTATGGACACTTCAAGCTTCATAAATGCTCTTCGACGCTTCATCGCGATCTGAGGCCCTGTGAAGCATATTCGTTCTGATAGAGGCACAAATTTTGTTGGAGCGGCAAGAGAACTCCAAATCCCTTCTAACCTAGATATGGTTAATGTAGAAAGGTACCTAGGCGAGCAAGGGTGCACCTGGACTTTCAATCCGCCACATTCCTCACACATGGGAGGAGCCTGGGAAAGAATGATAGGGGTAGCACGCAAAATACTGTCTTGCTAAATTCTACTAAAAAGGGGGCTGAAAGCCCGTACTTACGAAGCGCTCACTGATATCCTAATCAGGCACGAATACTAAGATTCTTTATAGCAAGATACTATTTATTTTAATAGCACATGAATAGTCAATGGTACATAGGCATTAGAACTATTTTTTAGTCATAGAATCTTATAGAATAACAGAAATATGCATCGACATTACCATTTGTTGTAGCAATCCTTCTCTTCGGAGGGACTCGATTTAATGAGTAGGAAACAACATGGCATCTTGCATCACAGGAGCAGTGCGTACACTTCAATGTCCTGGAAGGTTTCCCTAACATTAAGCGAGTCCGGTGTATTTTTATAGGAAAATTTGTAGTCGTGTGCAAATGCAGTATTGCAATTGTGAATTGTTAATTGGTGACCAGCATGTGACAGCTGAGTCATGTTCATGTAACTTGACCACAAGCTGCTGTGGGCACCAGCAGCTTCCTGCACATTTCCTGCACATTTAGCCAGTTGACAACTGGTAGACCACAGTTTCCTGGAGATATTGCAAGGAGACGTGAATTTTACAGGCCAGCTTCCTTGCAACTGTTGTCAAATAACCATAAATTTCCTGACTGTGGAACTGTAAATGTTACTTCCTCATTATCGTGGTTTTACTTAAGATCTGTTTGACATGTATTGTTTGGTCATAGTGAAATTGGTTATCCAGAGGACATCTCTCTTTGATACTGAATTATTGATAGGTCAAATAATATCTGGGATCACTCCTATCTTTTAATTATGATCCCTTTCTAATCACATTCATTCTTCAGTCATATCACATTGGTATCACAAATACTAGATTCCGTCTTCTTACAAGCAAATACCAGACTTACACACGAAAGTTTGACTATATTCCTGGCCGAGGTCTCAGCTATTATGAATGCAAGACCGCTGACAACTCTTCCTGGTGATTCTGGAGACCCGACCATCCTTACTCCCGCTATGCTACTCACGCAGAAGACTTGTGTTCCAAATGCTCCACCTGGAGAATTTAACGACAAGGACCTCTATAGACAACAATGGAGGCAAGTGCAAAATGTAGCCAATGTCTTTTGGGACAGATGGAAAAGGCAGTACCTCTCCACTCTGCAAACCAGGACAAAGTGGCAGAAAGACCCCCCAAACCTCAAACCTGGCGATGTTGTACTTGTGAAAGACAGTCAAACACATTGGAATGAGTGGCCACTCGGCCTAGTCACCAAACCTTTTCCCAGCAAGGATGGGAAAGTACGTAAGGTAGAGGTCAGAGTGTGCAAGCTTGGGGAGAACAAACTGTTCCTCAGGCCTGTAACCGAACTTGTGTTACTAATTTCCCCAAAAGAACCAAATAGTGGCATCCGTTGACGCCAAGCGGGGAGTGTTCTGCCTCATGGCAGCCTGCTAATAGTCATTCATTGCAATTTCTGTTACAAACCCTAGAGGTCGTCGTTATTCTTTTGAATTGCTGAGTTTCCCTTTAAGCTAAATGTATTCTGGGTAAGGAATGCCTCCCGGAGCTGAGAAGAAGCCTGCAGCCATTTTCTCTTTGGATTTGTCAGGAAAGGACATGCCGACTTACCTCTCTGTACATTCACCCCTGCCTAGTGTAATCCGGTGAGCAAAGCAAATTAATGTAGAATATCTGGAATATGGGATTCAGTTTTGGGCACCACATTTTAAAAAGGACATTCAGAAGTAGAGATGAGCGAACTGGCCGTGGTTCGGCTCGAGTTCAGTTTGCCGAACGGAGGTCTCGTTCGAGTTCGGTTCGTCGAACGTTCGACGAACCGAACTCGAACCAATAGGCTATAATGGGAGGCAATCACAAACACATAAAAATGCATGATAAATGTACACAAACAGTTAATAAACATTGCAATAACACTTACCGGTCCCCGCGATCCCTCCTGCACTCTGTCTCCTGCCGCTATTCCATCCGATGATCGCTGAATCCTCCCGGTGACCAGCTCTGCCAGCAGTGATGCAGGACCTATCGTGACGTCAAAATAGCCATGTGACCAGTCACGTGGCTATTATCTCATTGGCTACAGACTGGTCACATGACTATGACGCGTCATGTAGGACCTGCGAGTGCATCTCTCCGGTACACGGTGCACATTTGTGTATCACCGTGTACCGGCGACATGCTCTAGCACACGGTCAACTCCCCGTTCCGTTAGGAACCGGCTGACACAGCCGGTCATTAACGGAGATCACCGTTGTCATAGCAACGCAGTTAGTGGTGACGTCACCGCTAACCGCGGCTCCGGGAGCACCGTTGCTATGCTAACGCGTCTGTCAGCATTACCGCTGTTACCGCTAGCAGCACTGATCTCTCACGGAGTGAAGGCTGCATGCTGCTTCCCGTGCAGCTTTCACAGAGTGAAAGCTCCACGGGAAGCAGCGTCTTCCCCCATGCAGCAGTGATGTAGCAGAGCTGCATTTGTTGAACGAGAAAGACAGAAGACCATGGATCGTGGAGGGCTGACAGGGGGTAATAAAGATGGAGTCTCTAATGTGTCTGTGTATTTATTTCTATTAAAGTATTTTTTCTCTGTGTGGTGTCTTTTTTTTAACCCTTTATTGGAGATTCTTAATGGCCGGGTCAAACGTGCCTGACATTAAGAATCTCTGGCTTAATACTGGCTAGTAAAACAAAGCCAGTATTAACTCATGATTACCCAACAAGCCACCCGGCTCCAGGGCTGTTGGAAGAGTTGGATACAGCGCCAGATGATGGCGCTTCTATGAGAGCGCCATTTTCTGGGACGGCTGCGGACTGAAATTCGCAGCAGAAGCACCCAGAAACCTCGGGCTAACCTGTGCTGCGGATTCCAATGCCCAGCTGCCTAGTTGTACCTGGCTGGACACAAAAATGGGGCGAAGCCCACGTCATTTGTTTTTTAATTATTTCATGAAATTAGTGAAATAATTAAAAAAAACGGGCTTCCCTATATTTTTGGTTCCCAGCCGGGTACAAATAGGCAACTGGGGGTTGGAGGCAGCCCGTGGCTGCCTGCTGTACCTGGCTAGCATACAAAAATATGGCGAAGCCCACGTCATTTTTTAGGTGGGAAAAAAACTTCTGCATACAGTCCTGGATGGAGTATGCTGAGCCTTGTAGTTCTGCAGCTGCTGTCTGCTCTTCTCCATACAGACAGACAGCAGCTGCAGAACTACAAGGCTCAGCAAACTCCATCCAGGACTGTATGCAGAAGTTTTTTGCCCCCTGAAAAAATTATGTGGGCTTCGCCATATTTTTGTATGCTAGCCAGGTACAGCAGGCAGGTACGGCTGCCCCCAACCCCCAGTTGCCTATTTGTACCCGGCTGGGAACCAAAAATAAAGGGAAGCCCTTTTTTTTATTATTTCATAAATTTCATGAAATAATTAGAAAACAAATGACGTAGGCTTCGCCCCATTTTTGTGTCCAGCCAGGTACAACTAGGCAGCTGGGGATTGGAATCCGCAGCACAGGTTGGCCTGAGCTTTCTGGGCCCCACTGCTGCGAATTGCAGTCTGCAGCCGCCTCAGAAAATGGCATTTTCATAGAAGCGCCATCTTCTGGCGCTGTATCCAATTCTTCCAGCACCTGCCTGCTATACCTGGCTAGGATACAAAAATATGGCGCAGCTCACGTCCTTTTTTGTAGTTTTTTGGCAAAAAAAATAAAAAATGCTTCCCTGGATTTTCCATTGCCAGAGAAGGTAACACCAAGCAGTGGGGGTTAGCAGCCAGTAGCTGCTTGGATTACCCTTAGCTAGCAATACAAAAAATGCAGCGGGAGCCCATATATATTTTTTTTAATAATTTATTTAAATAACTAAAAACAAAATGGGCTTCCCTGTATTTTGATTGCTGGACATCACAGTGCTGTAAAAATAAATCTTTAAAAAAATGACGTAGCGCTCCGCGGTATTTTTGATTCTCAGCGCAGATAAAGCAGACAGCTATGGGTTGCCACCCCCATCTGCCTGCCGTTACCTTGGTTGGCAATCAAAATACAGGAAGCCCATTAATTTTTTCTATTTAAAAAATAGTTAAAAAAAAAAAATGGACATTGGGTCCCCCCATTTTTGAAAGCCAGTGTAATACTATTGTATGTACTGAGGATTTCGATAGCGTTAGGGCAATGACAACCAGAGACGAGTTCTTGGTGCAAGACGTTTATAATATGCAACCAGCAAATATGTACATAAACGGAACAAAAACACAGTAGAACATAAATACAGGAAATACCTTCCAGGGACGGAGCGAAAGGGAATTCCCGGGACCGCGCACCGGACTCCCCCAGGGAGACCACCAAGAGCGAACCCCTATACAGGGACTGTCTGGCAATCACCCCAGAAGGCCTAAATGCGCAGCAGCCGGGACACAAGGGGCAATAGGTAAAGTCCAAAAATGTCCGCACGGGATGAGAGTCCAGAGTGGTTACGAACCGGAAGGAACCGGGCAGAAGTGCTGACCAAAGACGGCAGACGGAGTCCGGGCACAGCTTGATGAGACCGGGTAAAGTTCAGAGTCGGTGTTGGTTGTTTTTCAGGAGGATCCAAATGTCAATCAGGAACCAGGAGCAGCAAAGCAGGAGCACACAGCAAGCAGTATACTCAGGCACTGGACTAAGCTTAGAGGCGGCCTTTTAAGCAGCTGGACAGGAAGTAGGGCAACAGAACAGCAAACTCCATGTTAACCGAGGGCAAGCTCTTTCAAAAGAGAACTGGAAATCCCGGAAGCCTGACAGTACTCCCCCCCCCAGAAACGGCCTCAGGACGGATCAGGGCCTGGCTTGTCCGGGTACCGCCGATGAAACTGAGCAATCTTCCGGGGCGCCCGAATGTTACCCACCGGTTCCCAGGAATCGTCCTCGGGGGAGTACCCCTGCCAACGTACCAGATACTGAAGCCGATGACGATGGAGCCGGGAGTCAATAATGTCCTCAACCACGAACTGCTCCTCGCCGTCAACCATCACAGGCGGAGGAGGAGGCACGACACGACCATGAAACATATTAGGGGAAACGGGTTTGAGGAGAGAAACATGAAAGACCGGGTGTACCTTTAAATGGTGCGGCAACCGCAGCCGACAGGCCACAGGGCTCACGATCCCGGTGATCTTAAACGGACCGATGAATTTCTGTCCCAGCTTCTGCGAAGGAACACCCAATCTCAGGTTTTTGGTGGATAACCACACCGAGTCCCCTACCTTATACATGGGTGCCTGTTTCCGGTGAGTGTCTGCCGACCTCTTGTAACGCTCCTGAGCCGAAGCCACAGTGTCCTTTAGAACCTCCAGATTCTGTCGTAGCTCCGTCAATCTGTCCTCCACCGCTGGCACCGAAACCGAAACCGGTGACCTAGGCAAAACATTCGGATGGTAACCCAAGTTAGTGAAAAAGGGCGTTACCTTAGTGGAGCTGCTCTGAGTGTTGTTATACGAGAACTCCGCCAAAGGAAGCATCTTCAACCAATCGTCCTGCAGATGGCTGACATAACATCGAAGGTACTGTTCCAGGGTTTGATTAGTCCGTTCGGTTTGCCCATTTGTCTGAGGATGGTATGCAGAAGATAAACAGACATCAATCTGGAGTGCCGAACAAAATCCCTTCCAGAACTTAGACGTGAACTGCACGCCCCGGTCAGAGATGATCTCATCTGGTACCCCATGCAAACGGAATATGTTCTGGATAACCAAATCCACTGTCTCTGCGGCTGAGGGAAGACCGGTACACGGAATAAAGTGAGCAGCTTTTGTCAACCGATCCACTACCACTAAAATGGTATTGTGACCGCCTGAGACTGGCAACTCCACAATAAAATCCATTGAGATGGATCCCCAAGGGCGAGATGGAACGGGTAACGGTTGGAGGAGTCCCGTAGGAGCCACACGAGGAACCTTGCACCGGGCACAAACCACACATGAGTGGACATAGTCTTTTACATCCTTTAAACAGGTAGGCCACCAGAAAAAACGGCTCAGAAATTCCTGCGTCTTCTGTACCCCCCTATGACCAGCCAACACGGAGTCATGGACCAACTTGAGAACCCGAAGTCTTACGGCCTCCGGGACATAAATACGTCGCTCTCTCAACCACACACCATTCCGAAGAACAAGAGTCACATCATTCGGGGGGGCAGCAAGAAATACGTCACCTGGTCCTGGATTACTCCAACGAAATTGGCATCTGATAACACGGTCTGAGACGGGGTTCCAGGCACGGAGTCCATGGCGTGGATTCGGGACAAGGCATCGGCTTTCCCATTACGTGAACCTGGACGGTATGTAAAGATAAAATTGAACTGGTTAAGGAATAAGCTCCAACGGGCTTGCCGTGGAGACAGGCACCTGGCAGACTTAAGAAATTCCAGGTTACGATGATCTGTGAGTACTATCACTTGCTGCGCAGCTCCCTGTAAGTGGTGTCTCCATTCCTTAAAAGCTGAAATAATCGCCAACAATTCCTTGTCCGCAATGTCATAGTTCCTTTCTGCAGGGGACAACCGGCGAGAAAAGAAAGCACACGGATGCAAGAGACTCTTGTCCCCAGTCCTTTGAGAAAGGATTGCCCCTAATGCATAATCGGAAGCGTCGACTTCCACAATAAAGGGGAGTGCGGGATTCGGGTGTACTAGTATTGGCGCTGAGGTAAAACAAACCTTGAGACGATTGAAAGCTTCCTGGGCCTGGGCAGACCACACAAACGTCTGTCCTTTCTTGGTTAACAGAGTGATGGGACGGACGATCTCTGAAAAGTTACGGATAAAGCGTCGGTAAAAGTTGGCAAAACCGACAAAGCGTTGTACCTCCTTGATGTTTCCCGGTTCCGGCCAGTCTAGAATTGCTTGTATCTTGCCAGACTCCATGTTCAGTCCCTGAGGAGAGATGACATATCCTAAAAATTGTATTTGTGAGCAATGGAATTCGCACTTCTCCAGTTTAATGTACAGGTGGTTATCCCTCAGACGGGTAAGTACTGTCTTGACGTGCTCCTGGTGTTCCTGTAGGGAATCAGAAAAGATCAGGATATCATCCAGATAAATCACCATGAATTGGTCCATTATATCCCTAAAAATATCGTTGACTAGGTGTTGGAAAGCCGCAGGAGCGTTACAAAGTCCAAAAGGCATCACTAGGTACTCATAATGTCCATACCGACATCTGAACGCTGTCTTCCACTCATCTCCGGGACGTATGCGGAGTAGATTATATGCCCCACGGAGATCCAATTTAGTGAATATCTTTGCCTGTTGGACTCTCTCCAATAGCTCAGGAATCAACGGTAACGGATACCGGTTCCGGATGGTTATCTTATTTAGTTCCCGGTAGTCAATACAAGGTCTCAGAGTCCCCTCTTTCTTTTTCACGAAAAAGATGGGTGCCCCTGCTGGTGAGGTAGAAGGGCGAATAAATCCCTTGGCTAGACTTTCATCGATGTACTCCTTTAGTGCTTCTAGCTCAGGTGCCGCCAACGGGTAGACATGACCAAACGGGATCTCCGCCCCTGGGAGTAAGTCTATGGGACAATCATACGGTCTATGCGGGGGAAGCCGATCTGCTTTTCTTTTGTCGCATATATCAGCGAAGTCATGATAAACCGGGGGTAGAACAGGTACCTGTCCAGTGCCCTCCGCATTCGGTGTTACTGGAACCGGTACAGTTGGACTAATGGTCGGACCACTCTGCGGTGGGAAGGATATTTCCTTAGTCTCCCAATCGATGACTGGATTTGTAGACCGTAGCCACGGAATTCCTAAAATAATCGGAAAAGGGGGAGAAGAAATCAACATGAAAACAAGGGTCTCCTGCTGACCTGGCTTCATCACACATTCTAGGGGTACTGTTTCCCGATCAACTGGTCCAGAAACTAACGGAGATCCGTCTACCGTCTCCATGGTAACCGGTGAGGATCTTTGTTGAGTCCGGATACCGTGTTTCCTGGCAAAAGAAGAGTCCATGAAATTACCCCCTGCCCCAGAGTCTATCATAGCAGATGTAGGTATTAACTGTCCCTCCCACCGGATCTGAATGGGAAGCGAGCAATGGGTGTATTTCCCTTCTGAGTCCTTAGGTGATGTTGACATTACAGTCAAGGGAAATACCGCATCCAGGTGTCCACTTGCCTCAGAGATATCGGACTCTGCGTCCGTGTTGTCACACTCTGCCATGGCTGCCAATACCTTATTTGGGCGATTTGGACGTCTCGGGCAGTCAATCAAGAAATGGTCCGATTGACCGCAATAGAAACACAAACGCTCACGGAGCCGGTGTTCACGACGTTCGTTGGTCTCTCGCTTTTGCAGAGAGTCCACTTGCATAGGAACGTCCTCGGCCTCCCGTGGCGTCCTGAGAGCGGGTTCTCTGGAAGGAAACGCAAAGTTGGTTACCCGGTTTACAGCTGCCCATTTTTCCTGTCTACGTTCCGTCAAGCGGGTATCAATACGCACACAGTGTTGGAGAAACAGTTCAAAATCCCCTGGAGATTCGGAACGAGCTAACTCGTCCTTGATGGTACCGGATGTGACGGGGTGTACATCAGAGCAAAGAGAGACAACAGGCCGAGGATGATCCAACAGGTTTACTAACAGGAATACAGGAACAGCACACGACAAGTCCAAATAAAACAGATTCGGGGGCACCTCCCGATAATCCAAAGTGCCAGATCACAACGTAATAGTCCTTTTCAGAGTCCCAGAAATCCCACACAATCCACTGGACGGCGAGGTCTGTCCGCAGATTCAGATCTCGCTCCCTTCCTCTTCAAAAACTCAACACCCAACTGCATTTAGAAACAGGAGTGAATTGTTTGAGCTCGTGGGCCCGCCTCTCAAGGGTAGGGGTCTATGCAATGGTTGGGCCCACTAGAAGATTCTAGAAGGTTGGCTCCGAGATGTCTACAGGTTTGTGTAGTTGGCGTTATCCACTGCTTACGAAACAATGAGAAGTTCCCCTGGCTGTGTGGACAAGAGATAATTGCATTATGGGCCCAGAGACACAGGAGATGGGGGGAAGGTATGGTTACTTACATCCCAAGACATTTCAAAGTGTTCAGTAAGTACAACCAAAGGAAAGTGACGTCACATCCTGACATAGTATTACAGCAAATACAGTGAGAAGGTAAAATACATCATGACAATTCCTTCCCCTCCCAACTTGTGTACGTACTAGGGACCTCTACAGGTCGCTGGTTAAGTACACGCAGGCATGGCTGACAGGACTCAAGGCTCCTCTTGCCTGGACAGTCCATCTGCATTTTGGTGTTGGCTGCCCCTTCTATATTGTATGGTAAAGTTATAGGGCTGCAGAGCCAGGCTCCATCGCAGTAAGCGTCCATTGTCCCCAGAGACTCTGTTCAGCCAGGTGAGGGGATTGTGATCAGTAACCACAGTGAATTCCCGTCCATACAGATACGGCCGTAGTTTCTTAAGGGCCCACACTACAGCCAGACATTCCTTCTCAACAGTTGCATAGGCCACTTCTCGGTCCAGCAGTTTCCGGCTGAGATAGGCGATGGGGTGCTCGTCCCCAGCTGCATTCACCTGGCTGAGGACAGCTCCCAGTCCATAAGCAGAGGCATCCGTTTGCACAATGAATCTCCTCTTGTAGTCTGGAGCAGCCAGGACAGGATCGCAGATCAAAGCATCCTTCAGCCGGTTAAAAGCCTCATCACAGGCTGGAGTCCAGATCACCAGCCGGGGCATTGTTTTCTTGGTCAGGTCGGTAAGAGGCTTGGCCACAGTACTGAAATGAGAAACAAATTTTCGGTAATAACTGGCAGTGCCCAGAAAAGCCATAGCTTGTTTCTTAGTTTGGGGTACAGGCCAGTCTCTAATAGCCTGGATTTTGGCAGGCTCAGGTCGGAGCTTCCCTCCTCCCACTCTATGTCCTAGGTACTGGACTTCCCCCATCCCCAATTGGCATTTATCGGGTCGAATAGTTAGGCCGGCTGCAAGAATCAGGTCCAAAATAATGGCTACTTGATTCAGATGTTCCTCCCATGTGTGGCTGAAGGCGGCGATATCATCCAAGTAGGCACAAGCAAAGTCATCACATCCCCGGAGGATCTGATCCACCATTCTCTGGAAGGTGGCCGGGGCATTTTTCATTCCAAAAGGCATGCTTAGAAATTCATACAGACCAAAGGGGGTTATAAAAGCGGACCGTTCTCTCCCTTCATCCGTTAGAGGGATCTGCCAGTATCCCTTACTGAGATCCAAGGTAGTGACATATCGGGACCCAGCCAGTCGGTCTAGAAGTTCGTCAATACGAGGCATTGGGTAAGGATCGCTGACGGTATGGTCGTTTAGTCGCCGATAGTCCACACAAAATCGAGTACTCCCATCCTTCTTGGGTACTAACACCACAGGGGAGGCCCAAGGGCTATGGGAGGCCTGGATTACCCCAAGCTGTAACATCTCCTCCAGTTCGTGCTGCATGGTGTTTCGAACTGATTCAGGTACCCGGTAAGGAGCCAGTTGTATGGGACGGATGCCCTGAGTGTCCACATGATGTTGGGTGACGGTGGTTCGACCTGGTTGGGATGAGAAAGCAGCCCGTCTCTGTTGAAGCACTTCCAGCATCTGGATTTTCTGTAAGGAGTCCAGGTAATCTCCCAGGGGAACCTGTTCCACAGTGGATGGGGCTCTCGCTGCTTCCACGAGATCAGGTAGAGAGTCCTCATCCTCTTGACCATCTTCTGAAGCCAACCGACAGCTTGCTATCATTGGAATGTTCCGGTCATGGTACTCCTTAATCATATTCACATGGACAGTCTTTTGCCTTAGCCCCTGATCATCTAAAGCAAGAAGGTAATTGGTATCATTCAGTTTTCTGAGAACCCGGAAGGGACCCTCCCATGTGGTCTGCAGTTTATTCTGCCAATGGGGAACAATCATTAAGACTTGTTGTCCTTCTACAAACTCCCGATAGCGTGCGTTACGGTCATACCATGTCTTCTGTCTGGTTTGAGCCATACGCAAATGACTCTGTGCAAAACTAGCAAGTTGGGCCAAGGTTTCTCGCAGCTTTAGGACATAAGGGACAACAGGGGTTCCTGTATCTTCAACTTGCCCCTCCCAGTATTCCTTGAGCAGGGTTAAGGGTCCTCGGACCTTTCTTCCATAGAGTAGTTCAAAGGGGGAGAACCCAGTGGACTCCTGGGGAACTTCCCAATAGGCAAACAAGAGATGGGGTAGGTACTTCTCCCAGTCTGAATCTCGGTCCGTGAAGGCCCTCAGCATATTCTTCAGAGTGCTGTTGAATCGTTCACAAAGTCCATTTGTTTGGGGATGATACGGGGTCGTTCGGATCGCTCGTACTCCACAGGTGCCCCACAGACACTGGACCAACTCTGACATAAACTGGGAGCCTTGGTCCGACAAGATCTCACTGGGGAATCCTACTCTGGTAAAAATAATAACCAAGGCCTCGGCCACCTTGGCTGCAGAGATACTTGACAAGGCCACGGCTTCTGGATATCGGGTGGCATAGTCCACAACAGTGAGAATGTACTGCTTTCCAGATTTACTTGGTTTAGCCAGAGGTCCAATGATATCAACAGCTACTCTTTGAAAGGGTTCTTCTATTATAGGGAGCGGTTGCAGGGGTGCCTTTGGGTGATCTCCGGGTCGCCCTCTACGCTGACATATGTCACAAGTTCGGCAGAAATGCGCCACTGCTTGGGAAATCCCCGGCCAATAAAAAGTTTGAGTCAATCGTCTCTCGGTGCGGGTTTTGCCTTGATGGCCAGCCGTAGGAATGTCATGAGCCAGGTGTAATAGGGGAATTCTGTACTTCTGAGGAACAATCAGCTGTTTGCTATAAGTCCAGGGCTTATCTAGGGAGTCGGCATTGGCAACCCGATACATAAGTCCATTTTCTCTGATAATTCTTTCTCCGTTTTCCCCTAGCTGCCCTATTTCAGCCCGAGTTCTAAAACTAGCAAGGGTGGGGTCAGTCTCTACTTCTTGTCTAAACTGAACTTTATCCCAAGTAACATTCCTATTATCCCCACAAGAAGAATCACTCACCGGCTGTAATGGCAGTTCTGGTGGCCTCAGTTCCATGGATGGGTTGTACACGTCCACATGGGCTGCTCTCTTGGCTTGACTTCTGGTTACCGCACCGACAAAGTGGCAATGAAGATTCCCCACATCATTTCCTAGAAGAACGTCTGCAGGGAGGCCGCTCATCACACCGACCACACATTGTTTTGCCCCAAAGCCATAATCCAGGGTCACACTCGCTCTTGGAATATATCTCTGGGTACCTCCTGCCAGTTCAATGGCAATTCCTGGTCCCTTTTGAATTGCTTGTGGTTGAATTACTCGGGGATCGGCTATGGTGAGGAAAGCCCCAGTGTCACGGAAGCCAACAACTTTTTGGCCATCCAGCACGACCTCCTGTAGATGTTTGTCCTGAAGATCAGAAGAACAGGTGGCTGGAGCTCGCACCCCATAGACTCCGGGTAGGGGAGCCAGGATATCTGAGTCACTTGGCAAGTCATCAGGCACAGAATCCAGCTCTTCTCCTGGTGAAGGTGTCTGTAGGTAATGAACAGGCAAAGGCGGTCTGTAGCTGTTCTGTCTACGAACACCTGGACATTGGAATTGCATGTGCCCAGGCTGCCCACATCCATAACATCTGCGCTCTGGGATTCTTCCTCCGCGTCGTATTCCCAAAGGTGGAGCATGAGTAATGCGAGGCACAGTCACACGAAGGTCCCCATGAGTTGACGGTCTAGGGTGATGGTGAACATTGGGGCCAGAAGGACCAGGGGCCACCAGCGTTGGGGGGTTGGTGTTTTTTTTCTCACTGGGTAGTAGTTTTTTCCACTGAGGCTTGATGGTGAGAGCCTCATCAGCTAGAGCTGCAGCTTCCTCCACAGTGGCTGGTCTCCTTTCACGCACCCATTCCCGGATCTCAGCGGGGCACTTGAAGTAAAACTGCTCTTTTAGGAGGACCTGGAGGACGGTCTCCAAGGTTAAGGCCTCCTCTGCCTCCAACCAACGATGCCACAGATGTTTGAGTTTGTGGGCATACATCTTGAAGGACACTTCCTCATCACATGCTAGAGTACGGAACTGAGTCCTGTAAGTGTCTGGCGTTACAGCATAATGTTCTAGAATAGTCTGTTTAATATCCGCATACTCACAGTTCCACCGAGGGTCCATAGCTCTATAGGCTGCAGCAGCTCCACCCTCTAAGAGCCCAACCAGATGCCGGACGCGCTCCCTTTCTGGGACTTCCATTAATCGACACTGATGCTCAAAGTCCTGGAAGAAGCCCTCAATGTCACCAGCAGCCTCATTAAACTGCTTGAAGTCTTTGCGGGACACTCTGGGAAGTTCCCTCATGATGGGTGCTGGGGTTACAGTCTGTCTGGAACCTCTCGCGGCTTCCACAGCGAGCTGCTTATCCAGCAATGCCATCTCCTCCATCCTGCGCTCCTTCTCTTCAGCTCCACGCATGGCCTCCCTCTTATCTTCTATGGTGGCCTCATCTCCAAGCAGTGCCATCTTTTCCTTGTACCACACAACCCATTGACTTTTTTGGGTATTCACCTCCGGCTCCTGTCTTTGCTCCCCTTGCTGTGGAAATTGTTCCTCGGTGCCATCTTGCAGGCAAGCGTGTTCCAATGCCTCAATTAGTTGCTCCTTAGAGAGTCCTTTGTAGCCGACACCTAATTCACGGGCCTTTGTTTGTAGACTCGCCACAGTCCAGTTCCTGTATCCTGAGGTTCTGGTTTCAGACGTCGATTGGCTGTTGTCCTCCATTTCTTCTGCTCTGATCCCGCCGCTGCCACCAGTTTGTGACGGGGTGTACATCAGAGCAAAGAGAGACAACAGGCCGAGGATGATCCAACAGGTTTACTAACAGGAATACAGGAACAGCACATGACAAGTCCAAATAAAACAGATTCGGGGGCACCTCCCGATAATCCAAAGTGCCAGATCACAACGTAATAGTCCTTTTCAGAGTCCCAGAAATCCCACACAATCCACTGGACGGCGAGGTCTGTCCGCAGATTCAGATCTCGCTCCCTTCCTCTTCAAAAACTCAACACCCAACTGCATTTAGAAACAGGAGTGAATTGTTTGAGCTCGTGGGCCCGCCCCTCAAGGGTAGGGGTCTATGCAATGGTTGGGCCCACTAGAAGATTCTAGAAGGTTGGCTCCGAGATGTCTACAGGTTTGTGTAGTTGGCGTTATCCACTGCTTACGAAACAATGAGAAGTTCCCCTGGCTGTGTGGACAAGAGATAATTGCATTATGGGCCCAGAGACACAGGAGATGGGGGGAAGGTATGGTTACTTACATCCCAAGACATTTCAAAGTGTTCAGTAAGTACAACCAAAGGAAAGTGACATCACATCCTGACATAGTATTACAGCAAATACAGTGAGAAGGTAAAATACATCATGACACCGGACAAACCTTTTCTGAAAACTGACAATAACGCATTGTTTCCCCAGTCGGTGTCTACCACTAACCTCTTGAACTCAGTGGCGTATTCAACGACAGACCGCTTTCCCTGACGTAAGGAAAGGAGAGCCGATTCAGCGGTAGCACGGCGATTCGGATCATCAAACATTTGCGCCATTGCGGTCAGAAAGTCATCCAGGTGATTTAAACGGATATCCCGATTCTCTATCATAGGATTAGCCCAAGCCAGTGCTCGTGAGGTTAACAACATGATTATACATAACACTTTTGACCGGTCAGAACGGTAATAATCAGCATGTACATCAAAAAACAGTATACACTGGTTAACAAATCCACGAAACTGACTACGATCACCACTGAAACGAAATGGGGGTAACCTAGGCATACCGGCAGCTGATACGGACGTAGTGGGGACGGCTTCCTGAGCCTCCACTCTGACTTGCAAATCCTGAATAGCCGGACCCAGTACCTGGTGATCATGGCCCAGCTGTGCCTCCACATCTCTAAGTTTAGTCTGCACCGCCTCCATCTCCTGCTGCAAGGAGTTAATCATGGAAAAAAGCTGATCAACTCGTGTCTCAGTCATTGCCCCAGCGAAATCCTTTTATGGCCTGAGTATAATGTAATACTATTGTATGTACTGAGGATTTCGATAGCGTTAGGGCAATGACAACCAGAGACGAGTTCTTGGTGCAGAGATGTTTATAATATGTAACCAACGATAGGTACACAAACGGAACAAAACACAGTAGAACAATAACACAAGAAATACCTTCCAGGATCGGAGCGAAGGGAATTCCCAGGGCCACGCACCGGACTCCCCCAGGGACACCACCAAGAGCGAACCCCTATACAGGGACTGTCTGGCAATCACCCCAGAAGGCCTAAATGCGCAGCAGCCGGGACACAAGGGGCAATAGGTAAAGTCCAAAAATGTCCGCACGGGATGAGAGTCCAGAGTGGTTACGAACCGGAAGGAACCGGGCAGAAGTGCTGACCAAAGACGGCAGACGGAGTCCGGGCACAGCTTGATGAGACCGGGTAAAGTCCAGAGTCGGTGTTGGTTGTTTTTCAGGAGGATCCAAATGTCAATCAGGAACCAGGAGCAGCAAAGCAGGAGCACACAGCAAGCAGTATACTCAGGCACTGGACTAAGCTTAGAGGCAGCCTTTTAAGCAGCTGGACAGGAAGTAGGGCAACAGAACAGCAAACTCCATGTTAACCGAGGGCAAGCTCTTTCAAAAGAGAACTGGAAATCCCGGAAGCCTGACAGCCAGCTAGGGTAAAGCAGACGGCTGTAGCCTGAAAACCACAGCTGGCAGCTTTACCGTGGTTGGGGATCCAATGTGGAGGTCCCCTCAGGCTCTTTTTTATAATTATTTTATAAATATTAATAAATTACACAATAAAAGTAGGGTCCCCCCCAAATTGGATCACCAGCCAAGGTAAAGCGGACAGCTGTGGTCTGGCATTCTCAGGGTGGGAAGGCCCATAGTTATTAGGCCTTCACAGCCTAAAAATAGCAGGCCGCAGGCACCCCAGACGTGGCGCATCCACTAGATGCGCGAATCCTGGCGCTTCACCCCAGCTCATCTCGTGCCCTGGTGCAGTGGCAAACGGGGTAATAAATCGGGTTGACACTAGCTGTAAAGTCACCTGAGATCAAGCCCAGCAGTTTGTGATGTCATGGCGTCTATTAGATACCCAACATCATAAACTGTCAGTACTAACAAAAAAAAAAAAAATCGACAAAAGAAATTTATTTGAAAAAACAGTCCCCAAAACATTTCCTCTTTCACCAATTTATTGTAATAAAAAAAATAAAGGGGTCCCACGACGACTCTGGACCACCTAGAATATGGGGGGGAGACACTCAGGGAACGTATCCCCCCCTTTCTAGGAGTGCGGACCCTTCATGTGAGGAGTGTGGGTGCAATGAATCTGCACTCACTCTCCCCGGGTCCACAGCAGCAGAGTCCATGTCGTAATGGTTGCTACCAAAGCTGCAATGCCCTGCTCATGAGGTAAGGGCATGCCTAATCAGGAGAACTACTGTAGAGAAAGCTCTGCTCACTGGTATATAGGTGCTCAGAGGTAATAATAGATAAAATTAGTGAGTAACCTCGGCACTCTAAATCTCCCAGACTAAGTCAGTAAGACACAACGGATAGTAATGCAAAATCACTCTTTATTGGTCCGTATTAAGAAAATATTTTTTTTCATAAGCATATATGTTTTTGTCCAAAACAAGTTACAAATGACGTTTCGGCCTGAGCCTTCGTCAGATTGGACTTATCTGCATGTAATCATGAAAAATGAAAATAATCAGTATCACATAAGAGTGAGAGAACAATAACATAAACTCGAACAATGTAGAGGTACAATTGGGATGCAGCAAAAAAATTGCAACACAGCAAAAAATGAAACACATGATACAAATGCCATAATACAGTACAAGGACAATATAGTAATGACAAATATGGGGTCAGAGTAGGCTTAGACAGCTCTGGTACGAAAGAGATGTCAATCATAAAGTAACATGTGCAGTAGGTGTAGAGCTACACTATGCATGGCAGAGCTAATGGGTAGACCGACCATAGAAAAAGAACGGAGAAAAAGTGGAGAAAAAGTGGAGAAAAAGTGGAGAAAAAGTGGAGAAAAAATGGAGAAAAAGTGGAGAAGAAGTGGAGAAGAAGTGTTTGTTCATGCCAGATGGGAGATAAATAATTTTTTACCGGCGCTGTCATTTACTGTAACGTGATCATCGGTGTACGGTGTATACCTGTGATCACGTGAGCGGGGACCGGAAAAACCTTCCTGAATCATGATCTCCAGGGTCTCAGCTAGCCCTGAAACTCCGGAGATTTTCTGACGTCGGGGGGCGTTATTCACTTATTTCTGCCTGCTGTTTATAAATGGCAGATCAGAATAAGGCTACATTAACACGACCGATCCATTTTTGCGGCCTGCAAAAAACAGTCCGTTTTTTTTCACGGGTGCATCCGTGTGGCATCCGTTTCCGTTCCGTTGACGGTCCGTATGTCATCTGTTTGTCATCCGTGTGCCTTCCGTTTTTTTGTGTACTGCACAAAAACTGAAGGAGGGTAAATGCATAAATTTACCCAGGATCCATAGCTTCATCCTACATGAGGCGGTCACATGTTCACTCCAGTGCCATTTTCTACTGCTTTTCACAGCGTAGAGCGCTCTGGTGATTTTCTTGTGCTTGTGCACTTCATATCAGTCTTTTCTGTCATTATAATGGCAGAAAGACACATAATGTCCCACTCTCCTGCATTTTGTAATTTTGCACCCTTTGGTGCCTTTCATGTGGCACTAAGGGGTGCTTAGCTTTGTATTTAGCCAAAAAAATGAAAAAAAAAATGACGTAGGGTTCCCCCTATTTTTGTAGCCAGCTAGGGTAAAGCAGACGGCTGCAGCCTGCAGACCACAGCTGGCAACCTCACCTTGGCTTGTAATCCAAAATTGAGGGCACCCCACGCTGTTATTTTAAATTAAATAAATAATAAAAAAAAAAACCACGTAGGGGTCCCCCCAAAATTGGATCACCAGCCAAGGTAAAGCAGACAGCTGTGGTCTGATATTCTCAGACTAGGGAGGTCCATGGTTATTGGACTCTCCCCAGCCTAAAAATAGCAGGCCGCAGCCGCCCCAGAAGTGGCGCATCCATTAGATGTGCCAATCCTGGTGCTTCGCCCCAGCTCATCCCGCGCCCTGGTGCGGTGGCAAATGGGGTAATATATGGGGTTAATACCAGATGTGTAATGTCACCTGGCACCAAGCCCTGGGGTTGGTGAGGTCAGGCGTCTATCAGATACCCGACATCACCAACCCAGTCAGTAATAAAAAAAAATAGACGACAAACACATTTTTATTTGAAAAAATACTCCCCAATACATTCCTTCTTTAACCAATTTATTAGAAAGAAAAACAAATCCAGGTCTGGTGTAATCCAAGGGGTTGCCATGACAATCCACACTGTCCCAGTCAATGAAGAGCAGGATGTTCCCCATTGGCTGGGAGAGCAGTGCAGTGACCTGAGCTAACATCAATGGGTCAGCCCAGGTCACTGCAGGGCATGACAAGTGCTGCTGTCAGCGAGGTACATTACCTGCGCTGATCTCCTGCACTGCCGACAGCACCTGTCACTGAGTTCAATGACCGCCGCCTTCACAGCCAAGTATCGCGAGAGGCTCGTGACGTCACCGCTAGTCAGTCTCGGGTCGGAAGCGAGAGAAGGTGATGTGACAAGCGGCGGCCATGGAGGACAGTGACAGCGCTGAGGTCGGGACTTCATCACCGCAGGTAAGCCGAGCGGGACCATGTGTGCAGAGTGACAGGAGGACGTCAGTGTCGTGGACTGCATGACTGGGGACGTGTGTGTGTGTGTGTGTGTGTGTATGTATGTGTACATGCCGCGTGCAGGAGGGGGCGGAGTGAGCTGAGCGGGGAAGTGTGGGCTTCCTGCACGTAACTAGGATAAACATCGGGTTACTAACCAAAGCGCTTTGCTTGGATACCCGATGTTTATCTTGGTTACCAGCTTCTGGCAGGCTGCCAGCGATGGCTCCTGCACACTGTAGCTGTAAAAAGCCCTGCTTTTTGCTGCTAGAACCGTTCTCGAACATATCTAGAACTATCGAGCTTTAGCAAAAAGCTCGAGTTCTAGTTCTATGTAGAACACCCCTAAAAATCACTCGAACCGCGAACTGGAGAACCTCGAACCGCGAACCGCGCTCAACTCTATTCAGAAGTTAGAGTCAGTTCAAAGGCAGGCAACTAGACTACTACAAGGAATGGAAGGCCTCCCATATGATGACAGGTTGAAAAAGTTAGATATGTTTAGCTTAGAAAAAAGACGTCTCAGAGGAGATCTCATTTACATGTATAAATACATGTGTGGTCAATATAAAGGACTGACACATGACTTAATTCTTCTGAAGACAATACTAAGGACCAGGGGGCATTCACTGCGAGTGGAAGAAAAGCGATTCCGACAGCTAAATAGGAAAGGGTTCTTTACAATTAGAGCAGTCAGACTGTGGAATGCCCTACCACAAGAGGTAGTAATGGCAGATACTATAACAGCTTTCAAAAAAGGGCTGGATGATTTCCTCAGTACACACAACATTGTTGGTTATAAATGACTTTGTGACCAAATGTAGAACTGGTGGAGGAAGGTTGAACTAGATGGACCTAGGTCTTTT
Organism: Anomaloglossus baeobatrachus; assembly: GCF_048569485.1. NCBI lineage: Eukaryota > Metazoa > Chordata > Amphibia > Anura > Aromobatidae > Anomaloglossus > Anomaloglossus baeobatrachus. The sequence goes on from NC_134357.1 coordinate 232,104,950, forward strand.
TTCAACCTTAGTAACTATGTAACTATGTAACTATGTAACTATGTGATAGAATCTTAGATGGAAGAGTGTAGTAAATGCATTGTACATTGTAATTCTATACCTTTAGTGTCATCCCTGTCTTGTTTGTATTGATACGATTTCTATGTATTGCAGATGCAGTGACCTTTCACCTACATTCTCATAAGAACTGTATCTCATGTACTGTTATGCTATGTTAACTCTGTATTAACACTGTACTGACTGTAATCATTTTCTTGTTATAGTTTTTACCCGTATAAAACAGTATCTTGGATATACCGTATTCTGTATTCAACTGCATCTTGGATATTCCTATATTCACTGTATATTCCACGTATACTGCAATCAAGTTCACGTTACCAGCTAATAAATCAAGGCTATTGAATTCCACAGTCTGTTTATTTCAAATGTGAACAAGGGTTTAGCTGTATGCTAGAGATTCACAGCGTTACGTGAAAGAAGGCAGAACATATGCTTTTTGTGTGAATAGGACTCTTCACTGGAGCAAAAAAAGTTGGCCAACAAGAACATCTTTGTAACCGGGACTCAAGAACATTGTTGCATAAAGCTTAGTTGATCCCACCTAAAGTTCTCTTGCCACCACTCCACTGTAAGCTTTGGACTGATGAAGCTGTTTGTGAAAGCGCTACTGAAAGAAGGAGAGATGTTTAAGTACCTGTGTACCAAGTTTCAGGGACTGTCAGAATCAAGTCTGAAGAAAGGTGTGACGCCCTGGCAAAACCAGGTAGTTACAGATAGGCCCCCGCACAACACCTTTCCTCACTTAGGAAACTCACAGCCGACCTGAAACCCTAGTCACCCCCCCTTAGGGAAAGATAGACATACCAGTGGGCGGGACCAGGCAGTTGGACACGCCCACCCAGGGGTCTAGACAGCCCGGGGCGGGAAGACAAGCAGTCTAGCAGTGAAGTTTGGTAGTTCAAGTTGAGAGGAGTGTGGGCTGGAGCTAGGTGTAGCTCCAGCAGAGGAGGTTCAAGTTGAATGGTGCCAGGGTTGGAGCCCTGGTGCCTTTGGCTAAGTTGCAGACGGTGGTCTCCGTCAGCAGGAGACGGGAAGATGGCTCGGCAGATCCGAGGTGGACCGGGACAGGGTTGTAGCCCGCCGGTACTGACACGGAGAACGGACCTGGAAACCATAGCACAGAGGGGGTACTTGGACCCTGAAGCCAGGATCGAAACCAGCGGCCTAGCTAATTAAACGATTGAGGGCAGGATTATAGGTCCTATCCTACCTAAAGTCCCTCAAAGAAGACAATAGCCCACTGATAGGGATAAGGCCACCGCCAGGGCCCATAGATCCCACGGGCCAGCGCCTGCGGGCACGGCTCCTTAGGCCATATCCAGCCGGGAGCGGACTCCTGAGTTCCAGACCAGGCAGTCCACCATACACAAAAACAAGTGCAGAGTAAAGGACAGTGACCACCAGCCTGGGTGGGGGACCTGAATGCAACCGGCCGGGGTGGCAGGCCACCAGCACCTTTGGTTTACCGAAAGACTCGTGTGATTCATTTACTGTGAGTAACCAAACATCCCCCTGCTTGCTCAGGCGCGCCTGCCCTTGCCATCACCATACCCTGCACAAAGACACTGGGCCCCGGGGCAACCATCCCTAGACACGGAGGGGTTAACATCCAGCTGCCACTACATCTCTCCCGGGTATCCCATAACGGCAGCGGTGGTGTCCCACCTCACCACACACCGTCGGTGGCGTCACAAACTTAATACGGCCTAGCCCATACTTCTACATTCCTCCTTTTATTCGGCGTGTCCGCGAGACCCCCGGGTCTGGAGACCCTCGAGCTACTAGCTTAGAAGGTCTGGATCCGAGCAACGGCGGCTGCTGGCACGGGGGCGGCACAAAAGCATTTTTGTGGGTTCGGATATTCAGAAACCCATGAATGAAGGACGACGTGTTTTAAACAATAATGAAAACTGTTGAAAAAAGGGCTTGGAACTCTTTGAAAGAAGCAATAAATAAATTTCTAGGTAACAACAAAGAATCAAAATTTAAGTCCATCGTGGAGAACATGCTGAAACGTTTCAAAGCCTTGGGTTGTCTAATGAATTTGAAGTTAAATTTTTTACATTCCTATTTGGACTACTTGTCTGAAAACCTTGGTGCTGGTGGGAAGAACAAGAAGGTTTTCATCAGAATATCAAGGAGATGGAACCAAAGTAAATGAAACGTGAACATGATTGCCAGATGCTTCACAGAGAAGATCCACAGGCCTTCTATAAGAGAAAAGGGGGATCAAGAGAAAAGGAAAAAGTGCAAGAATGAATTTCTAATAAAGTTGCAGAATGACTGTATAATAAATAAATGTATTTTATATATAAAATTGTGAATGTTTTTGGTTACGATAAGTATTTTTCTTGTTCATGTCACTTGTATGTAACTTCACACATGGATTGTACAAAATCAATATTTGATGGTTAAAAAAATATTTTTTTTTTTTTTTTAAATCAGGACATTAGAAAACATAAGAATCAGTCACTGGATTTGAAGTTTCATAAACCAAAATTTTGCATAGCTGTGCAATTTGTCGGGCACCCACCGACAATAGAATAACGCCAGATTTAGGAAGCTGGCTGAGGTCTGCAAAGTCTGTAGCCAGGTGACAAAATTGTCCAACCTGGGTTTCTTCCTTAAGTAGTCTCTGGTATGATGATATGGTATAATCCTTGCAGCCGGAGTCGAAATCCCTAGACTGCGGTTATGATCTCCAATCGGAATTGGAGCCCCTAGATTGATGCCATGAAGCCAAGTGATCCTCTAGTTGAAGCCAAAGTCCCTAGACCGAGTCCACAAGGCATCCTGGTTCTGATCCCCTAGCCAGCTCCTAAGAGCTTAGACTAGATCATGCAACATCCATCAACAACCTGGTGACTCCAAGAAGTCCCCTTTTATAGCCATAACCTTCCCTTAGGATATACTGTGTCCTTATCAGATTGGTTGTACAAGGTTGCTTCTCTTATTGGATGAATTTCAAGCTGCATGGATAATGTTCATTTAAATGATGTGGATAGAAAGACTGAGGATATCTACATGTAGTCTGAAATCCACAGACTAGGCAATGGCCACTGAGGTAATTTACATTAGATTAGCAATACAATGGGTGTCTGGCCTTCAGTGGCCAAAATAATTACATGAGTCAACAAGAGTCTTGTAAAAACAATGAGGGCTTATCCCCTTCTATAAACAAACTATCTTCATGTCTGGCTGAATTTTAAGAAATGTAACCCCTGCTAAGAATTGAAAGAGTCCAGGTTGTCGCAAGGAGTTAAAGGGTTTCAGGATTCTAGAGGTGCAGCTTGTTGAGTGGCTTCTCTTTAGCCTATCCTTTACAGCCCGTCTGAGTGTGTGGATCCAGGCAGGCGTTACACCGTGCCCTCTGCAGAAGGACATCTAGGCCGGGATAGTGGTTTAAAAATTGCTGGACAACCAGGTTCAACACGTGAGCCATACAAGGCACGTGTGTCACATTGTCACGGCGAAGGGACGCACCCAGGTTTGCATCATTGTTGCACACGGCCTTCCCTGGCTGCTAGTTGAGTGGAGACAACCATTGATGAAACTCGGTCTCCAGAGCTAACCATCCACAACTCCTCCTGTGACTCACACTTCCCATACATTTCAAAGTAAAGATTTGACCACCTGATGGCATTGAGCTCTGCTGCCAGCATTGTAAGGAGGTGTGTGGGATTCCTTGTGCACAGTTATAAGCGAGTGGACTTACCAGACAGGTTTTGAGCGGAGGTTGAGGACCTAGACGAGGTTGAGGAGGCAGAAGCAGTGTAGGAACTTCTACATACAGAGGAAGGATTGACACACAACTCGTGGGGACGGCAAGACTTGTACAGCAGACCCTTCTCCATCTCTCGCCATAGTTACCCAGTGCCCAGTCAGCGACATGTAACGCCCCTGTCCATGCTTACTGGTCCAAGTATCTGTGGTGAAATGCACCCTGCCACACACAGAGTTTCTCAAGGAAGCGGTGATGTTGTGTGCGACATGCTGTTGTAGCGCGGGCATGCCTTTCTTGGAGAAGAAGTGGCGACTGGGCATCGGCTCTTGGGGCACTGCGATGGGCATAAGGTCTCGAAAGTCCCCTGTGTCAAAAGGGTGGAAAGGCAGCATTTCTGTAGCCAACAGCTTGGAGATGCTGAAAGTCAACCTCTTAGGCATGTCATGCCCTTCTAAAATCATGTAAAGCACAGCAAGGGGACTGCAACCACAGTCTTCCTCGTTTCCAAAAATTGGGCCACATACACCACTTCACTGGCATCAGTTGTCCCCCTGTTGCAAATTTACAAAGATGATTTGCATGAAGCACTCTCAAAAATACACCAGACTTTCACCTTCCCTGGATGACACAGGGGTAGAAAAGTCCTCTGTGATGCATGACTTCCTCATCTTGGTTCATTTTTAAAAAAAAAAAAAAAAGGGGGACTCCAACCACAGTCTCCCTCGTTTCCAAAAATTGGGCCACACACACACCACTTCACTGGCATCAGTTGTCCCCCAGTTGCAAACTTACAAAAATGATTTGCATGAAGCACTCTCAAAAATACACCAGCCTTTCACCTCCCCTGGATAACACAGGGGTAGAAAAGTCCTCTGTGATCCATGACTTGTTCATCTTGATGAACGTTAGTCTGTACACATTGTCACTGGACAGACGCGTGCGCTTATCTGTCAGCACACACCCAGCAGCACTGAAGACACGTTCTGAGAGAACACTGGCTGCAGAACACGACAAGATCCCCAAGGTGTAAGTGGCGAGCTCAGGCAATTTATCCAGATTGGAAGCCCAAAATGAGCAAGACTCAAGTTGCACAGTAATGGCATCGATGTTCACTTGCAGATACTCCGATAGCTGAGTCTCCTTCTCTTTTTACTCATCCAGCTCTTTTGTTTTCACATGAGTATATGTCCTTATCACTTTCCCATGTATTTGTGGTGTCTTGGGAGTTGTTTGTCACCTTTTGGACACCTTAGAAGGTGTTTTCTATGTGTTTGTATGTGTTTGTGTTTGCCTGCCATTGTTTGCAATGGGGTTCGAGTTGGTTCGTCGAACGTTCATCGAACGGAGGCTCCGTTCGACGAACCAAACCAAACTCGAACGCTAGGGGGGTGGCTCATCTCTAGTGCAGTGTTCCTAGTATTTTAATTAGCTGTTGTTGGCAACACCATTGGTTGGGGACCAATAACCAAGGAGGAGGTGGATATTGCACAGAAGGGCAGATTGCTTAATACCCTGTGACGACCTGATAGGCCAGGGCATCACACAGTCTTCTCCCGGTCTTCTTCTGCTACGGAGACCTGCCAATACCCACTAGTGAGATCTAGGGTGGAAAAGTAGTTAGGAGCTTTCAATGCAGGTAGTGACTCCTCTATGAGGGGTAATGGGTAAGCATCTTTATGTGTTATGCGATTTATCTTCCTATAATCTACACACATCCTCATTGTGTCATCCTTCTTTCTGACTAGGACCAGCGGAGCTGCCCAGGGGCTACAACTGTCTCTGATAACCCCAGCCTTCTTCATGTTCCTCAACATGTCCTTGGCACACTAAGTGAGCTGGTGGTATAGGTCTATATCGCTCTTTAATGGAGGGATGGTCTCCTGTGTGTATATAGTGTTGTACCCCTTTTATCCTCCCAAAATCTAATGGATGCTTACTGAAAACTTGCTCATACTCTTGTGCTACCCGATAAACTCCTTGTTTCTGGTGAGAAGGAGTGGAATCATCAATCAACTATTCTGGGGATCTGTTGTCCTCTGCTGGTTCTGATGGGGTTAGATTTTTCCACTACCTGGATGGAGCCATTGGCAACAGTAAACAGTTTGGCAATGGTGGCATACCTGGGCAATTTAGTTTGCTCCTCCTCACAATTTAACACTCGTACAGGGACTCTTCCCTTGCGTATATCTATCCCCCCAGGCTGTCAGGACTGTAGATCAGTTTTCTGAGTATATGGGCTCCACCACTGGTTGGTAATCTTGCCTTTTGATACCTGTTGCCGCCCAACACCATATCATCATTTCACTTCTTGGGGGTATTACAATAGGGACGGAGTCTAGAGTATATTACTCGTACATTACCAATTTCTCCACCAGATAAGTTTACCTGTTGCTTCTGCAGGAGGGCTCTGATTTCTTTTTGCAGGACCCTCTGCTTCCTGACGTCGGCAGTTTCAGCAATCTGTTGGAGTAAGAACAGAACTTCTCCCAAACAATTTTCAATTACATTGGTACCCAGAATCATCTGTGGATTTTTCTAATTAGCATCAGTTTCAACTACAATCAATCCTTGGCCCTTTAGCTCTTCCCTCCCCACTTTTATGGTTACCTCTTTCAACCCTATCTTAGACACTTGTAATCCATTAATAGCATAAATGTTAAAGTCTGAGTTAGGATGGGTGAGCTCAGTATCTGACCAGAATCTTTTGTAGATTACATACGGGATAGTTGTAACCTGCGAGCTGGTGTCCAACAATGCAGATGTGGGAATTCCGTCCAGAGTGATGGACAGAACTGGTTGTCCTCCTACATACCTGTCATGCCAGTCAGATGGGCCTTGTCGTCTTATTCCTGGCCCTTGGCCCCCGGGATTGCTGGTTTAACACTAGAAGTCCCAGAGAGGTGTCATTTAACATTTCTACTTTTGGAACCCAGAGACGGGTCAAATGACCTGAAGGATTTTAGCTAAATCCTATAATTACCGTCTTTTGTTCTGTAATTAAGGCCATTACTGTCGCACCACTGGAGGTTGTTGTTTCCCATTGAGTTTAGCCATTTAGTTTCTAGTTAGTTCTATTCAGTTTATTGTATAGTGTCATTTGAACCTCTTTCGGGATTTCAGGGTGGAGCTCGAAATTAACTTGATTAGTTTAATAAATAAATAAATAAATAATAATAATAATTAATAATAAATAAATCAATGACCCTTTCTATTTTGTTGTCCCTTGATGCAGAAAAAGCTTTTGATCGTGTGAATTGGAAATTCCTTAAGACCACACTACTTAAATTCGGATTTAATAACCAATTTATCCATACCATTATGTCCCTTTATTCCTCCCCGTCTGCAAGAGTCTGCGCTAATAATCATCTGTAAAAGCCCATTGTTATTACTAATGGCACTCGTCAAGGGTGCCCTTTATCACCTTTACTTTTTGCAATTAGTATGGAACCCTTGGCAGAACGTCTACGAAGTAATGTCAAAATAAGGGGAATTTGTACTAGGAAAAGAATTTATAAAATTGGACTTCTTGCCGATGACACCCTTTTATCCTTATCTGACCCCTACAACTCTATTGAAGAGACTTTGAAAGAATTGAACTATTTCGCAGATGTTTCATATTTCAAACTGTATATGTTTAAATCTAAGATCCTCCCCTTTTTCCTTGACAAATCCTCTATGGACAACATAAAAAGTATCTCTTCTTTTGAATGGGTTGACACTTCTTTTACATACCTTGGTAATACTTTAACAAAAAATGAGCATTCCTTAACCCCTTAACGACCGCGGGCCGTAAAATTACATCCTTGCGGTCATAATGTTACTGCCCACGGTCTGCCGGCAGCATCATGCTGCGATCGGTAACATCTCAGCTGATTTTCACAGCTGAGATGTGTGCCTGCTAGGCACGAGCAGAATCGTTATCTGCTCGTGCCGTTTAACCCCTTATATGGCGCTGTCAATATGTGACAGCGCCATTATAAGCGCGATTGCGGTAAACATTTCCTTACCGCCCGATACCGGAAGTCACGTGACGCGATCACGTGACTCCCGATAGTTGTCATGGTAGCACAGGGTCATGTGATGACTCCTGTACTACACCTGACTTGCTTTCACTTTCGCTATGCCAGATTCACAGCAAAATAGAAGGAGAGCGTATCTGCTGTTTACAGCCTTGTAGCTGTGATCAGCAGATGCTGCAGAGCGATCGGAATGCTGATCGCAATAGCCCCCTAGGGTGACTAGTAAAATAAAAAAAAAAATGTAAAAAAAAGTTTTAAAAAATTAAAAAAAAACAAAAAAACCTAAAAGTTCAAATCACCCCCCATTCGCCCCATTGAAAATTAAAGGGTTAACCACTTAACGACCTTTGACGTACTGGGTACGTGATGGTGACATGGTGCTAAACGACGCATGACGTACCCAGTACGTCATGGCGAAATCGGGGTCCCGGAGCCGGGGGGAGTTAAATTTGTTTAATTAAACTGTAGATTCGGGAAGGAGGGGACCTTTGCCTAACCTCAGGACGGGTGGTGCCTCCTCCCCGAACATACAGAGGCTGTCATTGGCTGACGAACGCCGCTCAGCCAATTACAGTCACTGTAATGTTCCAGCCATTGAATATGGCTGGAACATTGAAATCCAGCCCTGATCAGTGCTGTTGTAGCACTGGCCATTGGCTGGAGCTGGGTGATCGATGCTTCACCCGCCCCCAGCTCTGATTGGAGAGACCGGTCTTGTGACCGATCTCTCCAATTACCGTGGATCTGGTGCCGGTGACCTGTGTCCGTCCCTGAAAGCCGAGGAGAGCGGTCTCTGCGGGTGCCCATCTGTAAGTTGCTGCCCCCGCCAGCCGCCCCTGTCCCCGATCGCCCTGCCAGCCCCGCCGCTGTCTCCTATCGCCCCGTCCGCCACCGCCAGGCCCGCCGCTGTCTCCGATCGCCCCGCCCGCCACCGCCAGCCCCGCCGCTGTGTCTCCGTTCGCCCCGCCGCTGTCTCCGATCGCCCCGCCCGCCACCACCAGCCCCGCCGCTGTGTCTCCGTTCGCCCCGCCGCTGTCTCCGATCGCCCCGCCCGCCACCGCCAGCCCCGCCGCTGTCTCCGCCAGCCCCGCCGCTGTCTCCGATCGCCCCACCCGCCAGCCCCAGCCCCGCCGCTGTCTCCGCCAGCCCCGCCGCTGTCTCCCATCGCCCCGACCGCCACCACCAGCCCCGCCGCTATCTCCGCCAGCCCCGCCGCTGTATCCGATCACCCCGCCCGCCAGCCCCAGCCCCGCCGCTGTCCCTGATCGTCCCGCCCGCCACCGCCAGCCCTGCCGCTGTCTCCACCAGCCCCGCCGCTGTGTCCGATCGGCCCGCCCACCAGACCCAGCCCCGCCGCTTTCTCCGATCTCCCCGCCTGCCACCGCCAGCCCCGCCGCTGTCTCTGCCAGCCCCGCCGCTGCCTCCGATCGCCCCGCCTGCCACCGCCAGCCCCGCCGCTGTCTCCGCCAGCCCCGCCGCTGTCTCCGATCGCCCCGCCCGCCAGCCCCAGCCCCGCCGCTGTCGCCGATCGCCCCGCCCGCAACCGCTAGCCCCGCCGCGGTCTCCGATCGCCACCGCCAGCCCCACCGCTGACTCCGATCGCCACCGCCAGCCCCACCGCTGTCCCCGATCGGCCTACCCGCCACTGTCCCCGCCGCCACGTTCGCCACTGTCCCCGCCGCCACGTTCACCACTGTCCCCGCCGCCACGTTCGCCACTGTCCCCGCCGCCACGTTCGCCACTGTCCCCGCCGCCACGTTTGCCACTGTCCCTGCCACCGTCGCACCCACCTTTTTTAGCCGCTGCTGCCCCCAAATCGGCCCCCACTGTTCCCGATTGTTGCCTCCTTCATCGGCTGCCCCGTCTCCATTGCCACTACACCTCCTCCCCCTCCATGTGCTGCAAGCCACCCTCCCCCCACATGTGCTGCAAGCCACCCTCCCCCTCCACGTGCTGCAAGCCACCCTCCCCCTCCATGTGCTGCAAGCCACCCTCCCCCCTCCATGTTCTGGGGGCTCTCCTCCCCCCGGGGCCCCCCCTCCTCCATGTGCCATCTCTCTCTCCCATCAGACTCTGCCCCCCTCCCCGATCTGCTGCCTGCTCTCTCCCATCCTCTTCATCTACTGCCCCCTCTCACTCTCCTCAATCTGTTGCCTCCTTCATCTGCTGCCTCTTCTGTCTGCCTGCTGGCTAGATCCATCCTGTAAGGTAGGTATCCCCATCTCACCTCCCTCCCCCCCATCCTCCGCCGCTCCTCCATCCGCTGCGCCATTTCCCATCATCCATCTGCTGCGCCCTTTCCCATCCTCTGCCGCTCCTCCATCCGCTGCGCCCTTTCCCATCTTCCATCCGCTGCGCCCTTTCCCATCCTCTGCCGCTCCTCCATCCGCTGCGCCCTTTCCCATCTTCCATCCGCTGCGCCCTTTCTCATCTGCCGCCCCGCCCTCTTGCATCGCATTATCCAGCGCAGTTGCTCGCTTCCAGACTGGAGTGGATGATGCGATGCGAGACTCGTGCATTGCTCTCACGTTTGGCACTGGTCTTAGTGGCAGGCGCTCATATTTTTTTTTTTTTTCTTTTTTTTTTTTTTACTGATGTCTGTATTTTTTTTTTCGCCAAACTAATTTTTTTGTATGGGGGGGGTCTAGTTTCCAAAATGGGATCACATGTGGGGGAGCTCCATTGTTTAGGTACCTCAGGGGGTCTCCAAATGCAACATGGCGTCTGCTAATAATTCCAATCAATTTTAGTGTGAAATGGCGCTCCTTCTCTTCTAAGCCCCGCCGTACGCCCAAACAATTGATTTCCACTACATATGAGGTACCTGTGTACTCAGGAGAAATTGCACAATACATTTTATGTGCATTTTTTCCGGATACCCTTGTGAAAAAAAAGCTACCTGTTTGAAAAAACAATTTTGTAGTAAAAAAAAGAATAAAATATTTTCACAGCTGAACATTACAAACGTTTGTGAAGCCTCCAGGGGTTCAAAGTGCTCACTAAACAGCTAGATAAATTCCATGAGGGGTCTAGTTTCCAAAATGGGGTCAATTGTGGGGGAGCTCCATTGTTTAGGCACTTCAGGGGGTCTCCAAACGCAACATGGCGTCCGCTAATAATTCCAACCAATTTTGCTGTGAAATGGCGCTCTTTGCCTTCCGAGTCCTGCTGTGTGCCCAAACATTTGATTTCCACCACATATGGGGTATCTGCATACTCAGGAGAAAATGCACAATACATTTCATGGTGCATTTTTTCCTGATACCCTTGTGATAAAAAAAGCTACCTGGTTGAAGCAACAGTTTTGTGGTAAAAAAAAATTATTTTTTTTTCACGGCTCAACATTATAAACTTCTGTGAAGCCCCCAGGGGTTCAAAGTGCACATCAAACATCTAGAAAAAATATCTGAGGGCTCTAGTTTCCAAAATGGGGTCACTTATGGGGGAGCTCTATTGTTTAGGCACCTCAGGGAGTCTTCAAACCCGACATGGCGTCCGCTAATGAGTGCAGCTAATTTTGCACTCAAAAATTCAAATGGCGCTCCTTGCCTTCCGAGTCCTGCCGTGTGCCCAAACACTTGATTTCCACCACACATGGGGTATCTGCGTACTCAGGAGAAAATGCACAATACATTTTATGGTGCATTTTTTCCTGATGCCCTTGTGATAAAAAAAAGCTACCTGGTTGAAGCAACAGTTTTGTGGTAAAAAAAATTTTTTTTCTTTTCACGGCTCAACATTATAAACTTCTGTGAAAGACCCAGGGGTTAAAAGTGCACATCAAACATGTAGAAAAAATATTTGAGGGCTCTAGTTTCCAAAATGGGGTCACTTTTGGGGGAGCTCCATTGTTTAGGCACCTCAGGGAGTCTTCAAACCCGAGAAGGCGTCCGATAATGAGTGCAGATAATTTTGCACTCAAAAATTCAAATGGCGCTCCTTGCCTTTCGAGTCCTGCTGTGTGCCCAAACATTTGATTTCCACCACATATGAGGTATTTGCGTACTCAGGAGAAAATGCACGATACATTTTATGATGCATTTTTCCTGATACCCTTGTGAAAATACTAATTTTTACTGCTAAAGTAACATTTTTGTGTTAAAAAAGTAAAATTTTCATTTTTTTCTTCTACATTGCTTTGGTTGCTGTGAAGCTCCTAAAGGGTTAATAAACTTCTTGGATGTGGTTTTGAGCAGAGTGAGGGGGGCAGATTTTAGAATGGGGTCACTTTTGGGTATTTTCTTTCGCCTAGGTTTCTCAAATCACTCCAAATGTGATGTGGTACCTAAAAAATTTTCTTTTGTAAATTTTGTTGGAAAAATGAGAAATTGCTGATGAACTTTGAACCCTTCTAACTTCCTAACGGAAATTTTATTTTTTTTCAAAAATTACGCTGGTGTAAAGCAGACAAGTGGGAAATGTTATTTAGTAACTATTTTGCGTGACATATCTCTCAGATTTATGGGCATAAAATTTCAAATTTTGAAAACTGCGAAATTTTCAAAATTTTCGCCAAATTTCCGAAATTTTCACAAATAAACGCAAAACATATTGGCCTAAATTTACCACTGACATGAAGAACAATATGTCACGAAAAAACAATGTCAGAATCGCCAGAATCCGTTGAAGTGTACCAGAGTTATAACCTGTCAAAGTGACACTGGTCAAAATTGCAAAAAATGGCCGGGTCTTTAAGGTGAAAACAGGCTGGGGGCTGAAGGGGTTAAAAAAATAAAAAATATACACACATTCGGTATCGCTGCGTTCAGAAACGCCCGATCTATCAAAATATAAAATCAGTTAATATGATCAGTATACTGCGTAGCGGCAAAAAAATTCCAAAGGCCAAAACGGTTTTTTTGTCGCCACAACTTTTGCGCAAAATGCAATAAGAGGCGATCAAAACGTAGCATCTGCGCAAAAATGGTACCGTTAAAAACGTCAGCTCGAGACGCAAAAAATTAGCCGTCATTAAGCCATAGATCCCGAAAAATGAGAACGCTACGGGTCACGGAATATGGCGTAAAACGTGCACCACTTTTTTCGGACAAACTTCCGATTTTTTTTAAACCCCTTATATAAAAGTAAACCTACACATGTTTGGTGTCTACGAACTCGCACTGACCTGAGGCATCACACCCACACATCTGTTTTACCATATAGTGAACACAGTGAATAAAATATCTCAAAAACCATAGTGCTATCGCACTTTTTTTGCAATTTTTCAGCATTTGGATTTTTTTTGCCATTTTCTAGTACACTATATGGTAAAACTGATGCTTTCATTTAAAAGTACAGCTCGTTCCGCAAAAAATGAGCCCTCACATGACCATATTGACTGAAAAATAAAAAAGTTACGTCTCTCAGAAAAAGAATGGCGAAAAAAAAAACCGGAAAGCGAAAAATCGTCCGGTCGTGAAGGGGTTAATTAATGTAAATTTGGAAAGTATCATCAAATCTCTAGAACAAGATTTCAAAAACTTCTCTTCTCACTTAAAATGATTTCCCTTCCCACACTTTTATATATTCTAAAGCTGGTGTCACACACAGCGATAACGACAACGACGTCGCTGCTACGTCACCATTTTCTGTGACGTTGCAGCGACGTCCCATCGCTGTCGCTGTGTGTGACATCCAGCAACGACCTGGCCCCTGCTGTGAGGTCGCCGGTCGTTTCTGAATGTCCAGCTTCATTTTTTGGTCGTCACTCTCCCGCTGTGACACACACATCGCTGTGTGTGACAGCGAGAGAGCGACGAAATGAAGCGAGCAGGAGCCGGCACTGGCACCTGCGGTAAACTGTAACCAGCGTAAACATCGGGTAACCAAGGGAAGACCTTTCCCTGGTTACCCGATATTTACCTTCGTTACCAGCCTCCGCTCTTGCTGCCAGCGCCGGCTCCTGCACTGTGACATGTGGCTGCAGTACGCATCGGGTAATTAACCCCATGTGTACTGTAGCAAGGAGAGCAAGGAGCCAGCGCTAAGCGGTGCGCGCCGCTCCCTTCTCTCTGAACTGTGACATGTAGCTGCAGCACACATCGGGTTAATTAACCCGATGTGTACTGTAGGAGAGCAAGGAGCCAGCGCTAAGCGCGGTTCCCTGCTCTCTGAACATGTAGCACAGCGACGTTATGATCGCTGCTTCTGCTGTGTTTGACAGCTAAGCAGCGATCATAACAGCGACTTACAAGGTCGCTGTTACGTCACCGAAAATGGTGACGTAACAGCGACGTCGTTGTCGCTGTCGTTTAGTGTGAACCCAGCTTTAGAGCCATTCCCCTAATTATTCCTCTTAAGTTTCTTAATCAACTTCAAAATCTCCTTAATAGATTTATCTGGAACAATAAAAAAACCAGGGTACAAAAGAATCTTCTTTTTAAATGTAAAATTAGAGGTGGATTCGATGTTCTCAATATAATAGCATATTACCACTCTTATTTAATCAATAATAGTAGAGACTGGATTGTCAACAATTCAGAGTCGGCCTGGATTGACCTCAAACTCTCCTAAAATAAATATTCCTCCCTTCGTAGTTTAATTCTCCACCATATAATTAATCCTTTCCTTCCTCTCCCTAAACACCCAACTATTTCGGCTGCCATCTTCGCCTGGAAGAAATTTGCCACTAGAAGTCCAAAGTCCCATTCTTTAAAAATTGACAGTATTAAAGATCATTCTGTTTCGATTGTTGAGGAATTCTCGGATCTCAAAGCTCCCAAAGCATGGATAGACAGGGGCATCAAAAAGTTTGGAGATTTCTTTGAAGAGTCCGATTTTACCTCCTTCCAGAAATTAAAACAGAAATTTGCCTTGTTGAATTCAGACTTTCTCTCATTCTTGTCCATTAAATACGCCACCCATAACTTGATAAAAAGTAAACATATACCTTCATCTGTGAATTCCCTTTTTTCTAATCCAGACAGCTCTATTCTGTGGAAAACCAGGAATTTGTACGATATCTTTAATGAAGATCTCCAATTTGTGAAATCATCACATGCTCTTAATTGGAAAAGAGATCTTTGTAAAGTTTTCTCAGAAACTAATTGGCAGAATAGCCTTAAATAAGCTTACCGATCAAGTAGTTGTACTAATCTTTTTGAACCACATTTTAAGCTTTTCTCTAGATGGTATTACGTATTATTATACGCCTTCCAAACTGAATAAAATCTCTCCCATGTAAATACGTCCCCACAACTATTATGAAATGTGTCATGCCACATTTAACAACACTTATCCTTCATATTGCTGCAGATGGCAGGCTTGGACAAATATATTCCCTTAACATTTTTAAGAAGCTTCCCCTTTCTTTCAGGATGCTCTCTCCCTTCTTTCTTTCCTATTTTAGACTTACTTCTCTATTAATTCTCTCTTCTCTGTTTTCTTTTTTTTACTACAAGTTATATTTTAATACATTGCTATTTATCAACATTTTAGGCTTTTACAGTTATGATTAAGAAGGTGTTACGCAGATTGATCCTCCATTCCCTCTCCTCTCCTCCCTTATTAAAGTTCTTCTCATTTCCCTTCCCTCCTTCCATTCCCACCCACTTTCCTTCAAGAATTTGACATTGGAAAAATATGTTTTAACTGATAATTTCTTTTCTTTCCTGTATTATTCTACCCCTTTAAAATTAACAAAAATTTCTGGAATATAAAATTGAGAATTAATGTATACAAATAACTGATATAAAATATAATGAGAAGACAGATCATTCATTTTTGAACACTTTATTAAATACAGTCTCTACCTATACCTAAAGCCATTGATCCAGAAGAAGGCAAAAAACCTGGAAACGACAGGGTAAAAATTCCTTCTTGACCCCGAGAAAAGGCAATCAGTCCAAGAACCCTGGACCAAGGCTATACTACAACTAACTTAAAGAACTATAGCACAGTGATATTATATCAGAAGCCTTATGTGGCATTCATAAACTAGCCAACAGAAGAAATGGTATTAGGCCAGTTGCAGTATAGGATGTGTTTAGGCCTGTTGTTTAAATACTGTTTGTTCTGATGTCCAAGATGGGGACCAGGATGTGGACATAATAAAAAATTAGGGAACATGATAGGAGACATTTCTACAATACATATAATCATTCTTATCTATCTAATACGATGACAACAGCTCTCCATACCTGCAATCCACCATAAGGACCACCCTCTCTAATCCCTGAAAAATGAAATCATCCTCAGTGACGAAGAGAGGGGGCTAAGCGCCCCCCATGGTCTCAGAGCATTGACTCTTCTAAGAGTTAAAAGAGTCCTGCTCCCACTGATGGGGTGCAGCTGTGGGACCCTATTTTCAGAGATGATGTCCTCCACCCAACTCTCAAAAAGCTGAAAGGGTCTTCAGTAGAGATGGATAGTCGAGCTGGGCTATCAGACGGTCACCTCTGTAGCTGTAGTGTCATTTTTCCTATGGTCCAATGTGTAAATTAAACAAAAAAGTGCACGTTTGTTATGATGTCCAAGATGGGGACCAGGATGTGGACATAATAAAAAATTAGGGAACATGATAGGAGACATTTCTACAATACATATAATCATTCTTATCTATCTAATACGATGACAACAGCTCTCCATACCTGCAGTCCACCATAAGGACCACCCTCTCTAATCCCTGAAAAATGAAATCATCCTCAGTGACAAAGAGAGGGGGCTAAGCGCCCCCCATGGTCTCAGAGCATTGACTCTTCTAAGAGTTAAAAGAGTCCTGCTCCCACTGATGGGGTGCAGCTGTGGGACCCTATTTTCAGAGATGATGTCCTCCACCCAACTCTCAAAAAGCTGAAAGGGTCTTCAGTAGAGATGGATAGTCGAGCTGGGCTATCAGACGGTCACCTCTGTAGCTGTAGTGTCATTTTTCCTATGGTCCAATGTGTAAATTAAACAAAAAAGTGCACGTTTGTTATGATGTCCAAGATGGGGACCAGGATGTGGACATAATAAAAAATTAGGGAACATGATAGGAGACATTTCTACAATACATATAATCATTCTTATCTATCTAATACGATGACAACAGCTCTCCATACCTGCAGTCCACCATAAGGACCACCCTCTCTAATCCCTGAAAAATGAAATCATCCTCAGTGACGAAGAGAGGGGGCTAAGCGCCCCCCATGGTCTCAGAGCATTGACTCTTCTAAGAGTTAAAAGAGTCCTGCTCCCACTGATGGGGTGCAGCTGTGGGACCCTATTTTCAGAGATGATGTCCTCCACCCAACTCTCAAAAAGCTGAAAGGGTCTTCAGTAGAGATGGATAGTCGAGCTGGGCTATCAGACGGTCACCTCTGTAGCTGTAGTGTCATTTTTCCTATGGTCCAATGTGTAAATTAAACAAAAAAGTGCACGTTTGTTATGATGTCCAAGATGGGGACCAGGATGTGGACATAATAAAAAATTAGGGAACATGATAGGAGACATTTCTACAATACATATAATCATTCTTATCTATCTAATACGATGACAACAGCTCTCCATACCTGCAGTCCACCATAAGGACCACCCTCTCTAATCCCTGAAAAATGAAATCATCCTCAGTGATGAAGAGAGGGGGCTAAGCGCCCCCCATGGTCTCAGAGCATTGACTCTTCTAAGAGTTGAAAGAGTCCTGCTCCCACTGATGGGGTGCAGCTGTGGGACCCTATTTTCAGAGATGATGTCCTCCACCCAACTCTCAAAAAGCTGAAAGGGTCTTCAGTAGAGATGGATAGTCGAGCTGGGCTATCAGACGGTCACCTCTGTAGCTGTAGTGTCATTTTTCCTATGGTCCAATGTGTAAATTAAACAAAAAAGTGCACGTTTGTTATGATGTCCAAGATGGGGACCAGGATGTGGACATAATAAAAAATTAGGGAACATGATAGGAGACATTTCTACAATACATATAATCATTCTCATCTATCTAATACGATGACAACAGCTCTCCATACCTGCAGTCCACCATAAGGACCACCCTCTCTAATCCCTGAAAAATGAAATCATCCTCAGTGACGAAGAGAGGGGGCAAAGCGCCCCCCATGGTCTCAGAGCATTGACTCTTCTAAGAGTTAAAAGAGTCCTGCTCCCACTGATGGGGTGCAGCTGTGGGACCCTATTTTCAGAGATGATGTCCTCCACCCAACTCTCAAAAAGCTGAAAGGGTCTTCAGTAGAGATGGATAGTCGAGCTGGGCTATCAGACGGTCACCTCTGTAGCTGTAGTGTCATTTTTCCTATGGTCCAATGTGTAAATTAAACAAAAAAGTGCACGTTTGTTATGATGTCCAAGATGGGGACCAGGATGTGGACTAAATAAAAAATTAGGGAACATGATAGGAGACATTTCTACAATACATATAATCATTCTTATCTATCTAATACGATGACAACAGCTCTTCATACCTGCAGTCCACCATAAGGACCACCCTCTCTAATCCCTGAAAAATGAAATCATCCTCAGTGACGAAGAGAGGGGGCTAAGCGCCCCCCATGGTCTCAGAGCATTGACTCTTCTAAGAGTTAAAAGAGTCCTGCTCCCACTGATGGGGTGCAGCTGTGGGACCCTATTTTCAGAGATGATGTCCTCCACCCAACTCTCAAAAAGCTGAAAGGGTCTTCAGTAGAGATGGATAGTCGAGCTGGGCTATCAGACGGTCACCTCTGTAGCTGTAGTGTCATTTTTCCTATGGTCCAATGTGTAAATTAAACAAAAAAGTGCACGTTTGTTATGATGTCCAAGATGGGGACCAGGATGTGGACATAATAAAAAATTAGGGAACATGATAGGAGACATTTCTACAATACATATAATCATTCTTATCTATCTAATACGATGACAACAGCTCTCCATACCTGCAGTCCACCATAAGGACCACCCTCTCTAATCCCTGAAAAATGAAATCATCCTCAGTGACGAAGAGAGGGGGCTAAGCGCCCCCCATGGTCTCAGAGCATTGACTCTTCTAAGAGTTAAAAGAGTCCTGCTCCCACTGATGGGGTGCAGCTGTGGGACCCTATTTTCAGAGATGATGTCCTCCACCTAACTCTCAAAAAGCTGAAAGGGTCTTCAGTAGAGATGGATAGTCGAGCTGGGCTATCAGACGGTCACCTCTGTAGCTGTAGTGTCATTTTTCCTATGGTCCAATGTGTAAATTAAACAAAAAAGTGCACGTTTGTTATGATGTCCAAGATGGGGACCAGGATGTGGACATAATAAAAAATTAGGGAACATGATAGGAGACATTTCTACAATACATATAATCATTCTTATCTATCTAATACGATGACAACAGCTCTCCATACCTGCAGTCCACCATAAGGACCACCCTCTCTAATCCCTGAAAAATGAAATCATCCTCAGTGACGAAGAGAGGGGGCAAAGCGCCCCCCATGGTCTCAGAGCATTGACTCTTCTAAGAGTTAAAAGAGTCCTGCTCCCACTGATGGGGTGCAGCTGTGGGACCCTATTTTCAGAGATGATGTCCTCCACCCAACTCTCAAAAAGCTGAAAGGGTCTTCAGTAGAGATGGATAGTCGAGCTGGGCTATCAGACGGTCACCTCAGTAGCTGTAGTGTCATTTTTCCTATGGTCCAATGTGTAAATTAAACAAAAAAGTGCACGTTTGTTATGATGTCCAAGATGGGGACCAGGATGTGGACTAAATAAAAAATTAGGGAACATGATAGGAGACATTTCTACAATACATATAATCATTCTTATCTATCTAATACGATGACAACAGCTCTTCATACCTGCAGTCCACCATAAGGACCACCCTCTCTAATCCCTGAAAAATGAAATCATCCTCAGTGACGAAGAGAGGGGGCTAAGCGCCCCCCATGGTCTCAGAGCATTGACTCTTCTAAGAGTTAAAAGAGTCCTGCTCCCACTGATGGGGTGCAGCTGTGGGACCCTATTTTCAGAGATGATGTCCTCCACCCAACTCTCAAAAAGCTGAAAGGGTCTTCAGTAGAGATGGATAGTCGAGCTGGGCTATCAGACGGTCACCTCTGTAGCTGTAGTGTCATTTTTCCTATGGTCCAATGTGTAAATTAAACAAAAAAGTGCACGTTTGTTATGATGTCCAAGATGGGGACCAGGATGTGGACATAATAAAAAATTAGGGAACATGATAGGAGACATTTCTACAATACATATAATCATTCTTATCTATCTAATACGATGACAACAGCTCTCCATACCTGCAGTCCACCATAAGGACCACCCTCTCTAATCCCTGAAAAATGAAATCATCCTCAGTGACGAAGAGAGGGGGCAAAGCGCACCCCATGGTCTCAGAGCATTGACTCTTCTAAGAGTTAAAAGAGTCCTGCTCCCACTGATGGGGTGCAGCTGTGGGACCCTATTTTCAGAGATGATGTCCTCCACCCAACTCTCAAAAAGCTGAAAGGGTCTTCAGTAGAGATGGATAGTCGAGCTGGGCTATCAGACGGTCACCTCTGTAGCTGTAGTGTCATTTTTCCTATGGTCCAATGTGTAAATTAAACAAAAAAGTGCACGTTTGTTATGATGTCCAAGATGGGGACCAGGATGTGGACTAAATAAAAAATTAGGGAACATGATAGGAGACATTTCTACAATACATATAATCATTCTTATCTATCTAATATGATGACAACAGCTCTCCATACCTGAAGTCCACCATAAGGACCACCCTCTCTAATCCCTGAAAAATGAAATCATCCTCAGTGACGAAGAGAGGGGGCTAAGCGCCCCCCATGGTCTCAGAGCATTGACTCTTCTAAGAGTTAAAAGAGTCCTGCTCCCACTGATGGGGTGCAGCTGTGGGACCCTATTTTCAGAGATGATGTCCTCCACCCAACTCTCAAAAAGCTGAAAGGGTCTTCAGTAGAGATGGATAGTCGAGCTGGGCTATCAGACGGTCACCTCTGTAGCTGTAGTGTCATTTTTCCTATGGTCCAATGTGTAAATTAAACAAAAAAGTGCACAATTGTTATGATGTCCAAGATGGGGACCAGGATGTGGACATAATAAAAAATTAGGGAACATGATAGGAGACATTTCTACAATACATATAATCATTCTTATCTATCTAATACGATGACAACAGCTCTCCATACCTGCAGTCCACCATAAGGACCACCCTCTCTAATCCCTGAAAAATGAAATCATCCTCAGTGACGAAGAGAGGGGGCTAAGCGCCCCCCATGGTCTCAGAGCATTGACTCTTCTAAGAGTTAAAAGAGTCCTGCTCCCACTGATGGGGTGCAGCTGTGGGACCCTATTTTCAGAGATGATGTCCTCCACCCAACTCTCAAAAATCTGAAAGGGTCTTCAGTAGAGATGGATAGTCGAGCTGGGCTATCAGACGGTCACCTCTGTAGATGTAGTGTCATTTTTCCCATGGTCCAATGTGTAAATTAAACAAAAAAGTGCACGTTTGTTATGATGTCCAAGATGGGGACCAGGATGTGGACATAATAAAAAATTAGGGAACATGATAGGAGACATTTCTACAATACATATAATCATTCTTATCTATCTAATACGATGACAACAGCTCTCCATACCTGCAGTCCACCATAAGGACCACCCTCTCTAATCCCTGAAAAATGAAATCATCCTCAGTGACGAAGAGAGGGGGCTAAGCGCCCCCCATGGTCTCAGAGCATTGACTCTTCTAAGAGTTAAAAGAGTCCTGCTCCCACTGATGGGGTGCAGCTGTGGGACCCTATTTTCAGAGATGATGTCCTCCACCCAACTCTCAAAAAGCTGAAAGGGTCTTCAGTAGAGATGGATAGTCGAGCTGGGCTATCAGACGGTCACCTCTGTAGCTGTAGTGTCATTTTTCCTATGGTCCAATGTGTAAATTAAACAAAAAAGTGCACGTTTGTTATGATGTCCAAGATGGGGACCAGGATGTGGACATAATAAAAAATTAGGGAACATGATAGGAGACATTTCTACAATACATATAATCATTCTTATCTATCTAATACGATGACAACAGCTCTCCATACCTGCAGTCCACCATAAGGACCACCCTCTCTAATCCCTGAAAAATGAAATCATCCTCAGTGACGAAGAGAGGGGGCTAAGCGCCCCCCATGGTCTCAGAGCATTGACTCTTCTAAGAGTTAAAAGAGTCCTGCTCCCACTGATGGGGTGCAGCTGTGGGACCCTATTTTCAGAGATGATGTCCTCCACCCAACTCTCAAAAAGCTGAAAGGGTCTTCAGTAGAGATGGATAGTCGAGCTGGGCTATCAGACGGTCACCTCTGTAGCTGTAGTGTCATTTTTCCTATGGTCCAATGTGTAAATTAAACAAAAAAGTGCACGTTTGTTATGATGTCCAAGATGGGGACCAGGATGTGGACATAATAAAAAATTAGGGAACATGATAGGAGACATTTCTACAATACATATAATCATTCTTATCTATCTAATATGATGACAACAGCTCTCCATACCTGAAGTCCACCATAAGGACCACCCTCTCTAATCCCTGAAAAATGAAATCATCCTCAGTGACGAAGAGAGGGGGCTAAGCGCCCCCCATGGTCTCAGAGCATTGACTCTTCTAAGAGTTAAAAGAGTCCTGCTCCCACTGATGGGGTGCAGCTGTGGGACCCTATTTTCAGAGATGATGTCCTCCACCCAACTCTCAAAAAGCTGAAAGGGTCTTCAGTAGAGATGGATAGTCGAGCTGGGCTATCAGACGGTCACCTCTGTAGCTGTAGTGTCATTTTTCCTATGGTCCAATGTGTAAATTAAACAAAAAAGTGCACGTTTGTTATGATGTCCAAGATGGGGACCAGGATGTGGACATAATAAAAAATTAGGGAACATGATAGGAGACATTTCTACAATACATATAATCATTCTTATCTATCTAATACGATGACAACAGCTCTCCATACCTGCAGTCCACCATAAGGACCACCCTCTCTAATCCCTGAAAAATGAAATCATCCTCAGTGACGAAGAGAGGGGGCTAAGCGCCCCCCATGGTCTCAGAGCATTGACTCTTCTAAGAGTTAAAAGAGTCCTGCTCCCACTGATGGGGTGCAGCTGTGGGACCCTATTTTCAGAGATGATGTCCTCCACCCAACTCTCAAAAATCTGAAAGGGTCTTCAGTAGAGATGGATAGTCGAGCTGGGCTATCAGACGGTCACCTCTGTAGAGGTAGTGTCATTTTTCCCATGGTCCAATGTGTAAATTAAACAAAAAAGTGCACGTTTGTTATGATGTCCAAGATGGGGACCAGGATGTGGACATAATAAAAAATTAGGGAACATGATAGGAGACATTCCTACAATACATATAATCATTCTTATCTATCTAATACGATGACAACAGCTCTCCATACCTGCAGTCCACCATAAGGACCACCCTCTCTAATCCCTGAAAAATGAAATCATCCTCAGTGACGAAGAGAGGGGGCTAAGCGCCCCCCATGGTCTCAGAGCATTGACTCTTCTAAGAGTTAAAAGAGTCCTGCTCCCACTGATGGGGTGCAGCTGTGGGACCCTATTTTCAGAGATGATGTCCTCCACCCAACTCTCAAAAAGCTGAAAGGGTCTTCAGTAGAGATGGATAGTCGAGCTGGGCTATCAGACGGTCACCTCTGTAGCTGTAGTGTCATTTTTCCTATGGTCCAATGTGTAAATTAAACAAAAAAGTGCACGTTTGTTATGATGTCCAAGATGGGGACCAGGATGTGGACATAATAAAAAATTAGGGAACATGATAGGAGACATTTCTACAATACATATAATCATTCTTATCTATCTAATACGATGACAACAGCTCTCCATACCTGCAGTCCACCATAAGGACCACCCTCTCTAATCCCTGAAAAATGAAATCATCCTCAGTGACGAAGAGAGGGGGCTAAGCGCCCCCCATGGTCTCAGAGCATTGACTCTTCTAAGAGTTAAAAGAGTCCTGCTCCCACTGATGGGGTGCAGCTGTGGGACCCTATTTTCAGAGATGATGTCCTCCACCCAACTCTCAAAAAGCTGAAAGGGTCTTCAGTAGAGATGGATAGTCGAGCTGGGCTATCAGACGGTCACCTCTGTAGCTGTAGTGTCATTTTTCCTATGGTCCAATGTGTAAATTAAACAAAAAAGTGCACGTTTGTTATGATGTCCAAGATGGGGACCAGGATGTGGACATAATAAAAAATTAGGGAACATGATAGGAGACATTTCTACAATACATATAATCATTCTTATCTATCTAATACGATGACAACAGCTCTCCATACCTGCAGTCCACCATAAGGACCACCCTCTCTAATCCCTGAAAAATGAAATCATCCTCAGTGACGAAGAGAGGGGGCTAAGCGCCCCCCATGGTCTCAGAGCATTGACTCTTCTAAGAGTTAAAAGAGTCCTGCTCCCACTGATGGGGTGCAGCTATGGGACCCTATTTTAAGAGATGATGTCCTCCACCCAACTCTCAAAAAGCTGAAAGGGTCTTCAGTAGAGATGGATAGTCGAGCTGGGCTATCAGACGGTCACCTCTGTAGATGTAGTGTCATTTTTCCCATGGTCCAATGTGTAAATTAAACAAAAAAGTGCACGTTTGTTATGATGTCCAAGATGGGGACCAGGATGTGGACATAATAAAAAATTAGGGAACATGATAGGAGACATTTCTACAATACATATAATCATTCTTATCTATCTAATACGATGACAACAGCTCTCCATACCTGCAGTCCACCATAAGGACCACCCTCTCTAATCCCTGAAAAATGAAATCATCCTCAGTGACGAAGAGAGGGGGCTAAGCGCCCCCCATGGTCTCAGAGCATTGACTCTTCTAAGAGTTAAAAGAGTCTTGCTCCCACTGATGGGGTGCAGCTGTGGGACCCTATTTTCAGAGATGATGTCCTCCACCCAACTCTCAAAAAGCTGAAAGGGTCTTCAGTAGAGATGGATAGTCGAGCTGGGCTATCAGACGGTCACCTCTGTAGCTGTAGTGTCATTTTTCCTATGGTCCAATGTGTAAATTAAACAAAAAAGTGCACGTTTGTTATGATGTCCAAGATGGGGACCAGGATGTGGACATAATAAAAAATTAGGGAACATGATAGGAGACATTTCTACAATACATATAATCATTCTTATTTATCTAATACGATGACAACAGCTCTCCATACCTGCAGTCCACCATAAGGACCACCCTCTCTAATCCCTGAAAAATGAAATCATCCTCAGTGACGAAGAGAGGGGGCTAAGCGCCCCCCATGGTCTCAGAGCATTGACTCTTCTAAGAGTTAAAAGAGTCCTGCTCCCACTGATGGGGTGCAGCTGTGGGACCCTATTTTCAGAGATGATGTCCTCCACCCAACTCTCAAAAAGCTGAAAGGGTCTTCAGTAGAGATGGATAGTCGAGCTGGGCTATCAGACGGTCACCTCTGTAGCTGTAGTGTCATTTTTCCTATGGTCCAATGTGTAAATTAAACAAAAAAGTGCACGTTTGTTATGATGTCCAAGATGGGGACCAGGATGTGGACATAATAAAAAATTAGGGAACATGATAGGAGACATTTCTACAATACATATAATCATTCTTATCTATCTAATACGATGACAACAGCTCTCCATACCTGCAGTCCACCATAAGGACCACCCTGTCTAATCCCTGAAAAATGAAATCATCCTCAGTGACGAAGAGAGGGGGCTAAGCGCCCCCCATGGTCTCTGAGCATTGACTCTTCTAAGAGTCCTAAGAGTCCTGCTCCCACTGATGGGGTGCAGCTGTGGGACCCTATTTTCAGAGATGATGTCCTCCACCCAACTCTCAAAAAGCTGAAAGGGTCTTCAGTAGAGATGGATAGTCGAGCTGGGCTATCAGACGGTCACCTCTGTAGCTGTAGTGTCATTTAGTGTCATTTTTCCTATGGTCCAATGTGTAAATTAAATAAAAAAGTGCACGTTTGTTATGATGTCCAAGATGGGGACCAGGATGTGGACATAATAAAAAATTAGGGAACATGATAGGAGACATTTCTACAATACATATAATCATTCTTATTTATCTAATACGATGACAACAGCTCTCCATACCTGCAGTCCACCATAAGGACCACCCTCTCTAATCCCTGAAAAATGAAATCATCCTCAGTGACGAAGAGAGGGGGCTAAGCGCCCCCCATGGTCTCAGAGCATTGACTCTTCTAAGAGTTAAAAGAGTCCTGCTCCCACTGATGGGGTGCAGCTGTGGGACCCTATTTTCAGAGATGATGTCCTCCACCCAACTCTCAAAAAGCTGAAAGGGTCTTCAGTAGAGATGGATAGTCGAGCTGGGCTATCAGACGGTCACCTCTGTAGCTGTAGTGTCATTTTTCCTATGGTCCAATGTGTAAATTAAACAAAAAAGTGCACGTTTGTTATGATGTCCAAGATGGGGACCAGGATGTGGACATAATAAAAAATTAGGGAACATGATAGGAGACATTTCTACAATACATATAATCATTCTTATCTATCTAATACGATGACAACAGCTCTCCATACCTGCAGTCCACCATAAGGACCACCCTGTCTAATCCCTGAAAAATGAAATCATCCTCAGTGACGAAGAGAGGGGGCTAAGCGCCCCCCATGGTCTCTGAGCATTGACTCTTCTAAGAGTCCTAAGAGTCCTGCTCCCACTGATGGGGTGCAGCTGTGGGACCCTATTTTCAGAGATGATGTCCTCCACCCAACTCTCAAAAAGCTGAAAGGGTCTTCAGTAGAGATGGATAGTCGAGCTGGGCTATCAGACGGTCACCTCTGTAGCTGTAGTGTCATTTAGTGTCATTTTTCCTATGGTCCAATCTGTAAATTAAACAAAAAAGTGCACGTTTGTTATGATGTCCAAGATGGGGACCAGGATGTGGACATAATAAAAAATTAGGGAACATGATAGGAGACATTTCTACAATACATATAATCATACTTATCTATCTAATACGATGACAACAGCTCTCCATACCTGCAGTCCACCATAAGGACCACCCTCTCTAATCCCTGAAAAATGAAATCATCCTCAGTGATGAAGAGAGGGGGCTAAGCGCCCCCCATGGTCTCAGAGCATTGACTCTTCTAAGAGTTAAAAGAGTCCTGCTCCCACTGATGGGGTGCAGCTGTGGGACCCTATTTTCAGAGATGATGTCCTCCACCCAACTCTCAAAAAGCTGAAAGGGTCTTCAGTAGAGATGGATAGTCGAGCTGGGCTATCAGACGGTCACCTCTGTAGCTGTAGTGTCATTTTTCCTATGGTCCAATGTGTAAATTAAACAAAAAAGTGCACGTTTGTTATGATGTCCAAGATGGGGACCAGGATGTGGACATAATAAAAAATTAGGGAACATGATAGGAGACATTTCTACAATACATATAATCATTCTTATCTATCTAATACGATGACAACAGCTCTCCATACCTGCAGTCCACCATAAGGACCACCCTCTCTAATCCCTGAAAAATGAAATCATCCTCAGTGACGAAGAGAGGGGGCTAAGCGCCCCCCATGGTCTCAGAGCATTGACTCTTCTAAGAGTTAAAAGAGTCCTGCTCCCACTGATGGGGTGCAGCTGTGGGACCCTATTTTCAGAGATGATGTCCTCCACGCAACCCTCAAAAAGCTGAAAGGGTCTTCAGTAGAGATGGATAGTCGAGCTGGGCTATCAGACGGTCACCTCTGTAGCTGTAGTGTCATTTAGTGTCATTTTTCCTATGGTCCAATGTGTAAATTAAACAAAAAAGTGCACGTTTGTTATGATGTCCAAGATGGGGACCAGGATGTGGACATAATAAAAAATTAGGGAACATGATAGGAGACATTTCTACAATACATATAATCATTCTTATTTATCTAATACGATGACAACAGCTCTCCATACCTGCAGTCCACCATAAGGACCACCCTCTCTAATCCCTGAAAAATGAAATCATCCTCAGTGACGAAGAGAGGGGGCTAAGTGCCCCCCATGGTCTCAGAGCATTGACTCTTCTAAGAGTTAAAAGAGTCCTGCTCCCACTGATGGGGTGCAGCTGTGGGACCCTATTTTCAGAGATGATGTCCTCCACCCAACTCTCAAAAAGCTGAAAGGGTCTTCAGTAGAGATGGATAGTCGAGCTGGGCTATCAGACGGTCACCTCTGTAGCTGTAGTGTCATTTTTCCTATGGTCCAATGTGTAAATTAAACAAAAAAGTGCACGTTTGTTATGATGTCCAAGATGGGGACCAGGATGTGGACTAAATAAAAAATTAGGGAACATGATAGGAGACATTTCTACAATACATATAATCATTCTTATCTATCTAATACGATGACAACAGCTCTTCATGCCTGCAGTCCACCATAAGGACCACCCTCTCTAATCCCTGAAAAATGAAATCATCCTCAGTGACGAAGAGAGGGGGCTAAGCGCCCCCCATGGTCTCAGAGCATTGACTCTTCTAAGAGTTAAAAGAGTCCTGCTCCCACTGATGGGGTGCAGCTGTGGGACCCTATTTTCAGAGATGATGTCCTCCACCCAACTCTCAAAAAGCTGAAAGGGTCTTCAGTAGAGATGGATAGTCGAGCTGGGCTATCAGACGGTCACCTCTGTAGCTGTAGTGTCATTTTTCCTATGGTCCAATGTGTAAATTAAACAAAAAAGTGCACGTTTGTTATGATGTCCAAGATGGGGACCAGGATGTGGACATAATAAAAAATTAGGGAACATGATAGGAGACATTTCTACAATACATATAATCATTCTTATCTATCTAATACGATGACAACAGCTCTCCATACCTGCAGTCCACCATAAGGACCACCCTCTCTAATCCCTGAAAAATGAAATCATCCTCAGTGACGAAGAGAGGGGGCTAAGCGCCCCCCATGGTCTCAGAGCATTGACTCTTCTAAGAGTTAAAAGAGTCCTGCTCCCACTGATGGGGTGCAGCTGTGGGACCCTATTTTCAGAGATGATGTCCTCCACCCAACTCTCAAAAAGCTGAAAGGGTCTTCAGTAGAGATGGATAGTCGAGCTGGGCTATCAGACGGTCACCTCTGTAGCTGTAGTGTCATTTTTCCTATGGTCCAATGTGTAAATTAAACAAAAAAGTGCACGTTTGTTATGATGTCCAAGATGGGGACCAGGATGTGGACATAATAAAAAATTAGGGAACATGATAGGAGACATTTCTACAATACATATAATCATTCTTATCTATCTAATACGATGACAACAGCTCTCCATACCTGCAGTCCACCATAAGGACCACCCTCTCTAATCCCTGAAAAATGAAATCATCCTCAGTGACGAAGAGAGGGGGCTAAGCGCCCCCCATGGTCTCAGAGCATTGACTCTTCTAAGAGTTAAAAGAGTCCTGCTCCCACTGATGGGGTGCAGCTGTGGGACCCTATTTTCAGAGATGATGTCCTCCACCCAACTCTCAAAAAGCTGAAAGGGTCTTCAGTAGAGATGGATAGTCGAGCTGGGCTATCAGACGGTCACCTCTGTAGCTGTAGTGTCATTTTTCCTATGGTCCAATGTGTAAATTAAACAAAAAAGTGCACGTTTGTTATGATGTCCAAGATGGGGACCAGGATGTGGACATAATAAAAAATTAGGGAACATGATAGGAGACATTTCTACAATACATATAATCATTCTTATCTATCTAATACGATGACAACAGCTCTCCATACCTGCAGTCCACCATAAGGACCACCCTCTCTAATCCCTGAAAAATGAAATCATCCTCAGTGACGAAGAGAGGGGGCTAAGCGCCCCCCATGGTCTCAGAGCATTGACTCTTCTAAGAGTTAAAGGAGTCCTGCTCCCACTGATGGGGTGCAGCTGTGGGACCCTATTTTCAGAGATGATGTCCTCCACCCAACTCTCAAAAATCTGAAAGGGTCTTCAGTAGAGATGGATAGTCGAGCTGGGCTATCAGACGGTCACCTCTGTAGATGTAGTGTCATTTTTCCCATGGTCCAATGTGTAAATTAAACAAAAAAGTGCACGTTTGTTATGATGTCCAAGATGGGGACCAGGATGTGGACATAATAAAAAATTAGGGAACATGATAGGAGACATTTCTACAATACATATAATCATTCTTATCTATCTAATACGATGACAACAGCTCTCCATACCTGCAGTCCACCATAAGGACCACCCTCTCTAATCCCTGAAAAATGAAATCATCCTCAGTGACGAAGAGAGGGGGCTAAGCGCCCCCCATGGTCTCAGAGCATTGACTCTTCTAAGAGTTAAAAGAGTCCTGCTCCCACTGATGGGGTGCAGCTGTGGGACCCTATTTTCAGAGATGATGTCCTCCACCCAACTCTCAAAAAGCTGAAAGGGTCTTCAGTAGAGATGGATAGTCGAGCTGGGCTATCAGACGGTCACCTCTGTAGCTGTAGTGTCATTTTTCCTATGGTCCAATGTGTAAATTAAACAAAAAAGTGCACGTTTGTTATGATGTCCAAGATGGGGACCAGGATGTGGACATAATAAAAAATTAGGGAACATGATAGGAGACATTTCTACAATACATATAATCATTCTTATCTATCTAATACGATGACAACAGCTCTCCATACCTGCAGTCCACCATAAGGACCACCCTCTCTAATCCCTGAAAAATGAAATCATCCTCAGTGACGAAGAGAGGGGGCTAAGCGCCCCCCATGGTCTCAGAGCATTGACTCTTCTAAGAGTTAAAAGAGTCCTGCTCCCACTGATGGGGTGCAGCTGTGGGACCCTATTTTCAGAGATGATGTCCTCCACCCAACTCTCAAAAAGCTGAAAGGGTCTTCAGTAGAGATGGATAGTCGAGCTGGGCTATCAGACGGTCACCTCTGTAGCTGTAGTGTCATTTTTCCTATGGTCCAATGTGTAAATTAAACAAAAAAGTGCACGTTTGTTATGATGTCCAAGATGGGGACCAGGATGTGGACATAATAAAAAATTAGGGAACATGATAGGAGACATTTCTACAATACATATAATCATTCTTATCTATCTAATACGATGACAACAGCTCTCCATACCTGCAGTCCACCATAAGGACCACCCTCTCTAATCCCTGAAAAATGAAATCATCCTCAGTGACGAAGAGAGGGGGCTAAGCGCCCCCCATGGTCTCAGAGCATTGACTCTTCTAAGAGTTAAAAGAGTCCTGCTCCCACTGATGGGGTGCAGCTGTGGGACCCTATTTTCAGAGATGATGTCCTCCACCCAACTCTCAAAAAGCTGAAAGGGTCTTCAGTAGAGATGGATAGTCGAGCTGGGCTATCAGACGGTCACCTCTGTAGCTGTAGTGTCATTTTTCCTATGGTCCAATGTGTAAATTAAACAAAAAAGTGCACGTTTGTTATGATGTCCAAGATGGGGACCAGGATGTGGACATAATAAAAAATTAGGGAACATGATAGGAGACATTTCTACAATACATATAATCATTCTTATCTATCTAATACGATGACAACAGCTCTCCATACCTGCAGTCCACCATAAGGACCACCCTCTCTAATCCCTGAAAAATGAAATCATCCTCAGTGACGAAGAGAGGGGGCTAAGCGCCCCCCATGGTCTCAGAGCATTGACTCTTCTAAGAGTTAAAAGAGTCCTGCTCCCACTGATGGGGTGCAGCTGTGGGACCCTATTTTCAGAGATGATGTCCTCCACCCAACTCTCAAAAATCTGAAAGGGTCTTCAGTAGAGATGGATAGTCGAGCTGGGCTATCAGACGGTCACCTCTGTAGAGGTAGTGTCATTTTTCCCATGGTCCAATGTGTAAATTAAACAAAAAAGTGCACGTTTGTTATGATGTCCAAGATGGGGACCAGGATGTGGACATAATAAAAAATTAGGGAACATGATAGGAGACATTTCTACAATACATATAATCATTCTTATCTATCTAATACGATGACAACAGCTCTCCATACCTGCAGTCCACCATAAGGACCACCCTCTCTAATCCCTGAAAAATGAAATCATCCTCAGTGACGAAGAGAGGGGGCTAAGCGCCCCCCATGGTCTCAGAGCATTGACTCTTCTAAGAGTTAAAAGAGTCCTGCTCCCACTGATGGGGTGCAGCTGTGGGACCCTATTTTCAGAGATGATGTCCTCCACCCAACTCTCAAAAAGCTGAAAGGGTCTTCAGTAGAGATGGATAGTCGAGCTGGGCTATCAGACGGTCACCTCTGTAGCTGTAGTGTCATTTTTCCTATGGTCCAATGTGTAAATTAAACAAAAAAGTGCACGTTTGTTATGATGTCCAAGATGGGGACCAGGATGTGGACATAATAAAAAATTAGGGAACATGATAGGAGACATTTCTACAATACATATAATCATTCTTATCTATCTAATACGATGACAACAGCTCTCCATACCTGCAGTCCACCATAAGGACCACCCTCTCTAATCCCTGAAAAATGAAATCATCCTCAGTGACGAAGAGAGGGGGCTAAGCGCCCCCCATGGTCTCAGAGCATTGACTCTTCTAAGAGTTAAAAGAGTCCTGCTCCCACTGATGGGGTGCAGCTGTGGGACCCTATTTTCAGAGATGATGTCCTCCACCCAACTCTCAAAAAGCTGAAAGGGTCTTCAGTAGAGATGGATAGTCGAGCTGGGCTATCAGACGGTCACCTCTGTAGCTGTAGTGTCATTTTTCCTATGGTCCAATGTGTAAATTAAACAAAAAAGTGCACGTTTGTTATGATGTCCAAGATGGGGACCAGGATGTGGACATAATAAAAAATTAGGGAACATGATAGGAGACATTTCTACAATACATATAATCATTCTTATCTATCTAATACGATGACAACAGCTCTCCATACCTGCAGTCCACCATAAGGACCACCCTCTCTAATCCCTGAAAAATGAAATCATCCTCAGTGACGAAGAGAGGGGGCTAAGCGCCCCCCATGGTCTCAGAGCATTGACTCTTCTAAGAGTTAAAAGAGTCCTGCTCCCACTGATGGGGTGCAGCTGTGGGACCCTATTTTCAGAGATGATGTCCTCCACCCAACTCTCAAAAAGCTGAAAGGGTCTTCAGTAGAGATGGATAGTCGAGCTGGGCTATCAGACGGTCACCTCTGTAGATGTAGTGTCATTTTTCCCATGGTCCAATGTGTAAATTAAACAAAAAAGTGCACGTTTGTTATGATGTCCAAGATGGGGACCAGGATGTGGACATAATAAAAAATTAGGGAACATGATAGGAGACATTTCTACAATACATATAATCATTCTTATCTATCTAATACGATGACAACAGCTCTCCATACCTGCAGTCCACCATAAGGACCACCCTCTCTAATCCCTGAAAAATGAAATCATCCTCAGTGACGAAGAGAGGGGGCTAAGCGCCCCCCATGGTCTCAGAGCATTGACTCTTCTAAGAGTTAAAAGAGTCTTGCTCCCACTGATGGGGTGCAGCTGTGGGACCCTATTTTCAGAGATGATGTCCTCCACCCAACTCTCAAAAAGCTGAAAGGGTCTTCAGTAGAGATGGATAGTCGAGCTGGGCTATCAGACGGTCACCTCTGTAGCTGTAGTGTCATTTTTCCTATGGTCCAATGTGTAAATTAAACAAAAAAGTGCACGTTTGTTATGATGTCCAAGATGGGGACCAGGATGTGGACATAATAAAAAATTAGGGAACATGATAGGAGACATTTCTACAATACATATAATCATTCTTATTTATCTAATACGATGACAACAGCTCTCCATACCTGCAGTCCACCATAAGGACCACCCTCTCTAATCCCTGAAAAATGAAATCATCCTCAGTGACGAAGAGAGGGGGCTAAGCGCCCCCCATGGTCTCAGAGCATTGACTCTTCTAAGAGTTAAAAGAGTCCTGCTCCCACTGATGGGGTGCAGCTGTGGGACCCTATTTTCAGAGATGATGTCCTCCACCCAACTCTCAAAAAGCTGAAAGGGTCTTCAGTAGAGATGGATAGTCGAGCTGGGCTATCAGACGGTCACCTCTGTAGCTGTAGTGTCATTTTTCCTATGGTCCAATGTGTAAATTAAACAAAAAAGTGCACGTTTGTTATGATGTCCAAGATGGGGACCAGGATGTGGACATAATAAAAAATTAGGGAACATGATAGGAGACATTTCTACAATACATATAATCATTCTTATCTATCTAATACGATGACAACAGCTCTCCATACCTGCAGTCCACCATAAGGACCACCCTGTCTAATCCCTGAAAAATGAAATCATCCTCAGTGACGAAGAGAGGGGGCTAAGCGCCCCCCATGGTCTCTGAGCATTGACTCTTCTAAGAGTCCTAAGAGTCCTGCTCCCACTGATGGGGTGCAGCTGTGGGACCCTATTTTCAGAGATGATGTCCTCCACCCAACTCTCAAAAAGCTGAAAGGGTCTTCAGTAGAGATGGATAGTCGAGCTGGGCTATCAGACGGTCACCTCTGTAGCTGTATTGTCATTTAGTGTCATTTTTCCTATGGTCCAATGTGTAAATTAAATAAAAAAGTGCACGTTTGTTATGATGTCCAAGATGGGGACCAGGATGTGGACATAATAAAAAATTAGGGAACATGATAGGAGACATTTCTACAATACATATAATCATTCTTATTTATCTAATACGATGACAACAGCTCTCCATACCTGCAGTCCACCATAAGGACCACCCTCTCTAATCCCTGAAAAATGAAATCATCCTCAGTGACGAAGAGAGGGGGCTAAGCGCCCCCCATGGTCTCAGAGCATTGACTCTTCTAAGAGTTAAAAGAGTCCTGCTCCCACTGATGGGGTGCAGCTGTGGGACCCTATTTTCAGAGATGATGTCCTCCACCCAACTCTCAAAAAGCTGAAAGGGTCTTCAGTAGAGATGGATAGTCGAGCTGGGCTATCAGACGGTCACCTCTGTAGCTGTAGTGTCATTTTTCCTATGGTCCAATGTGTAAATTAAACAAAAAAGTGCACGTTTGTTATGATGTCCAAGATGGGGACCAGGATGTGGACATAATAAAAAATTAGGGAACATGATAGGAGACATTTCTACAATACATATAATCATTCTTATCTATCTAATACGATGACAACAGCTCTCCATACCTGCAGTCCACCATAAGGACCACCCTCTCTAATCCCTGAAAAATGAAATCATCCTCAGTGACGAAGAGAGGGGGCTAAGCGCCCCCCATGGTCTCAGAGCATTGACTCTTCTAAGAGTTAAAAGAGTCCTGCTCCCACTGATGGGGTGCAGCTGTGGGACCCTATTTTCAGAGATGATGTCCTCCACCCAACTCTCAAAAATCTGAAAGGGTCTTCAGTAGAGATGGATAGTCGAGCTGGGCTATCAGACGGTCACCTCTGTAGAGGTAGTGTCATTTTTCCCATGGTCCAATGTGTAAATTAAACAAAAAAGTGCACGTTTGTTATGATGTCCAAGATGGGGACCAGGATGTGGACATAATAAAAAATTAGGGAACATGATAGGAGACATTTCTACAATACATATAATCATTCTTATCTATCTAATACGATGACAACAGCTCTCCATACCTGCAGTCCACCATAAGGACCACCCTCTCTAATCCCTGAAAAATGAAATCATCCTCAGTGACGAAGAGAGGGGGCTAAGCGCCCCCCATGGTCTCAGAGCATTGACTCTTCTAAGAGTTAAAAGAGTCCTGCTCCCACTGATGGGGTGCAGCTGTGGGACCCTATTTTCAGAGATGATGTCCTCCACCCAACTCTCAAAAAGCTGAAAGGGTCTTCAGTAGAGATGGATAGTCGAGCTGGGCTATCAGACGGTCACCTCTGTAGCTGTAGTGTCATTTTTCCTATGGTCCAATGTGTAAATTAAACAAAAAAGTGCACGTTTGTTATGATGTCCAAGATGGGGACCAGGATGTGGACATAATAAAAAATTAGGGAACATGATAGGAGACATTTCTACAATACATATAATCATTCTTATCTATCTAATACGATGACAACAGCTCTCCATACCTGCAGTCCACCATAAGGACCACCCTCTCTAATCCCTGAAAAATGAAATCATCCTCAGTGACGAAGAGAGGGGGCTAAGCGCCCCCCATGGTCTCAGAGCATTGACTCTTCTAAGAGTTAAAAGAGTCCTGCTCCCACTGATGGGGTGCAGCTGTGGGACCCTATTTTCAGAGATGATGTCCTCCACCCAACTCTCAAAAAGCTGAAAGGGTCTTCAGTAGAGATGGATAGTCGAGCTGGGCTATCAGACGGTCACCTCTGTAGCTGTAGTGTCATTTTTCCTATGGTCCAATGTGTAAATTAAACAAAAAAGTGCACGTTTGTTATGATGTCCAAGATGGGGACCAGGATGTGGACATAATAAAAAATTAGGGAACATGATAGGAGACATTTCTACAATACATATAATCATTCTTATCTATCTAATACGATGACAACAGCTCTCCATACCTGCAGTCCACCATAAGGACCACCCTCTCTAATCCCTGAAAAATGAAATCATCCTCAGTGACGAAGAGAGGGGGCTAAGCGCCCCCCATGGTCTCAGAGCATTGACTCTTCTAAGAGTTAAAAGAGTCCTGCTCCCACTGATGGGGTGCAGCTGTGGGACCCTATTTTCAGAGATGATGTCCTCCACCCAACTCTCAAAAAGCTGAAAGGGTCTTCAGTAGAGATGGATAGTCGAGCTGGGCTATCAGACGGTCACCTCTGTAGATGTAGTGTCATTTTTCCCATGGTCCAATGTGTAAATTAAACAAAAAAGTGCACGTTTGTTATGATGTCCAAGATGGGGACCAGGATGTGGACATAATAAAAAATTAGGGAACATGATAGGAGACATTTCTACAATACATATAATCATTCTTATCTATCTAATACGATGACAACAGCTCTCCATACCTGCAGTCCACCATAAGGACCACCCTCTCTAATCCCTGAAAAATGAAATCATCCTCAGTGACGAAGAGAGGGGGCTAAGCGCCCCCCATGGTCTCAGAGCATTGACTCTTCTAAGAGTTAAAAGAGTCTTGCTCCCACTGATGGGGTGCAGCTGTGGGACCCTATTTTCAGAGATGATGTCCTCCACCCAACTCTCAAAAAGCTGAAAGGGTCTTCAGTAGAGATGGATAGTCGAGCTGGGCTATCAGACGGTCACCTCTGTAGCTGTAGTGTCATTTTTCCTATGGTCCAATGTGTAAATTAAACAAAAAAGTGCACGTTTGTTATGATGTCCAAGATGGGGACCAGGATGTGGACATAATAAAAAATTAGGGAACATGATAGGAGACATTTCTACAATACATATAATCATTCTTATTTATCTAATACGATGACAACAGCTCTCCATACCTGCAGTCCACCATAAGGACCACCCTCTCTAATCCCTGAAAAATGAAATCATCCTCAGTGACGAAGAGAGGGGGCTAAGCGCCCCCCATGGTCTCAGAGCATTGACTCTTCTAAGAGTTAAAAGAGTCCTGCTCCCACTGATGGGGTGCAGCTGTGGGACCCTATTTTCAGAGATGATGTCCTCCACCCAACTCTCAAAAAGCTGAAAGGGTCTTCAGTAGAGATGGATAGTCGAGCTGGGCTATCAGACGGTCACCTCTGTAGCTGTAGTGTCATTTTTCCTATGGTCCAATGTGTAAATTAAACAAAAAAGTGCACGTTTGTTATGATGTCCAAGATGGGGACCAGGATGTGGACATAATAAAAAATTAGGGAACATGATAGGAGACATTTCTACAATACATATAATCATTCTTATCTATCTAATACGATGACAACAGCTCTCCATACCTGCAGTCCACCATAAGGACCACCCTGTCTAATCCCTGAAAAATGAAATCATCCTCAGTGACGAAGAGAGGGGGCTAAGCGCCCCCCATGGTCTCTGAGCATTGACTCTTCTAAGAGTCCTAAGAGTCCTGCTCCCACTGATGGGGTGCAGCTGTGGGACCCTATTTTCAGAGATGATGTCCTCCACCCAACTCTCAAAAAGCTGAAAGGGTCTTCAGTAGAGATGGATAGTCGAGCTGGGCTATCAGACGGTCACCTCTGTAGCTGTAGTGTCATTTAGTGTCATTTTTCCTATGGTCCAATGTGTAAATTAAATAAAAAAGTGCACGTTTGTTATGATGTCCAAGATGGGGACCAGGATGTGGACATAATAAAAAATTAGGGAACATGATAGGAGACATTTCTACAATACATATAATCATTCTTATTTATCTAATACGATGACAACAGCTCTCCATACCTGCAGTCCACCATAAGGACCACCCTCTCTAATCCCTGAAAAATGAAATCATCCTCAGTGACGAAGAGAGGGGGCTAAGCGCCCCCCATGGTCTCAGAGCATTGACTCTTCTAAGAGTTAAAAGAGTCCTGCTCCCACTGATGGGGTGCAGCTGTGGGACCCTATTTTCAGAGATGATGTCCTCCACCCAACTCTCAAAAAGCTGAAAGGGTCTTCAGTAGAGATGGATAGTCGAGCTGGGCTATCAGACGGTCACCTCTGTAGCTGTAGTGTCATTTTTCCTATGGTCCAATGTGTAAATTAAACAAAAAAGTGCACGTTTGTTATGATGTCCAAGATGGGGACCAGGATGTGGACATAATAAAAAATTAGGGAACATGATAGGAGACATTTCTACAATACATATAATCATTCTTATCTATCTAATACGATGACAACAGCTCTCCATACCTGCAGTCCACCATAAGGACCACCCTGTCTAATCCCTGAAAAATGAAATCATCCTCAGTGACGAAGAGAGGGGGCTAAGCGCCCCCCATGGTCTCTGAGCATTGACTCTTCTAAGAGTCCTAAGAGTCCTGCTCCCACTGATGGGGTGCAGCTGTGGGACCCTATTTTCAGAGATGATGTCCTCCACCCAACTCTCAAAAAGCTGAAAGGGTCTTCAGTAGAGATGGATAGTCGAGCTGGGCTATCAGACGGTCACCTCTGTAGCTGTAGTGTCATTTAGTGTCATTTTTCCTATGGTCCAATGTGTAAATTAAACAAAAAAGTGCACGTTTGTTATGATGTCCAAGATGGGGACCAGGATGTGGACATAATAAAAAATTAGGGAACATGATAGGAGACATTTCTACAATACATATAATCATACTTATCTATCTAATACGATGACAACAGCTCTCCATACCTGCAGTCCACCATAAGGACCACCCTCTCTAATCCCTGAAAAATGAAATCATCCTCAGTGATGAAGAGAGGGGGCTAAGCGCCCCCCATGGTCTCAGAGCATTGACTCTTCTAAGAGTTAAAAGAGTCCTGCTCCCACTGATGGGGTGCAGCTGTGGGACCCTATTTTCAGAGATGATGTCCTCCACCCAACTCTCAAAAAGCTGAAAGGGTCTTCAGTAGAGATGGATAGTCGAGCTGGGCTATCAGACGGTCACCTCTGTAGCTGTAGTGTCATTTTTCCTATGGTCCAATGTGTAAATTAAACAAAAAAGTGCACGTTTGTTATGATGTCCAAGATGGGGACCAGGATGTGAACATAATAAAAAATTAGGGAACATGATAGGAGACATTTCTACAATACATATAATCATTCTTATCTATCTAATACGATGACAACAGCTCTCCATACCTGCAGTCCACCATAAGGACCACCCTCTCTAATCCCTGAAAAATGAAATCATCCTCAGTGACGAAGAGAGGGGGCTAAGCGCCCCCCATGGTCTCAGAGCATTGACTCTTCTAAGAGTTAAAAGAGTCCTGCTCCCACTGATGGGGTGCAGCTGTGGGACCCTATTTTCAGAGATGATGTCCTCCACGCAACCCTCAAAAAGCTGAAAGGGTCTTCAGTAGAGATGGATAGTCGAGCTGGGCTATCAGACGGTCACCTCTGTAGCTGTAGTGTCATTTAGTGTCATTTTTCCTATGGTCCAATGTGTAAATTAAACAAAAAAGTGCACGTTTGTTATGATGTCCAAGATGGGGACCAGGATGTGGACATAATAAAAAATTAGGGAACATGATAGGAGACATTTCTACAATACATATAATCATTCTTATTTATCTAATACGATGACAACAGCTCTCCATACCTGCAGTCCACCATAAGGACCACCCTCTCTAATCCCTGAAAAATGAAATCATCCTCAGTGACGAAGAGAGGGGGCTAAACGCCCCCCATGGTCTCTGAGCATTGACTCTTCTAAGAGTCCTAAGAGTCCTGCTCCCACTGATGGGGTGCAGCTGTGGGACCCTATTTTCAGAGATGATGTCCTCCACCCAACTCTCAAAAAGCTGAAAGGGTCTTCAGTAGAGATGGATAGTCGAGCTGGGCTATCAGACGGTCACCTCTGTAGCTGTAGTGTCATTTAGTGTCATTTTTCCTATGGTCCAATGTGTAAATTAAACAAAAAAGTGCACGTTTGTTATGATGTCCAAGATGGGGACCAGGATGTGGACATAATAAAAAATTAGGGAACATGATAGGAGACATTTCTACAATACATATAATCATACTTATCTATCTAATACGATGACAACAGCTCTCCATACCTGCAGTCCACCATAAGGACCACCCTCTCTAATCCCTGAAAAATGAAATCATCCTCAGTGATGAAGAGAGGGGGCTAAGCGCCCCCCATGGTCTCAGAGCATTGACTCTTCTAAGAGTTAAAAGAGTCCTGCTCCCACTGATGGGGTGCAGCTGTGGGACCCTATTTTCAGAGATGATGTCCTCCACCCAACTCTCAAAAAGCTGAAAGGGTCTTCAGTAGAGATGGATAGTCGAGCTGGGCTATCAGACGGTCACCTCTGTAGCTGTAGTGTCATTTTTCCTATGGTCCAATGTGTAAATTAAACAAAAAAGTGCACGTTTGTTATGATGTCCAAGATGGGGACCAGGATGTGAACATAATAAAAAATTAGGGAACATGATAGTTGACATTTCTACAATACATATAATCATTCTTATCTATCTAATACGATGACAACAGCTCTCCATACCTGCAGTCCACCATAAGGACCACCCTCTCTAATCCCTGAAAAATGAAATCATCCTCAGTGACGAAGAGAGGGGGCTAAGCGCCCCCCATGGTCTCAGAGCATTGACTCTTCTAAGAGTTAAAAGAGTCCTGCTCCCACTGATGGGGTGCAGCTGTGGGACCCTATTTTCAGAGATGATGTCCTCCACGCAACCCTCAAAAAGCTGAAAGGGTCTTCAGTAGAGATGGATAGTCGAGCTGGGCTATCAGACGGTCACCTCTGTAGCTGTAGTGTCATTTAGTGTCATTTCTCCTATGGTCCAATGTGTAAATTAAACAAAAAAGTGCACGTTTGTTATGATGTCCAAGATGGGGACCAGGATGTGGACATAATAAAAAATTAGGGAACATGATAGGAGACATTTCTACAATACATATAATCATTCTTATTTATCTAATACGATGACAACAGCTCTCCATACCTGCAGTCCACCATAAGGACCACCCTCTCTAATCCCTGAAAAATGAAATCATCCTCAGTGACGAAGAGAGGGGGCTAAGCGCCCCCCATGGTCTCAGAGCATTGACTCTTCTAAGAGTTAAAAGAGTCCTGCTCCCACTGATGGGGTGCAGCTGTGGGACCCTATTTTCAGAGATGATGTCCTCCACCCAACTCTCAAAAAGCTGAAAGGGTCTTCAGTAGAGATGGATAGTCGAGCTGGGCTATCAGACGGTCACCTCTGTAGCTGTAGTGTCATTTTTCCTATGGTCCAATGTGTAAATTAAACAAAAAAGTGCACGTTTGTTATGATGTCCAAGATGGGGACCAGGATGTGGACATAATAAAAAATTAGGGAACATGATAGGAGACATTTCTACAATACATATAATCATTCTTATCTATCTAATACGATGACAACAGCTCTCCATACCTGCAGTCCACCATAAGGACCACCCTGTCTAATCCCTGAAAAATGAAATCATCCTCAGTGACGAAGAGAGGGGGCTAAGCGCCCCCCATGGTCTCTGAGCATTGACTCTTCTAAGAGTCCTAAGAGTCCTGCTCCCACTGATGGGGTGCAGCTGTGGGACCCTATTTTCAGAGATGATGTCCTCCACCCAACTCTCAAAAAGCTGAAAGGGTCTTCAGTAGAGATGGATAGTCGAGCTGGGCTATCAGACGGTCACCTCTGTAGCTGTAGTGTCATTTAGTGTCATTTTTCCTATGGTCCAATGTGTAAATTAAACAAAAAAGTGCACGTTTGTTATGATGTCCAAGATGGGGACCAGGATGTGGACATAATAAAAAATTAGGGAACATGATAGGAGACATTTCTACAATACATATAATCATACTTATCTATCTAATACGATGACAACAGCTCTCCATACCTGCAGTCCACCATAAGGACCACCCTCTCTAATCCCTGAAAAATGAAATCATCCTCAGTGATGAAGAGAGGGGGCTAAGCGCCCCCCATGGTCTCAGAGCATTGACTCTTCTAAGAGTTAAAAGAGTCCTGCTCCCACTGATGGGGTGCAGCTGTGGGACCCTATTTTCAGAGATGATGTCCTCCACCCAACTCTCAAAAAGCTGAAAGGGTCTTCAGTAGAGATGGATAGTCGAGCTGGGCTATCAGACGGTCACCTCTGTAGCTGTAGTGTCATTTTTCCTATGGTCCAATGTGTAAATTAAACAAAAAAGTGCACGTTTGTTATGATGTCCAAGATGAAGACCAGGATGTGGACATAATAAAAAATGAGGGAACATGATAGGAGACATTTCTACAATACATATAATCATTCTTATCTATCTAATACGATGACAACAGCTCTCCATACCTGCAGTCCACCATAAGGACCACCCTCTCTAATCCCTGAAAAATGAAATCATCCTCAGTGACGAAGAGAGGGGGCTAAGCGCCCCCCATGGTCTCAGAGCATTGACTCTTCTAAGAGTTAAAAGAGTCCTGCTCCCACTGATGGGGTGCAGCTGTGGGACCCTATTTTCAGAGATGATGTCCTCCACCCAACTCTCAAAAAGCTGAAAGGGTCTTCAGTAGAGATGGATAGTCGAGCTGGGCTATCAGACGGTCACCTCTGTAGCTGTAGTGTCATTTTTCCTATGGTCCAATGTGTAAATTAAACAAAAAAGTGCACGTTTGTTATGATGTCCAAGATGGGGACCAGGATGTGGACATAATAAAAAATTAGGGAACATGATAGGAGACATTTCTACAATACATATAATCATTCTTATCTATCTAATACGATGACAACAGCTCTCCATACCTGCAGTCCACCATAAGGACCACCCTGTCTAATCCCTGAAAAATGAAATCATCCTCAGTGACGAAGAGAGGGGGCTAAGCGCCCCCCATGGTCTCTGAGCATTGACTCTTCTAAGAGTCCTAAGAGTCCTGCTCCCACTGATGGGGTGCAGCTGTGGGACCCTATTTTCAGAGATGATGTCCTCCACCCAACTCTCAAAAAGCTGAAAGGGTCTTCAGTAGAGATGGATAGTCGAGCTGGGCTATCAGACGGTCACCTCTGTAGCTGTAGTGTCATTTAGTGTCATTTTTCCTATGGTCCAATGTGTAAATTAAACAAAAAAGTGCACGTTTGTT
Organism: Anomaloglossus baeobatrachus; assembly: GCF_048569485.1. Taxonomy (NCBI): domain Eukaryota; kingdom Metazoa; phylum Chordata; class Amphibia; order Anura; family Aromobatidae; genus Anomaloglossus; species Anomaloglossus baeobatrachus. The sequence continues at coordinate 232,148,326 of NC_134357.1, forward strand.
ATGATGTCCAAGATGGGGACCAGGATGTGGACATAATAAAAAATTAGGGAACATGATAGGAGACATTTCTACAATACATATAATCATACTTATCTATCTAATACGATGACAACAGCTCTCCATACCTGCAGTCCACCATAAGGACCACCCTCTCTAATCCCTGAAAAATGAAATCATCCTCAGTGATGAAGAGAGGGGGCTAAGCGCCCCCCATGGTCTCAGAGCATTGACTCTTCTAAGAGTTAAAAGAGTCCTGCTCCCACTGATGGGGTGCAGCTGTGGGACCCTATTTTCAGAGATGATGTCCTCCACCCAACTCTCAAAAAGCTGAAAGGGTCTTCAGTAGAGATGGATAGTCGAGCTGGGCTATCAGACGGTCACCTCTGTAGCTGTAGTGTCATTTTTCCTATGGTCCAATGTGTAAATTAAACAAAAAAGTGCACGTTTGTTATGATGTCCAAGATGGGGACCAGGATGTGGACATAATAAAAAATTAGGGAACATGATAGGAGACATTTCTACAATACATATAATCATTCTTATCTATCTAATACGATGACAACAGCTCTCCATACCTGCAGTCCACCATAAGGACCACCCTCTCTAATCCCTGAAAAATGAAATCATCTTCAGTGACGAAGAGAGGGGGCTAAGCGCCCCCCATGGTCTCAGAGCATTGACTCTTCTAAGAGTTAAAAGAGTCCTGCTCCCACTGATGGGGTGCAGCTGTGGGACCCTATTTTCAGAGATGATGTCCTCCACGCAACCCTCAAAAAGCTGAAAGGGTCTTCAGTAGAGATGGATAGTCGAGCTGGGCTATCAGACGGTCACCTCTGTAGCTGTAGTGTCATTTTTCCTATGGTCCAATGTGTAAATTAAACAAAAAAGTGCACGTTTGTTATGATGTCCAAGATGGGGACCAGGATGTGGACATAATAAAAAATTAGGGAACATGATAGGAGACATTTCTACAATACATATAATCATTCTTATCTATCTAATACGATGACAACAGCTCTCCATACCTGCAGTCCACCATAAGGACCACCCTCTCTAATCCCTGAAAAATGAAATCATCCTCAGTGACGAAGAGAGGGGGCTAAGCGCCCCCATGGTCTCAGAGCATTGACTCTTCTAAGAGTCCTAAGAGTCCTGCTCCCACTGATGGGGTGCAGCTGTGGGACCCTATTTTCAGAGATGATGTCCTCCACCCAACTCTCAAAAAGCTGAAAGGGTCTTCAGTAGAGATGGATAGTCGAGCTGGGCTATCAGACGGTCACCTCTGTAGCTGTAGTGTCATTTTTCCTATGGTCCAATGTGTAAATTAAACAAAAAAGTGCACGTTTGTTATGATGTCCAAGATGGGGACCAGGATGTGGACATAATAAAAAATTAGAGAACATGATAGGAGACATTTCTACAATACATATAATCATTCTTATCTATCTAATACGATGACAACAGCTCTCCATACCTGCAGTCCACCATAAGGACCACCCTCTCTAATCCCTGAAAAATGAAATCATCCTCAGTGACGAAGAGAGGGGGCTAAGCGCCCCCCATGGTCTCAGAGCATTGACTCTTCTAAGAGTTAAAAGAGTCCTGCTCCCACTGATGGGGTGCAGCTGTGGGACCCTATTTTCAGAGATGATGTCCTCCACCCAACTCTCAAAAAGCTGAAAGGGTCTTCAGTAGAGATTGATAGTCGAGCTGGGCTATCAGACGGTCACCTCTGTAGTTGTAGTGTCATTTTTCCTATGGTCCAATGTGTAAATTAAACAAAAAAGTGCACGTTTGTTATGATGTCCAAGATGAAGACCAGGATGTGGACATAATAAAAAATGAGGGAACATGATAGGAGACATTTCTACAATACATATAATCATTCTTATCTATCTAATACGATGACAACAGCTCTCCATACCTGCAGTCCACCATAAGGACCACCCTCTCTAATCCCTGAAAAATGAAATCTTCCTCAGTGACGAAGAGAGGGGGCTAAGCGCCCCCCATGGTCTCAGAGCATTGACTCTTCTAAGAGTTAAAAGAGTCCTGCTCCCACTGATGGGGTGCAGCTGTGGGACCCTATTTTCAGAGATGATGTCCTCCACCCAACTCTCAAAAAGCTGAAAGGGTCTTCAGTAGAGATGGATAGTCGAGCTGGGCTATCAGACGGTCACCTCTGTAGCTGTAGTGTCATTTTTCCTATGGTCCAATGTGTAAATTAAACAAAAAAGTGCACGTTTGTTATGATGTCCAAGATGGGGACCAGGATGTGGACATAATAAAAAATTAGGGAACATGATAGGAGACATTTCTACAATACATATAATCATTCTTATCTATCTAATACAATGACAACAGCTCTCCATACCTGCAGTCCACCATAAGGACCACCCTCTCTAATCCCTGAAAAATGAAATCATCCTCAGTGACGAAGAGAGGGGGCTAAGCGCCCCCCATGGTCTCAGAGCATTGACTATTCTAAGAGTTAAAATAGTCCTGCTCCCACTGATGGGGTGCAGCTGTGGGACCCTATTTTCAGAGATGATGTCCTCCACCCAACTCTCAAAAAGCTGAAAGTGTCTTCAGTAGAGATGGATAGTCGAGCTGGGCTATCAGACGGTCACCTCTGTAGCTGTAGTGTCATTTTTCCTATGGTCCAATGTGTAAATTAAACAAAAAAGTGCACGTTTGTTATGATGTCCAAGATGGGGACCAGGATGTGGACATAATAAAAAATTAGGGAACATGATAGGAGACATTTCTACAATACATATAATCATTCTTATCTATCTAATACGATGACAACAGCTCTCCATACCTGCAGTCCACCATCAGGACCACCCTCTCTAATCCCTGAAAAATGAAATCATCCTCAGTGACGAAGAGAGGGGGCTAAGCGCCCCCCATGGTCTCAGAGCATTGACTCTTCTAAGAGTTAAAAGAGTCCTGCTCCCACTGATGGGGTGCAGCTGTGGGACCCTATTTTCAGAGATGATGTCCTCCACCCAACTCTCAAAAAGCTGAAAGGGTCTTCAGTAGAGATGGATAGTCGAGCTGGGCTATCAGACGGTCACCTCTGTAGCTGTAGTGTCATTTTTCCTATGGTCCAATGTGTAAATTAAACAAAAAAGTGCACGTTTGTTATGATGTCCAAGATGGGGACCAGGATGTGGACATAATAAAAAATTAGGGAACATGATAGGAGACATTTCTACAATACATATAATCATTCTTATCTATCTAATACGATGACAACAGCTCTCCATACCTGCAGTCCACCATCAGGACCACCCTCTCTAATCCCTGAAAAATGAAATCATCCTCAGTGACGAAGAGAGGGGGCTAAGCGCCCCCCATGGTCTCAGAGCATTGACTCTTCTAAGAGTTAAAAGAGTCCTGCTCCCACTGATGGGGTGCAGCTGTGGGACCCTATTTTCAGAGATGATGTCCTCCACCCAACTCTCAAAAAGCTGAAAGGGTCTTCAGAAGAGATGGATAGTCGAGCTGGGCTATCAGACGGTCACCTCTGTAGCTGTAGTGTCATTTTTCCTATGGTCCAATGTGTAAATTAAACAAAAAAGTGCACGTTTGTTATGATGTCCAAGATGGGGACCAGGATGTGGACATAATAAAAAATTAGGGAACATGATAGGAGACATTTCTACAATACATATAATCATTCTTATCTATCCAATACGATGACAACAGCTCTCCATACCTGCAGTCCACCATAAGGAGCACCCTCTCTAATCCCTGAAAAATGAAATCATCCTCAGTGACGAAGAGAGGGGGCTAAGCGCCCCCCATGGTCTCAGAGCATTGACTCTTCTAAGAGTCCTAAGAGTCCTGCTCCCACTGATGGGGTGCAGCTGTGGGACCCTATTTTCAGAGATGATGTCCTCCACCCAACTCTCAAAAAGCTGAAAGGGTCTTCAGTAGAGATGGATAGTCGAGCTGGGCTATCAGACGGTCACCGCTGTAGCTGTAGTGTCATTTTTCCTATGGTCCAATGTGTAAATTAAACAAAAAAGTGCACGTTTGTTATGATGTCCAAGATGGGGACCAGGATGTGGACATAATAAAAAATTAGGGAACATGATAGGAGACATTTCTACAATACATATAATCATTCTTATCTATCTAATACGATGACAACAGCTCTCCATACCTGCAGTCCACCATAAGGACCACCCTCTCTAATCCCTGAAAAATGAAATCATCCTCAGTGACGAAGAGAGGGGGCTAAGCGCCCCCCATGGTCTCAGAGCATTGACTCTTCTAAGAGTTAAAAGAGTTCTGCTCCCACTAATGGGGTGCTGCTGTGGGACCCTATTTTCAGAGATGATGTCCTCCACCCAACTCTCAAAAAGCTGAAAGGGTCTTCAGCAGAGATGGATAGTCGAGCTGGGCTATCAGACGGTCACCTCTGTAGCTGTAGTGTCATTTTTCCTATGGTCCAATGTGTAAATTAAACAAAAAAGTGCACGTTTGTTATGATGTCCAAGATGGGGACCAGGATGTGGACATAATAAAAAATTAGGGAACATGATAGGAGACATTTCTACAATACATATAATCATTCTTATCTATCTAATACGATGACAACAGCTCTCCATACCTGCAGTCCACCATAAGGACCACCCTCTCTAATCCCTGAAAAATGAAATCATCCTCAGTGACGAAGAGAGGGGGCTAAGCGGCCCCCATGGTCTCAGAGCATTGATTCTTCTAAGAGTTAAATGAGTCCTACTCCCACTGATGAGGTACAACTGTGGGACCCTATTTTCAGAGATGATGTCCTCCACCCAACTCTCAAAAAGCTGAAAGGGTCTTCAGTAGAGATGGATAGTCGAGCTGGGCTATCAGAGGGTCACCTCTGTAGCTGTAGTGTCATTTTTCCTATGGTCCAATGTGTAAATTAAACAAAAAAGTGCACGTTTGTTATGATGTCCAAGATGGGGACCAGGATGTGGACATAATAAAAAACTTAGAGAACATGATAGGAGACATTTCTACAATACATATAATCATTCTTATCTATCTAATACGATGACAACAGCTCTCCATACCTGCAGTCCACCATAAGGACCACCCTCTCTAATCCCTGAAAAATGAAATCATCCTCAGTGACGAAGAGAGGGGGCTAAGCGCCCCCCATGGTCTCAGAGCATTGACTCTTCTAAGAGTTAAAAGAGTCCTGCTCCCACTGATGGGGTGCAGCTGTGGGACCCTATTTTCAGAGATGATGTCCTCCACCCAACTCTCAAAAAGCTGAAAGGGTCTTCAGAAGAGATGGATAGTCGAGCTGGGCTATCAGACGGTCACCTCTGTAGCTGTAGTGTCATTTTTCCTATGGTCCAATGTGTAAATTAAACAAAAAAGTGCACGTTTGTTATGATGTCCAAGATGGGGACCAGGATGTGGACATAATAAAAAATTAGGGAACATGATAGGAGACATTTCTACAATACATATAATCATTCTTATCTATCTAATATGATGACAACAGCTCTCCATACCTGCAGTCCACCATAAGGACCACCCTCTCTAATCCCTGAAAAATGAAATCATCCTCAGTGACGAAGAGAGGGGGCTAAGCGCCCCCCATGGTCTCAGAGCATTGACTCTTCTAAGAGTTAAAAGAGTCCTGCTCCCACTGATGGGGTGCAGCTGTGGGACCCTATTTTCAGAGATGATGTCCTCCACCCAACTCTCAAAAAGCTGAAAGGGTCTTCAGTAGAGATTGATAGTCGAGCTGGGCTATCAGACGGTCACCTCTGTAGTTGTAGTGTCATTTTTCCTATGGTCCAATGTGTAAATTAAACAAAAAAGTGCACGTTTGTTATGATGTCCAAGATGGGGACCAGGATGTGGACATAATAAAAAATTAGGGAACATGATAGGAGACATTTCTACAATACATATAATCATTCTTATCTATCTAATACGATGACAACAGCTCTCCATACCTGCAGTCCACCATAAGGACCACCCTCTCTAATCCCTGAAAAATGAAATCATCCTCAGTGACGAAGAGAGGGGGCTAAGCGCCCCCCATGGTCTCAGAGCATTGACTCTTCTAAGAGTTAAAATAGTCCTGCTCTCACTGATGGGGTGCAGCTGTGGGACCCTATTTTCAGAGATGATGTCCTCCACCCAACTCTCAAAAAGCTGAAAGGGTCTTCAGTAGAGATGGATAGTCGAGCTGGGCTATCAGACGGTCACCTCTGTAGCTGTAGTGTCATTTTTCCTATGGTCCAATGTGTAAATTAAACAAAAAAGTGCACGTTTGTTATGATGTCCAAGATGGGGACCAGGATGTGGACATAATAAAAAATTAGGGAACATGATAGGAGACATTTCTACAATACATATAATCATTCTTATCTATCTAATACGATGACAACAGCTCTCCATACCTGCAGTCCACCATAAGGACCACCCTCTCTAATCCCTGAAAAATGAAATCATCCTCAGTGACGAAGAGAGGGGGCTAAGCGCCCCCCATGGTCTCAGAGCATTGACTCTTCTAAGAGTTAAAAGAGTCCTGCTCCCACTGATGGGGTGCAGCTGTGGGACCCTATTTTCAGAGATGATGTCCTCCACCCAACTCTCAAAAAGCTGAAAGGGTCTTCAGTAGAGATGGATAGTCGAGCTGGGCTATCAGACGGTCACCTCTGTAGCTGTAGTGTCATTTTTCCTATGGTCCAATGTGTAAATTAAACAAAAAAGTGCACGTTTGTTATGATGTCCAAGATGGGGACCAGGATGTGGACATAATAAAAAATTAGGGAACATGATAGGAGTCATTTCTACAATACATATAATCATTCTTATCTATCTAATACGATGACAACAGCTCTCCATACCTGCAGTCCACCATAAGGACCACCCTCTCTAATCCCTGAAAAATGAAATCATCCTCAGTGACGAAGAGAGGGGGCTAAGCGCCCCCCATGGTCTCAGAGCATTGACTCTTCTAAGAGTTAAATGAGTCCTGCTCCCACTGATGAGGTGCAGCTGTGGGACCCTATTTTCAGAGATGATGTCCTCCACCCAACTCTCAAAAAGCTGAAAGGGTCTTCAGTAGAGATGGATAGTCGAGCTGGGCTAACAGACGGTCACCTCTGTAGCTGTAGTGTCATTTTTCCTATGGTCCAATGTGTAAATTAAACAAAAAAGTGCACGTTTGTTATGATGTCCAAGATGGGGACCAGGATGTGGACATAATAAAAAATTAGGGAACATGATAGGAGACATTTCTACAATACATATAATCATTCTTATCTATCTAATACGATGACAACAGCTCTCCATACCTGCAGTCCACCATAAGGACCACCCTCTCTAATCCCTGAAAAATGAAATCATCCTCAGTGACGAAGAGAGGGGGCTAAGCGCCCCCCATGGTCTCAGAGCATTGACTCTTCTAAGAGTTAAAAGAGTCCTGCTCCCACTAATGGGGTGCAGCTGTGGGACCCTATTTTCAGAGATGATGTCCTCCACCCAACTCTCAAAAAGCTGAAAGGGTCTTCAGTAGAGATGGATAGTCGAGCTGGGCTATCAGACGGTCACCTCTGTAGCTGTAGTGTCATTTTTCCTATGGTCCAATGTGTAAATTAAACAAAAAAGTGCACGTTTGTTATGATGTCCAAGATGGGGACCAGGATGTGGACATAATAAAAAATTAGGGAACATGATAGGAGACATTTCTACAATACATATAATCATTCTTATCTATCTAATACGATGACAACAGCTCTCCATACCTGCAGTCCACCATAAGGACCACCCTCTCTAATCCCTGAAAAATGAAATCATCCTCAGTGACGAAGAGAGGGGGCTAAGCGCCCCCCATGGTCTCAGAGCATTGACTCTTCTAAGAGTTAAAAGAGTCCTGCTCCCACTGATGGGGTGCAGCTGTGGGACCCTATTTTCAGAGATGATGTCCTCCACGCAACCCTCAAAAAGCTGAAAGGGTCTTCAGTAGAGATGGATAGTCGAGCTGGGCTATCAGACGGTCACCTCTGTAGCTGTAGTGTCATTTTTCCTATGGTCCAATGTGTAAATTAAACAGAAAAGTGCACGTTTGTTATGATGTCCAAGATGGGGACCAGGATGTGGACATAATAAAAAATTAGGGAACATGATAGGAGACATTTCTACAATACATATAATCATTCTTATCTATCTAATACGATGACAACAGCTCTCCATACCTGCAGTCCACCATAAGGACCACCCTCTCTAATCCCTGAAAAATGAAATCATCCTCAGTGACGAAGAGAGGGGGCTAAGCGCCCCCCATGGTCTCAGAGCATTGACTCTTCTAAGAGTTAAAAGAGTCCTGCTCCCACTGATGGGGTGCAGCTGTGGGACCCTATTTTCAGAGATGATGTCCTCCACCCAACTCTCAAAAAACAGAAAGGGTCTTCAGTAGAGATGGATAGTCGAGCTGGGCTATCAGACGGTCACCTCTGTAGCTGTAGTGTCATTTTTCCTATTGTCCAATGTGTAAATTAAACAAAAAAGTGCCGTTTGTTTTGATGTCCAAGATGGGGACCAGGATGTGGACATAATAAAAAATTAGGGAACATGATAGGAGACATTTCTACAATACATATAATCATTCTTATCTATCCAATACGATGACAACAGCTCTCCATACCTGCAGTCCACCATAAGGACCACCCTCTCTAATCCCTGAAAAATGAAATCATCCTCAGTGACGAAGAGAGGGGGCTAAGCGCCCCCCATGGTCTCAGAGCATTGACTCTTCTAAGAGTCCTAAGAGTCCTGCTCCCACTGATGGGGTGCAGCTGTGGGACCCTATTTTCAGAGATGATGTCCTCCACCCAACTCTCAAAAAGCTGAAAGGGTCTTCAGTAGAGATGGATAGTCGAGCTGGGCTATCAGTCGGTCACCTCTGTAGGTGTAGTGTCATTTTTCCTATGGTCCAATGTGTAAATTAAACAAAAAAGTGCACATTTGTTATGATGTCCAAGATGGGGACCAGGATGTGGACATAATAAAAAATGAGGGAACATGATAGGAGACATTTCTACAATACATATAATCATTCTTATCTATCTAATACGATGACAACAGCTCTCCATACCTGCAGTCCACCATAAGGACCACCCTCTCTAATCCCTGAAAAATGAAATCATCCTCAGTGACGAAGAGAGGAAGCTAAGCGCCCCCCATGGTCTCAGAGCATTGACTCTTCTAAGAGTTAAAAGAGTTCTGCTCCCACTAATGGGGTGCAGCTGTGGGACCCTATTTTCAAAGATGATGTCCTCCACCCAACTCTCAAAAAGCTGAAAGGGTCTTCAGTAGAGATGGATAGTCGAGCTGGGCTATCAGACGGTCACCTCTGTAGCTGTAGTGTCATTTTTCCTATGGTCCAATGTGTAAATTAAACCAAAAAGTGCACGTTTGTTATGATGTCCAAGATGGGGACCAGGATGTGGATGTGAAGCCCCGCTAGTATGTGTCGGTGCAGTACCTTCAGGGACTCCACGTGGATGGAACAGTCTGGTCACAGGTAGGGAACCTTCTTTTAGGATTGTCGTGACCCCACTCTCAGTATTGCGGTCAGCGGGGACCGCCACTGCAGATTAAGGGATGCCTGGGGCTGATGGTGGGTGCAGTCAGTATATTAGCCCCCTGAGAGTGAGGCAAGCCCCAGGCCCCGGTGTATGTGTGTGGGACCACAGGTCGCAGAATGACTCAAACACAGTCCAAGAAGTCTTTCAACGTGTTTACTCACTGTTTGGAGGTCACGGTGAGATGCCCGGGCGACACTGTGATAACCAGGTTGAACCAGGAATTCCAGGAGGCCGTTCTGAGGGTAGCTGTCCACTCGCCTTCCTTGCACTCTTTCTGTTTTAGGAGGATCCTTTGCTTGAAGCGTGGTAGGACCCCTCCAGGGAAGCTGTTACCACCCTGCTCCCCTCTCTCTGGCTCGTCTGCCGGCAGCGTGGCCTTGGTGGGATGGCTTCTGGCCCTGTCCCCTTATGGGCCTGGTGATTGCTGCTTGGCTCAAGCTCTGTGTAGTAGTGGTGAGGGCATGAAGCACCCCCCCCACCTGTAGGTTAAGCAGCTCTGGATGATCTGCTGCCTGTACTGGGGACCTAGTTCCCCTTGTGTGCTCGGATACCGGGATCTCCGTACTCAGCCACCCTTCTCTCTGGATGATTTTCAGGCCGACCCACGGTACTCCTTTCTCCCCCGCTTTCAGCTACTGCACTCCTCAGGACCTGTCTGACACGAGAGCTCCTCTGCTCCCTTCCACACACTTCAACTTCTTCCTCCAGACTCCTTCTACCTCTCTCACTTCCTCTCTGCCCTGCTTCCTAGCAACCAGCCTCTGAACACACCCCTAGCTGGGAATTGAAAGTTAACCCCCTACTGGCTACCCAAGGGTCCCCTCTGGTAATGTGGGAGGCCTGGTCACTATATGTTTGTGTGTGCACCTCATCCTGGCCTTTGGAGATTACCTGGAAGCATTGCTCCCGCATGGGTGCAATACTCTGTGGTGCCTGACCAGGTCAGGGGCGCCACATTCCCCCTTAGTTATCATCAGCACGTCCTCGGGCTGCAAAGACAAGAGAAAGAGGTAAATACAAACTTTTCCCACACAGGGGCAATTATTTACATTTAAACATACCAGGTACCATTCCACCACCAACCACCCACATGTCCGAACCCCACCCAAAAACCTCCAGGAGGTAGGTCGCCGGTCCTTTTGGTGACCAGGTCTGGGCCATCACATTCCCCAGACCTTTCCTCCAATCTTCCTCTCCTGAGGAGAGTGGTGTAAGGTAGGCCCCATAAACAGGCGTACCCGCTTCCGAGTGTTGGAGGGCAGGCCCCATAAACAGGCGTGCCCCCTTGTTGGTGCAGAGCCATGCCCCTCAACAGGCAGACCCTGTGGTTGATACCAAGGAGGCAACTTTTTACATTGCAAGAGTTTGTGGTTAAAGCCAGTTCATAACCAGTGGTCTAACATTTTAAGGAGGTCTCACAATAGTCCTTGTGGGCACATTTCGCTTAAACGTTACTTAACTATAAACAGGTTAAACATTACCTTTCATACCGTCACTTTGAACTAAACTGTACTTTCTCTATAGCGTAATGGGAGCTGACCAAAGTTGCTGCGGGTTGACCTACGCAGTACTATACTGTCATCTGTCTGAGGTTGTGTCCTCCCACCCGATGTATGTGTCTCAATGTGAATAATAGGTGTACTAGGTATTGATACCAGTGCATGGTCTTCTGCTTCAGCTACATTTGGCTCTTCCATGTTCTGAACAGGTTCTTCTGGGTCTCTTACTTCTCCAGATTGAGGGAATGTAATAACCGGAATAACTACTGCTCCATTGTATTGAGGCCAACTTGCTGGAAAATCTCCAAGTACAGTATGGATCATCTTTTCTTTTGGTTCTTGAACTGGCAAAGGGTTGGGAATTTCTTCAGGGATTCTTAGTTGTTCAGGACATTTCTTTAAGCGATCTCTAGAAACGACAGCTGTTGTTTTTCCTCCATCTTTGCTGATAAGGCATGTCTTTTCATTGCTAAGCGTCGATGGTAACACAGTATAGGGTTCTTCTTCCCAGTGATTGTCAAGTTTATGACGTCTTCTCTTTCTCTTGAGAACTATATCTCCTGGCATCAAAGGAACAGCAGGTGCTTTTCGATTGTAGGCCTTTTCTTGTTTCTCACGCTGCTGAGTCAGGCTTCGCTCCACACACTCTTGTACTTTCTTGTATTGGGCTTGGCGGTTGGAATCCCAATCAGCACCTTGTAGATGGTCTTCAGGGGTCTCAACTCCCATTTCCAGATCTACTGGCAATCTCCCTGGTCTGGCCCTCATCAGGTATGCCGGTGTGCAGTTCGTGGAACTCACAGGGATGTTGTTATACATGTCCACTAGATCGGGCAGTTTTTCCGGCCACTGACTTCGTTCTTCTAATGGGAGAGTCTTCAGAAGGTCGAGAATGATGTGGTTCATCTTCTCACACATGCCATTGGTCTGAGGATGGTAAGGCGTAGTACGGATCTTCTGGCAGCCGTATAGGTTACAAAACTCCTTAAACACTTCAGCTTCAAAGGCTGGTCCTTGGTCAGTGAGCACTTGATCTGGATAGCCATGTGGTCGACAGAAATGTGTCTGGAAAGCTTTGGCTGCAGTCTGACCTGTCAAGTCCTTGACTGGTACTACCACCAGGAATCTGGAGTAGTGGTCAACCATAGTGAGAGCGTAGTTGTAGCCTTGTCTGCTGGGTGCCAACTTTACATGGTCCAGGGCCACTATCTCCAGGGGCCGTTTAGTTTGGATTGGCTGGAGTGGTGCTCTCTGGCTGGGCTGGTCTTTTCTTCTAAGATTGCAGGGCCCGCAGTTTCGACACCACTTCTCTAGGGCAGATCTCATGCCCACCCAGTAGAATCTTACTTTAAGTAGGGCCTCCAGTTTCTTCCAACCAAAGTGGCCTGCACCATTGTGATAGGCTTCTAGCACCATCCTCGTATCCTTCTGTGGTACAATCACTTGCCACACCTTCTCATGCGTCCTCGGGTCAATGATGCTCCTGTAAAGTTTGTCTTGATAGATGAATAATCGACCCCTCTCCTTCCATAGGTACTGTGCCTCAGGTGGGGCTCCTTTGTCAAGGCTGGCGCCCGGCTGGCTGATCAGTTTCTTTACCAAGCCTACCGCTGGATCATTTTCCTGGGTCTCCTTCCAGTTGTAGTGAGGTAGTGGGTTCAGGGTCACCTCTTGGCGGTGGGCACGCGACTGCCGACACTGTTTTGCTCCATGGCGATGGAACGCTGGCAGCTCAATCTCTTCAAGATCATCTACATCTTCACCCTCGTCTGCTAGGTGAGGCATCCTGGACAGAGCATCTGCGTTGCCGTTCTTGCGGCCAGCTCGATACTTGACAGTAAAGTCATAATTCGCCAGTCGGGCTACCCAACGCTGCTCCATGGCACCCAATTTAGCAGTATCCAAGTGGGTCAGGGGGTTGTTGTCCGTGAAGACAGTGAATTTGGTGGCTGCCAGGTAGTGCTTCAACCGCTCTGTGATAGCCCATACCATGGCCAGGAACTCTAGCTTGAATGAGCTATAATTCTCTGGGTTTCTTTCAGTAGGCCTGAGCTTCCTGCTGGCGTAAGCAATCACACGCTCTTTGCCTCCCTGCACCTGTGAAAGCACTGCTCCCAGTCCCACATTACTGGCATCTGTGTACAGTACGAATGGCAGACCGTAGTCAGGGTAGGCTAGGATCTCTTCACCCGTCAAGGCCCCTTTCATTTGTCTGAAGGAGTGTTCTTCTGCTTCTCCCCAGTGAAATGGCGGGCCGGAGATCTTTCCTCTCTTCTTTGGGTGGCCTACCAGGAGCTCTTGCAAAGGCGCTGCCATTTTCGTGTAGCCCTTGATGAACCTTCTGTAGTAGCCTACCAAGCCAAGGAACTGACGTACCTCCCGGACGGTGGTAGGTGTGGGCCATTCCTGGATGACTGTGACCTTCTCTGGGTCCGGTGCTACTCCTTCTGCACTGACCACGTGACCTAGGTACTGGACCTTTGGCTTCAGTAAATGGCACTTGGATGGTTTCAGCTTCATTCCATATCGGGATAGTGCTTCAAAGACTTCAGCCAGGTGTTTCAGGTGGTCCTCGTAGGTCTTGGAGTACACGATGACATCATCCAGGTAGAGCAGGACGGTTTCAAAGTTGAGGTGCCCTAGGCAGCATTCCATAAGCCTCTGGAAGGTCCCGGGGGCATTGCAGAGTCCAAATGGCATGCTGTTGAACTCACAGAGGCCCATTGGGGTGGTGAAGGCCGTCTTCTCCCGATCTTCTTCTGCTACAGATACTTGCCAGTAGCCACTAGTAAGATCTAGGGTAGAAAAGTAGTTAGAGGTTTTTAAGGCAGCGAGGGATTCCTCTATCCTTGGCAAAGGGTAGGCATCCTTGTGTGTTATCTGATTTATCCGTCTGTAATCCACACACATCCTCATCGTGCCATCCTTCTTCCTTACCAGGACCAGGGGAGCCGCCCAGGGGCTACAACTGTCCCTTATGACGCCTGCCTCCTTCATGTCCTTCAGCATGTCCTTTGTGCGCTGGTAATGGGCTGGTGGAATAGGCCTATGTCTTTCCTTAATGGGAGGATGACTGCCTGTGGGTATGTGATGTTGCACCCCTTTGATCCTACCAAAGTCTAGTGGGTTCTTACTAAAGACCTGCTCGTATTCCTGCACGACCCTGTAAACCCCATGTTTCTGGTAGTCGGGTGTAGAGTCAGTCCCCACGTGTAGTTTCTGGCACCAGTCCTCTAACTGCTTTTGGGAGGTCTCGCCCTCTTTTGAGTCAGCTTGTGTCAGGGGACCTACAGGTGTTATGGCGTCATCTGAGCATGTAAACAGTTTGGCTATGGTAGCGTACCTTGGTAGTCTGGCTTCCTCCTCCCCACAGTTCAACACTCGGACAGGCACTCGTCCCTTGTGTACGTCAACTACCCCCCTGGCTGTCAGAATCGTGGGCCAGTGGTCTGAATGAGTGGGCTCTAGTACAGCCTGGTAATCTTGTCCTCTGAGACCTACCGCTGCTCTACACCACATCATCATTTCACTCCGTGGGGGTATCACAATGGGGTTAGCATCCATCACCCGTACACTACCAATCTCACCGCCAGCCTGTTTTACCTGTTGCTTCCTCAGAATGATTCGGATCTCCTTTTGCAAGGCTCTTTGCGACCTGCCCTCAGCACCTTCAACAATCTGGTGAAGCAACAACAACACTTCCCCTAGGCAATTTTCTATGACATTAGTGCCTAAAATCATTTGCGGGTTCCTTTCTCTAATATCAGTGTCCACAACAATCAGTCCTTGTCCCTTCATTTCCTGCCTTCCCACCTTTATGGTTACCTCTTTGACCCCGATCTGGTCTATAGGTTGTCCGTTGGCAGCATAGATGGTGAGGGAGGGGTCCGGTGGTCGGAGATCGTCGTCCGACCAAAACCTCCGATAAAGGACATACGGGATCGTGGTGACCTGAGAGCCGGTGTCCAATAACGCCGGGGTAGGGATCCCGTCCAGGACGATGGACAGGACAGGACGTCCACCCACGTACTGATCACAGCAGCGACTTGGGCCTGATCTTCTTAATCCTGAGGACTGGCCCCCGGCCCCAGGTTTGGCTCGTTTAAAGGACAGGCCCTTGCATAGTGTCCTGCCTCCTGGCAACGACGACAGATGGGTTGTCCAGATGAGTCATAGCGATCACTGCTCCTGCCTCGGGTTGGGGGACCTCTTCTCCTCCGCATCCAAGGGACGTCCTCTGGGTTGTCAGCTAGCAGGATCCGATGAGGGACTTTGGTCTCTGAGGGCAACTGCATTGCTTTCAGGATTTGTGCGACATCCTTAGTGAGCTGTTGCACCTGGGAGGATAGTGTATTTATAGTCTCTGCTGGCGCGTTGAGTCCTTTTGCAGTTACCAGGGACTGCGAGGAGGATTCCGCTCCTGCAGCCGTGGAACTGGCAGGCCATGCGGGTGCGACGGGGTCTGTGTCCACAGGAGGTTGGAGTGCTTTCACTGCCCTGTCTTTCAGAATGGCAAAGTCCACGTCAGGGTGTTCCAGGGACCACAGCTTCATCTGCTTCCCATCCTCAGGAGAGCGCAGGCCCCGCAAGAATTGTTCCTTCATCATCCGGTTTCCTTCCTGATCACTGACAGGGTCCACCAGCTTGAGAGCCCGTAGTGCAGCCTGCAGCCTGAGGGCATAGTCTCTTATACTATCTTGGGGCTTTTGACGGCAGTTATAGAAGTCCGTCCTCAGCTCTCCCTCTGTGCGGTGTTCAAAAGCAGCTGCTAGTTTGGCAAAGATGGTCTCAACAGAGCCCCGGTCATCATTGGTCCAGGACTCAGCTTCCAATTCTGCTGCTCCAGTCAATTGTCCCAGCACCACAGCGGCCCTCTGCTTACCAGTCATCGCGTGCATGTCTAGCAGGGTGTTGATCTTCTTCTTAAACCCGGTCAGCGTGTCTATTTTACCGGCGTATTGGGGCAGCCATTGCGCTCCTGGGACATACAGTAAGGAAACTGGCATTATGGGGGAGATTTCGGCCGGCGCAGCTGCGACCGCGGCACCGGCACCAGGCGCTGCTGCGTCCAGCGCGACGGGGGCTGGCATCGCTTGGGCTGCGTCGCCCTGACCAGGGGCATTACCTCCTGCAGCGTCCATTTTTCTTCAAAAAAAAATCTGCGCGCTCCCTTTCCACTTCCTGGGTCAGTACGCTCTCTGAATTGTGGGGATTCTGGGGCGGCCACACCTCTTCGTGGGCGGTGCTCTTCTCCCTCGCGCGGGCTGCAGCGCGCGCTTTTGAAGATGACAATATGGCGGCGGTTCAATTTTTGCGGTCGGACCTCTGAGGCACACGGTCACCTGTCTGAACAGGTCTAGTCCTAATCCTGTTCGTGACGCCAGAAGTTGTGAAGCCCCGCTAGTATGTGTCGGTGCAGTACCTTCAGGGACTCCACGTGGATGGAACAGTCTGGTCACAGGTAGGGAACCTTCTTTTAGGATTGTCGTGACGCCACTCTCAGTATTGCGGTCAGCGGGGACCGCCACTGCAGATTAAGGGATGCCTGGGGCTGATGGTGGGTGCAGTCAGTATATTAGCCCCCTGAGAGTGAGGCAAGCCCCAGGCCCCGGTGTATGTGTGTGGGACCACAGGTCGCAGAATGACTCAAACACAGTCCAAGAAGTCTTTCAACGTGTTTACTCACTGTTTGGAGGTCACGGTGAGATGCCCGGGCGACACTGTGATAACCAGGTTGAACCAGGAATTCCAGGAGGCCGTTCTGAGGGTAGCTGTCCACTCGCCTTCCTTGCACTCTTTCTGTTTTAGGAGGATCCTTTGCTTGAAGCGTGGTAGGACCCCTCCAGGGAAGCTGTTACCACCCTGCTCCCCTCTCTCTGGCTCGTCTGCCGGCAGCGTGGCCTTGGTGGGATGGCTTCTGGCCCTGTCCCCTTATGGGCCTGGTGATTGCTGCTTGGCTCAAGCTCTGTGTAGTAGTGGTGAGGGCATGAAGCACCCCCCCCACCTGTAGGTTAAGCAGCTCTGGATGATCTGCTGCCTGTACTGGGGACCTAGTTCCCCTTGTGTGCTCGGATACCGGGATCTCCGTACTCAGCCACCCTTCTCTCTGGATGATTTTCAGGCCGACCCACGGTACTCCTTTCTCCCCCGCTTTCAGCTACTGCACTCCTCAGGACCTGTCTGACACGAGAGCTCCTCTGCTCCCTTCCACACACTTCAACTTCTTCCTCCAGACTCCTTCTACCTCTCTCACTTCCTCTCTGCCCTGCTTCCTAGCAACCAGCCTCTGAACACACCCCTAGCTGGGAATTGAAAGTTAACCCCCTACTGGCTACCCAAGGGTCCCCTCTGGTAATGTGGGAGGCCTGGTCACTATATGTTTGTGTGTGCACCTCATCCTGGCCTTTGGAGATTACCTGGAAGCATTGCTCCCGCATGGGTGCAATACTCTGTGGTGCCTGACCAGGTCAGGGGCGCCACATTGACATAATAAAAAATTAGGGAACATGATAGGAGACATTTCTACAATACATATAATCATTCTTATCTATCTAATACGATGACAACAGCTCTCCATACCTGCAGTCCACCATAAGGACCACCCTCTCTAATCCCTGAAAAATGAAATCATCCTCAGTGACGAAGAGAGGGGGCTAAGCGCCCCCCATGGTCTCAGAGCATTGACTCTTCTAAGAGTTAAAAGAGTCCTGCTCTCACTGATGGGGTGCAGCTGTGGGACCCTATTTTCAGAGATGATGTCCTCCACCCAACTCTCAAAAAGCTGAAAGGGTCTTCAGTAGAGATGGATAGTCGAGCTGGGCTATCAGACGGTCACCTCTGTAGCTGTAGTGTCATTTTTCTTATGGTCCAATGTGTAAATTAAACAAAAAAGTGCACGTTTGTTATGATGTCCAAGATGGGGACCAGGATGTGGACATAATAAAAAATTAGGGAACATGATAGGAGACATTTCTACAATACATATAATCATTCTTATCTATCTAATACGATGACAACAGCTCTCCATACCTGCAGTCCACCATAAGGACCACCCTCTCTAATCCCTGAAAAATGAAATCATCCTCAGTGACGAAGAGAGGGGGCTAAGCGCCCCCCATGGTCTCAGAGCATTGACTCTTCTAAGAGTTAAAAGAGTCCTGCTCCCACTGATGGGGTGCAGCTGTGGGACCCTATTTTCAGAGATGATGTCCTCCACCCAACTCTCAAAAAGCTGAAAGGGTCTTCAGAAGAGATGGATAGTCGAGCTGGGCTATCAGACGGTCACCTCTGTAGCTGTAGTGTCATTTTTCCTATGGTCCAATGTGTAAATTAAACAAAAAAGTGCACGTTTGTTATGATGTCCAAGATGGGGACCAGGATGTGGACATAATAAAAAATTAGGGAACATGATAGGAGACATTTCTACAATACATATAATCATTCTTATCTATCTAATACGATGACAACAGCTCTCCATACCTGCAGTCCACCATAAGGACCACCCTCTCTAATCCCTGAAAAATGAAATCATCCTCAGTGACGAAGAGAGGGGGCTAAGCGCCCCCCATGGTCTCAGAGCATTGACTCTTCTAAGAGTCCTAAGAGTCCTGCTCCCACTGATGGGGTGCAGCTGTGGGACCCTATTTTCAGAGATGATGTCCTCCACCCAACTCTCAAAAAGCTGAAAGGGTCTTCAGTAGAGATGGATAGTCGAGCTGGGCTATCAGACGGTCACCTCTGTAGCTGTAGTGTCATTTTCCCTATGGTCCAATGTGTAAATTAAACAAAAAAGTGCACGTTTGTTGTTATTGTGGCGCCCCTGACCTGGTCAGGCACCACTGAGTACTGCACCCATGCTGGGGACAGTACAATACAGGTAATCCAGAAGGCTGACCGGGGTGTGGAACACAGGCGCATAGTGATCAGGTCTCACACATGTACCCATGAGAGGACCCCTGGGGATCCCAGGAGGGGGCAAGCCTTCACCTTCACTGGAATAGTGGAGGGGGTAGAGCCTCCATCTCCTCTCAAGGGGTGTGGTGGAGAGTCTGGTTGCTAGGTGGCGTAGGCAAGAACAGGAGAGGAGGAGCAGTGAGCCAGTTCAGTGTAGAGTCCAGGGAGCTCAAGTGAGGAGCAGATCCCTGGAGCTGTGCAATCTGACAGCGTCCGCGCAGTGGCTACAGACGGGGGAGAACGGTCAACTAGGAGTGCTACCTGAAAGCCAGCTTCAGCTAGGGAGTGCAACGGAGTGGGAAGTAAGGAGACTGCTAGAGAGCACCAGGCCCAACCGGGCGGCAGATCCCGAAGCGAAGATAGATCCAGCTTTCTTCTGCTAAACCTGCCGGCGTGGGGCTCTCAAAGCCCACACCACAACACCACAAAAGCCGCAGCCACGTAACCGCAGTGAGGGCCCATAGGTCACAGGAGGCAAGAAGCTGGAGTGGCCTGGTCCGGGGAACAAGCAAACGGCAAACAAAAAGGGGAGAGAGGCTGCAGCATCTTCCCTGGGCGACCCCCATAGGGACTAAAAGTCGGGGTCACCCCAAACCACCAAGGGCTAAGGAAGGCGAGTCAGTAGTCACCCTCATAAAGTCAGCCTGAAGGATACCTGGTTCCCATCTGGTTCATCTCAGCTACGCCCGGGCTACTCACCCTGCCATCAAATGTGAGTAAAGCCCTTGAAAGACAATTCTGCCTGTGTGGAGTTATTCTGCGCCTTGTGGTACTACAGACTTACACCGGGCCCTGGGGCTTGCCTCACTCTCAGGAGGCTATTCCAACTAACTGCACACACCATCAGCCCCAGGCGTCCCCTAACCTGCAGTGGCGGTCCCCACTGACCGCAATACTGAGAGTGGCGTCACGATCAAAACAGAAGATTTCCTACCAGTGACGGAGATCCAGCAACGTGGAGTCCCTGAAGGTAACGCACCGACACCGACACACCACCTGTGGGGCTTCACATCTGGCGTCACGAACAGGATAAGGACTAGACCTGTTCAGACAGGTGACCATGTGCCTGGGCGGTCCACTTGAAAAATTGGAAGCGCCGCCATATTTTCACCATGAAAAGCGCGCTGAAAAACAACAGCAGCCCGCGCTGGAAGAAGTTACCGCCCACGAAGAGGTGTGGCTACCCAGAGATCCCCTGCAGAGTTCTGACCTTGCCAGCTGTGAGAGCGGAAGCGCCCAGAAACGGCGAGAGAGAAGGGAAGCCACAAACCTGCTGCTGCGGAGAGCAGAAATGGAATCCAGACGCGGATACCCAGAACCAGGCACTGCTGCCTGGTGGTGCCGGGAGCTTGCCATCTTCTGCGACCGGCTGGAGGCCGGGATTGTGCGACAGCTCAGGGAAGAACGCACGGAGCTCCTGGAAATGGCTGCGGCGGTGCGGACCTATGAGGAGAGAGCCGCGCGGAGCCTGCCGGATCGAGCGGCGACGACGATTCAGACCCCGATGGGTGAGTCCGGTGTTGCCCCGGCTAGAACAAGAGCCCCGACCCTAGCTGCTGCGACCGCGGTCCCAGAGGAGGCGCCCGATGCGGCGACGCTGAGTGAGGCCGCAGCCACGCTAGGTGCGGCCCGCCAAGCCCAGGCCGCTGCAGCGATGCCCCGCCTGTCCCGCCGGGCTCCGACCACCACGGCAGTGCTCATCCGTGCTGCAGGTGTGACGCTGACCCAGGCTGCCACCCTGCTGAACCCGGTCCGCCAAGACCCCAACGCAGCAGCGACGCTCGTCCGCGCCGCAAGTGATATGCTGAACCAGGCCGCAGCCCCGCCGGGTGCGGCCCGCCAAGCTCCGATCACTGCCGCGGCGCCCGACTCAGCCTGCACGGACCCCATCGAGGCTGCGACGCCAAGTGAGACCGCGGCTGCAGTGTCCAGTCCGGCCCGCCAGGAACCGGCCGCGACAGAAACGCCAATTCAGGCCGCCGCCATACAGGGCGCGGCCCGCCAAGACCAGGCCGCCGCCATACCAGGCGCGGCCCGCCAAGACCAGGCCGCCGCCATACCAGGCGCGGCCCGCCAAGACCAGGCCGCCGCCATGCCAGGCGCGGCCCGCCAAGAAGAGAAGACTACCTCATCATTTTCCCCGGCCTGCAAGGCCAGAGCAGACACCGCTCCCCAGTCCAGAGAGGTCCCTGCTAGGAAGACCCTGATAGGAGAGGACCCCGAATACTGGAAGCTGAAGGCTGACCTAGAGGCCCAGTTCCCACAAGAGATGGTGGATCGGTATTTGCTCCCTCCGTATACCCCCAAGGAGATTCCGGCAACCCCTGCAGCCGCGCCAGAGAGTCCACCGCCCAGACCAGCTGAAGAGAGCCCATCCCCAGCACTGCCACAACCAGAGTGCAGTGAAGAACTAAGGGGGAGAGGAGGCCAGGAAGCTGAGGAGCTGACTCCGACGCCAACCG
Organism: Anomaloglossus baeobatrachus; assembly: GCF_048569485.1. Taxonomy (NCBI): domain Eukaryota; kingdom Metazoa; phylum Chordata; class Amphibia; order Anura; family Aromobatidae; genus Anomaloglossus; species Anomaloglossus baeobatrachus. The sequence goes on from NC_134357.1 coordinate 232,169,857, forward strand.
CAGCAGACCCCTACCCAGAGCCGGAGATGCTGCCCTATTCCCGCTGGGAGGAGGAAGACTTGACACCGTCAGCAGACGAAGATCAGCCCAAAGACCTCACCTGGGAGCCTGCAGGCATGAACCCAGCCCGCAAGACACGGCGCAGCAGAGCAAAGTATCCTCCAACACCACAGTCTCCAGAGCAGAGAGAGGTCACAGCCAGAGACCTGCAGGAGAAAAGGTGCTTAAGAAGGTCCAAAGCCCAGGCTAGAGGACCCCTTTACAGAGGAATTGTAGAGGACTTCAATTTGAAAAGCGGATACGGCTTTATTGTAGCAAGAGGAATAAAAGAGGGCATATTTGTGAATCGGAGAGATGTTCAAGCCCACCTGCCCAGAGGACATTCAGGCAGAAATTTGAAAATTGGAGACGTAGTACAGTTCACCTTGCATCAAGGAGAAAGGGGCTACTATGCCTTAGACGTAGCACCATGTCCCAAAGAGGAAAGACAAGACAGAGATAAGGAAACAGATGAAGATCAAGAAAGGAAAGACAAAGAGCCTACAGATGAAACTACCTCAGAGGATGACAAGGAGCAAGAAAGCAGCAGGTGCCGTAGCCCAATAGGCCAAAGCCCTGGTAAAGAGGAGTAAAGTAAAGAAAGAAGTACCGAAAGTTTGACTAGTTTGACAAGTTGAAAAGTTTGCAACGTTATTGTTTAAGCATGTGCCCACAAAAACTATTGTGAGAAATAAACTTTAAGGCTATGAACTTGCTATAGCCACAAACTCTCGCAGTGTAAATAGTTACACCAGTGGCACCACCACCAGGGCCAGCCTGTTTAGGGGCTTGGCTCGTCTGCAACCAGGAGGGGCCCGTCCGTATATAGGGCCTTGGCTCACCTGCGACCAGAGAGCACGCCTGTTTATGGGGCCTTGGCTCACCACCACAAAGAGGGTACCTGGTCAGCACCAACTGTGGAGGCCGCCTCTACATCCTGCCAGAAGAGGCTGACGGCGCGGATCCACCAGGCCAGGTACACCCTGAAACCACTAGCCCATGAAAGCCGCCTCTACATCCTGCCAGAAGTGGCTGAAGTCGCGGCCAACGGGAGAGGAAGATTGGAGGAAAGGTCTGGGGAAACGGATGGCCCAGACCTGGTTACCAACAGGACCGGTGACCTGCCTCCTGAGAGGGTTTTGGGTGGGTTAACGGACTTGTGGGTGGAGGGTGGTGATGTCTGATACCTGGTGGTTTTAAAAATGTTTTACATGTTTTAATGTTTTATGCATTTTAAAATGTTGTCTTGCAGCCCGAGGACGTGCTGGTGATAACTAAGGGGGAATGTGGCGCCCCTGACCTGGTCAGGCACCACTGAGTACTGCACCCATGCTGGGGACAGTACAATACAGGTAATCCAGAAGGCTGACCGGGGTGTGGAACACAGGCGCATAGTGATCAGGTCTCACACATGTACCCATGAGAGGACCCCTGGGGATCCCAGGAGGGGGCAAGCCTTCACCTTCACTGGAATAGTGGAGGGGGTAGAGCCTCCATCTCCTCTCAAGGGGTGTGGTGGAGAGTCTGGTTGCTAGGTGGCGTAGGCAAGAACAGGAGAGGAGGAGCAGTGAGCCAGTTCAGTGTAGAGTCCAGGGAGCTCAAGTGAGGAGCAGATCCCTGGAGCTGTGCAATCTGACAGCGTCCGCGCAGTGGCTACAGACGGGGGAGAACGGTCAACTAGGAGTGCTACCTGAAAGCCAGCTTCAGCTAGGGAGTGCAACGGAGTGGGAAGTAAGGAGACTGCTAGAGAGCACCAGGCCCAACCGGGCGGCAGATCCCGAAGCGAAGATAGATCCAGCTTTCTTCTGCTAAACCTGCCGGCGTGGGGCTCTCAAAGCCCACACCACAACACCACAAAAGCCGCAGCCACGTAACCGCAGTGAGGGCCCATAGGTCACAGGAGGCAAGAAGCTGGAGTGGCCTGGTCCGGGGAACAAGCAAATGGCAAACAAAAAGGGGAGAGAGGCTGCAGCATCTTCCCTGGGCGACCCCCATAGGGACTAAAAGTCGGGGTCACCCCAAACCACCAAGGGCTAAGGAAGGCGAGTCAGTAGTCACCCTCATAAAGTCAGCCTGAAGGATACCTGGTTCCCATCTGGTTCATCTCAGCTACGCCCGGGCTACTCACCCTGCCATCAAATGTGAGTAAAGCCCTTGAAAGACAATTCTGCCTGTGTGGAGTTATTCTGCGCCTTGTGGTACTACAGACTTACACCGGGCCCTGGGGCTTGCCTCACTCTCAGGAGGCTATTCCAACTAACTGCACACACCATCAGCCCCAGGCGTCCCCTAACCTGCAGTGGCGGTCCCCACTGACCGCAATACTGAGAGTGGCGTCACGATCAAAACAGAAGATTTCCTACCAGTGACGGAGATCCAGCAACGTGGAGTCCCTGAAGGTAACGCACCGACACCGACACACCACCTGTGGGGCTTCACATTATGATGTCCAAGATGGGGACCAGGATGTGGACATAATAAAAAATTAGGGAACATGATAGGAGACATTTCTACAATACATATAATCATTCTTATCTATCTAATACGATGACAACAGCTCTCCATACCTGCAGTCCACCATAAGGACCACCCTCTCTAATCCCTGAAAAATGAAATCATCCTCAGTGACGAAGAGAGGGGGCTAAGCGCCCCCCATGGTCTCAGAGCATTGACTCTTCTAAGAGTCCTAAGAGTCCTGCTCCCACTGATGGGGTGCAGCTGTGGGACCCTATTTTCAGAGATGATGTCCTCCACCCAACTCTCAAAAAGCTGAAAGGGTCTTCAGTAGAGATGGATAGTCGAGCTGGGCTATCAGACGGTCACCTCTGTAGCTGTAGTGTCATTTTTCCTATGGTCCAATGTGTAAATTAAACAAAAAAGTGCCGTTTGTTTTGATGTCCAAGATGGGGACCAGGATGTGGACATAATAAAAAATTAGGGACCATGATAGGAGACATATCTACAATACATATAATCATTCTTTTCTATCTAATACGATGACAACAGCTCTCCATACCTGCAGTCCATCATAAGGACCACCCTCTCTAATCCCTGAAAAATGAAATCATCCTCAGTGACGAAGACAGGGGGCTAAGCGCCCCCCATGGTCTCAGAGCATTGACTCTTCTAAGAGTTAAAAGAGTCCTGCTCCCACTGATGGGGTGCAGCTGTGGGACCCTATTTTCAGAGATGATGTCCTCCACCCAACTCTCAAAAAGCTGAAAGGGTCTTCAGTAGAGATGGATAGTCGAGCTGGGCTATCAGACGGTCACCTCTGTAGCTGTAGTGTCATTTTTCCTATGGTCCAATGTGTAAATTAAACAAAAAAGTGCCGTTTGTTTTGATGTCCAAGATGGGGACCAGGATGTGGACATAATAAAAAATTAGGGACCATGATAGGAGACATATCTACAATACATATAATCATTCTTTTCTATCTAATACGATGACAACAGCTCTCCATACCTGCAGTCCATCATAAGGACCACCCTCTCTAATCCCTGAAAAATGAAATCATCCTCAGTGACGAAGACAGGGGGCTAAGCGCCCCCCATGGTCTCAGAGCATTGACTCTTCTAAGAGTTAAAAGAGTCCTGCTCCCACTGATGGGGTGCAGCTGTGGGACCCTATTTTCAGAGATGATGTCCTCCACCCAACTCTCAAAAAGCTGAAAGGGTCTTCAGTAGAGATGGATAGTCGAGCTGGGCTATCAGACGGTCACCTCTGTAGCTGTAGTGTCATTTTTCCTATGGTCCAATGTGTAAATTAAACAAAAAAGTGCACGTTTGTTATGATATCCAAGATGGGGACCAGGATGTGGACATAATAAAAAATTAGGGAACATGATAGGAGACATTTCTACAATACATATAATCATTCTTATCTATCTAATACGATGACAACAGCTCTCCATACCTGCAGTCCACCATAAGGACCACCCTCTCTAATCCCTGAAAAATGAAATCATCCTCAGTGACGAAGAGAGGGGGCTAAGCGCCCCCCATGGTCTCAGAGCATTGACTCTTCTAAGAGTTAAAAGAGTCCTGCTCCCACTGATGGGGTGCAGCTGTGGGACCCTATTTTCAGAGATGATGTCCTCCACCCAACTCTCAAAAAGCTGAAAGGGTCTTCAGTAGAGATGGATAGTCGAGCTGGGCTATCAGACGGTCACCTCTGTAGCTGTAGTGTCATTTTTCCTATGGTCCAATGTGTAAATTAAACAAAAAAGTGCACGTTTGTTATGATATCCAAGATGGGGACCAGGATGTGGACATAATAAAAAATTAGGGAACATGATAGGAGACATTTCTACAATACATATAATCATTCTTATCTATCTAATACGATGACAACAGCTCTCCATACCTGCAGTCCACCATAAGGACCACCCTCTCTAATCCCTGAAAAATGAAATCATCCTCAGTGACGAAGAGAGGGGGCTAAGCGCCCCCCATGGTCTCAGAGCATTGACTCTTCTAAGAGTTAAAAGAGTCCTGCTCCCACTGATGGGGTGCAGCTGTGGGACCCTATTTTCAGAGATGATGTCCTCCACCCAACTCTCAAAAAGCTGAAAGGGTCTTCAGAAGAGATGGATAGTCGAGCTGGGCTATCAGACGGTCACCTCTGTAGCTGTAGTGTCATTTTTCCTATGGTCCAATGTGTAAATTAAACAAAAAAGTGCACGTTTGTTATGATGTCCAAGATGGGGACCAGGATGTGGACATAATAAAAAATTAGGGAACATGATAGGAGACATTTCTACAATACATATAATCATTCTTATCTATCTAATACGATGACAACAGCTCTCCATACCTGCAGTCCACCATAAGGACCACCCTCTCTAATCCCTGAAAAATGAAATCATCCTCAGTGACGAAGAGAGGGGGCTAAGCACCCCCCATGGTCTCAGAGCATTGACTCTTCTAAGAGTTAAAAGAGTCCTGCTCCCACAGATGGGGTGCAGCTGTGGGACCCTATTTTCAGAGATGATGTCCTCCACCTAACTCTCAAAAAGCTGAAAGGGTCTTCAGTAGTGATGAGCGAGTATGCTTGTTACTACTCGGTACTCGCACGAGTATCACTGTACTCGGTCTACTCGGCGGGTACCGAGTAATTTTGCAATACTCGTGCTTTACTCGTGGTCTTCATCCCTGCATGTTGGCGCTCTTTTGAGAGCCAGCCCTCATGCAGGGATTGGCTGGCAGACCACTGCAATGCCACAGGCCTGCTAGTTGTGGAATTGCAGTGATTGGCCGGCCTGCACAGCGTGACCGAGCCTTTATACCGGCCGGCGCGCTGTGCTCTGTACACAGCCATCTCATATTCCCTGCTTTCCACGCCCACAGGCGCCTATGATTGGTTGCAGTGAGACACGCCCCCACGCTGAGTGACAGGTGTCACACTGCACCCAATCACAGCAGCCGGTGGGCGGGTCTATACTGTGCAGTAAAATAAATAAATAAATAATTAAAAAAAACGGCGTGCGGTTCCCCCAATTTTAATACCAGCCAGATAAAGCCATACAGCTGAAGGCTGGTATTCTCAGGATGGGGAGCTCCACGTTATGGGGAGCCTCCCACCCTAACAATATCAGTCAGCAGCTGCCCAGAATTGCCGCATACATTATATGCGACAGTTCTGGGGCTGTACCCGGCTCTTCCCGATTTACCCTAGTGCGTTGGCAAATCGGGGTAATAAGGAGTTAATGGCAGCCCATAGCTGCCACTAAATCCTAGATTAATCATGTCAGGCGTCTCCCCGAGATTCCTTCCATGATTAATCTGTAAATTACAGTTAAAAAACACACACACCCGAAAAATCCTTTATTAGAAATAAAAAACACTAACAAAGTCCCTCATTACCAATTTATTAACCCCGACAAACCCTCCATGTCCGGCGTACTCCACGGACCTCCAGCGTCGCGTCCAGCTCTGCTGCATGGAAGTGACAGGAGCTGCAGAAGACACCGCCGCTCCGGTCACCTCCACGCAGCTAATGAAGACAGCCGTGCGATCAGCTGAGCTGTCACTGAGGTTACCCGCTGTCACTGGATCCAGTGACGGCGGGTAACCTCAGTGACAGCTCAGCTGATCGCGCTACTCACCTCATTTGCTGCGTGGAAGTGACCGGAGCGGCTGTGTCTTCTGCAGCTCCGGTCACCTCTATGCAGCAGCGCAGGATGCGACGCTGGAGCATCCTGGATTCCGGCGGACATGGAGGGCTTTTTGGGGCTGATTAAAGTGGTGAACCAGGGTATATGTGTGTGTTTTTTATTTCTAATAAAGGATTTTTTCGGGTGTGTGTGTTTATTTACTGTAACTTACAGATTAATCATGGAGGGTGTCTCATAGACGCCTGACATGATTAATCTAGGGTTTAGTGGCAGCTATGGGCTGCCATTAACTCCTTATTACCCCGATTTGCCAAAGCACCAGGGCAAATCGGGAAGAGCCGGGTACAGCCCCAGAACTGTCGCATATAATGTATTCGGCAATTCTGGGCGGCTGCTGACTGATATTGTTAGGCTGGGGGGCTCCCCATAACGTGGAGCTCCCCATCCTGAGAATACCAGCCTTCAGCCGTATGGCTTTATCTGGCTGGCATTAAAATGGGGGGGACCGCACGCCGTTTTTTTTTAATTATTTATTAATTTATTTTACTGCACAGTATAGACACGCCCACCGGCTGCTGTGATTGGGTGCAGTGTGACACCTGTCACTCAGCGTGGGGGCGTGTCTCACTGCAACCAATCATAGGCACCGGTGGGCGGGGAAAGCAGGGAATAGGAGATTGTTTAATGAGCGGCCGGCTTTTTCAAAATAGTAAAAGCCGCCGGTCACCTCCACGCAGCTAATGAAGGGAATAGCGCGATCAGCTGCTGTCAGTCAGGTAACTCCCGGCCACCGCTGGATCCAGCGGTGGCCGCGATTAACCTCAGTGACAGCAGCTGATCGCTATACTCACCTCAGTTGGTGCATGGAGCTGACTGGAGCGGCGGTGAGTATAGCGATCAGCTGAGCTGTCACTGAGGTTACCCGCGGCCACCGCTGCATCCACCGCTGGATCCAGGTAACCTCAGTGACAGCTCAGCTGATCGCTATACTCATCTCATTAGCTGCGTGGAGGTGACCGGAGCGGCGGTGTATTCTGCAGCTCCTGTCACTTCCATGCAGCAGAGCTGGACGCGACGCTGGAGGACTGTGGATTACGCCGGACATGGAGGGTTTGTCGGGGTTAATAAATTGGTAATGAGGGACTTTGTTAGTGTTTTTTATTTCTAATAAAGGATTTTTCGGGTGTGTGTGTTTTTTAACTGTAATTTACAGATTAATCATGGAAGGAATCTCGGGGAGACGCCTGACATGATTAATCTAGGATTTAGTGGCAGCTATGGGCTGCCATTAACTCCTTATTACCCCGATTTGCCAACGCACCAGGGTAAATCGGGAAGAGCCGGGTACAGCCCCAGAACTGTCGCATCTAATGTATGCGGCAATTCTGGGCGGCTGCTGACTGATATTGTTAGGGTGGGGGGCTCCCCATAACGTGGAGCTCCCCATCCTGAGAATACCAGCCTTCAGCCGTATGGCTTTATCTGGCTGGTATTAAAATTGGGGGGACCGCACGCCGGTTTTTTTAATTATTTAATTATTTATTTCACTGCACAGTATACACACACCGGCTGCTGTGATTGGTTGCAGTGAGACAGCTGTCACTCAGTGTGGGAGCGTGTCTCACTGCAACCAATCATAGGCGCCGAAAAGCAGGAAAGCAGAGAATACGAGATTGATTAATGAGCGGCCGGCTTTTTCAAAAGAGGAAAAGCCACCGGAGTTTGAACAGCTGTGCAGCGCCGCGGCAGTGATCGGGGAACGGTAAGTAAGAGAGAGGGGGGGGAACTGACCGACAGACTGTGAGAGGGGGACAGACAAGACAGAGAGAGACAGACCGACGGACTGAGGGAGATAGAATAAAAAAAAAAAATGACCGACATCGTTAGTAAAAAGCACAAAACGTGCGTTTTGGACATCGGACTGCCACACAAGGTTTTCATGTAAAATCTTTCATGTATTAATCTCAAAAAGTAACATACACCAGCTCTATCTCACTATTGGGTATGTGCCCTTAACATTTCCGCCATGAAAATTCATTTTGGTGTCATTTTGGAAGGTTTTCTGGTGAGTCCGTAAAAATGGCGTAAAACTCGGACAAAATTGTTCACAGCTGTGACTTTTGAGTGATAAATGCTTCAAGGGGTCTTCCCCATGCTGATGCCATGTCATTTTAGCACTCTTCTGAGACTTTTGTGACATTTTTAGGGTTTCTACATGCTGCCGGGGGGTCATTTCACAAAAATACTCGGGTCTCCCATAGGATAACATTGGGCTCGGTGCTCGGGCCGAGTACACGAGTATCTTGGGAGGCTCGGCCCGAGCTTCGAGCACCCGAGCTTTTTAGTACTCGCTCATCACTAGTCTTCAGTAGAGATGGATAGTCGAGCTGGGCTATCAGACGGTCACCTCTGTAGCTGTAGTGTCATTTTCCCTATGGTCCAATGTGTAAATTAAACAAAAAAGTGCACGTTTGTTGTAATGATGTCCAAGATGGGGACCAGGATGTGGACATAATAAAAAATTAGGGAACATGATAGGAGACATTTCTACAATACATATAATCATTCTTATCTATCTAATACGATGACAACAGCTCTCCATACCTGCAGTCCACCATAAGGACCACCCTCTCTAATCCCTGAAAAATGAAATCATCCTCAGTGACGAAGAGAGGGGGCTAAGCGCCCCCCATGGTCTCAGAGCATTGACTCTTCTAAGAGTCCTAAGAGTCCTGCTCCCACTGATGGGGTGCAGCTGTGGGACCCTATTTTCAGAGATGATGTCCTCCACCCAACTCTCAAAAAGCTGAAAGGGTCTTCAGTAGAGATGGATAGTCGAGCTGGGCTATCAGACGGTCACCTCTGTAGCTGTAGTGTCATTTTTCCTATGGTCCAATGTGTAAATTAAACAAAAAAGTGCACGTTTGTTATGATGTCCAAGATGGGGACCAGGATGTGGACATAATAAAAAATTAGGGAACACGATAGGAGACATTTCTACAATACATATAATCATTCTTATCTATCTAATACGATGACAACAGCTCTCCATACCTGCAGTCCACCATAAGGACCACCCTTTCTAATCCCTGAAAAATGAAATCATCCTCAGTGACGAAGAGAGGGGGGCTAAGCGCCCCCCATGGTCTCAGAGCATTGACTCTTCTAAGAGTTAAAAGAGTCCTGCTCCCACTGATGGGGTGCAGCTGTGGGACCCTATTTTCAGAGATGATGTCCTCCACGCAACCCTCAAAAAGCTGAAAGGGTCTTCAGTAGAGATGGATAGTCGAGCTGGGCTATCAGACGGTCACCTCTGTAGCTGTAGTGTCATTTTTCCTATGGTCCAATGTGTAAATTAAACAAAAAAGTGCACGTTTGTTATGATGTCCAAGATGGGGACCAGGATGTGGACATAATAAAAAATTAGGGAACATGATAGGAGACATTTCTACAATACATATAATCATTCTTATCTATCTAATACGATGACAACAGCTCTCCATACCTGCAGTCCACCATAAGGACCACCCTCTCTAATCCCTGAAAAATGAAATCATCCTCAGTGACGAAGAGAGGGGGCTAAGCGCCCCCCATGGTCTCAGAGCATTGACTCTTCTAAGAGTTAAAAGAGTCCTGCTCCCACTGATGGGGTGCAGCTGTGGGACCCTATTTTCAGAGATGATGTCCTCCACGCAACCCTCAAAAAGCTGAAAGGGTCTTCAGTAGAGATGGATAGTCGAGCTGGGCTATCAGACGGTCACCTCTGTAGCTGTAGTGTCATTTTTCCTATGGTCCAATGTGTAAATTAAACAAAAAAGTGCACGTTTGTTATGATGTCCAAGATGGGGACCAGGATGTGGACATAATAAAAAATTAGGGAACACGATAGGAGACATTTCTACAATACATATAATCATTCTTATCTATCTAATACGATGACAACAGCTCTCCATACCTGCAGTCCACCATAAGGACCACCCTCTCTAATCCCTGAAAAATGAAATCATCCTCAGTGACGAAGAGAGGGGGCTAAGCGCCCCCCATGGTCTCAGAGCATTGACTCTTCTAAGAGTTAAAAGAGTCCTGCTCCCACTGATGGGGTGCAGCTGTGGGACCCTATTTTCAGAGATGATGTCCTCCACCCAACTCTCAAAAAGCTGAAAGGGTCTTCAGTAGAGATGGATAGTCGAGCTGGGCTATCAGACGGTCCCCTCTGTAGCTGTAGTGTCATTTTTCCTATTGTCCAATGTGTAAATTAAACAAAAAAGTGCACGTTTGTTTTGATGTCCAAGATGGGGACCAGGATGTGGACATAATAAAAAATTAGGGAACATGATAGGAGACATTTCTACAATACATATAATCATTCTTATCTATCCAATACGATGACAACAGCTCTCCATACCTGCAGTCCACCATAAGGACCACCCTCTCTAATCCCTGAAAAATGAAATCATCCTCAGTGACGAAGAGAGGGGGCTAAGCGCCCCCCATGGTCTCAGAGCATTGACTCTTCTAAGAGTCCTAAGAGTCCTGCTCCCACTGATGGGGTGCAGCTGTGGGACCCTATTTTCAGAGATGATGTCCTCCACCCAACTCTCAAAAAGCTGAAAGGGTCTTCAGTAGAGATGGATAGTCGAGCTGGGCTATCAGACGGTCACCTCTGTAGCTGTAGTGTCATTTTTCCTATGGTCCAATGTGTAAATTAAACAAAAAAGTGCACATTTGTTATGATGTCCAAGATGGGGACCAGGATGTGGACATAATAAAAAATTAGGGAACATGATAGGAGACATTTCTACAATACATATAATCATTCTTATCTATCTAATACGATGACAACAGCTCTCCATACCTGCAGTCCACCATAAGGACCACCCTCTCTAATCCCTGAAAAATGAAATCATCCTCAGTGACGAAGAGAGGGGGCTAAGCGCCCCCCATGGTCTCAGAGCATTGACTCTTCTAAGAGTTAAAAGAGTTCTGCTCCCACTAATGGGGTGCAGCTGTGGGATTCTATTTTCAGAGATGATGTCCTCCACCCAACTCTCAAAAAGCTGAAAGGGTCTTCAGTAGAGATGGATAGTCGAGCTGGGCTATCAGACGGACACCTCTGTAGCTGTAGTGTCATTTTTCCTATGGTCCAATGTGTAAATTAAACAAAAAAGTGCACGTTTGTTATGATGTCCAAGATGGGGACCAGGATGTGGACATAATAAAAAATTAGGGAACATGATAGGAGACATTTCTACAATACATATAATCATTCTTATCTATCTAATACGATGACAACAGCTCTCCATACCTGCAGTCCACCATAAGGACCACCCTCTCTAATCCCTGAAAAATGAAATCATCCTCAGTGACGAAGAGAGGGGGCTAAGCGCCCCCCATGGTCTCAGAGCATTGACTCTTCTAAGAGTTAAATGAGTCCTGCTCCCACTGATGAGGTGCAGCTGTGGGACCCTATTTTCAGAGATGATGTCCTCCACCCAACTCTCAAAAAGCTGAAAGGGTCTTCAGTAGAGATGGATAGTCGAGCTGGGCTATCAGAGGGTCACCTCTGTAGCTGTAGTGTCATTTTTCCTATGGTCCAATGTGTAAATTAAACAAAAAAGTGCACGTTTGTTATGATGTCCAAGATGGGGACCAGGATGTGGACATAATAAAAAATTAGAGAACATGATAGGAGACATTTCTACAATACATATAATCATTCTTATCTATCTAATACGATGACAACAGCTCTCCATACCTGCAGTCCACCATAAGGACCACCCTCTCTAATCCCTGAAAAATGAAATCATCCTCAGTGATGAAGAGAGGGGGCTAAGCGCCCCCCATGGTCTCAGAGCATTGACTCTTCTAAGAGTTAAAAGAGTCCTGCTCCCACTGATGGGGTGCAGCTGTGGGACCCTATTTTCAGAGATGATGTCCTCCACCCAACTCTCAAAAAGCTGAAAGGGTCTTCAGAAGAGATGGATAGTCGAGCTGGGCTATCAGACGGTCACCTCTGTAGCTGTAGTGTCATTTTTCCTATGGTCCAATGTGTAAATTAAACAAAAAAGTGCACGTTTGTTATGATGTCCAAGATGGGGACCAGGATGTGGACATAATAAAAAATTAGGGAACATGATAGGAGACATTTCTACAATACATATAATCATTCTTATCTATCTAATATGATGACAACAGCTCTCCATACCTGCAGTCCACCATAAGGACCACCCTCTCTAATCCCTGAAAAATGAAATCATCCTCAGTGACGAAGAGAGGGGGCTAAGCGCCCCCCATGGTCTCAGAGCATTGACTCTTCTAAGAGTTAAAAGAGTCCTGCTCCCACTGATGGGGTGCAGCTGTGGGACCCTATTTTCAGAGATGATGTCCTCCACCCAACTCTCAAAAAGCTGAAAGGGTCTTCAGTAGAGATTGATAGTCGAGCTGGGCTATCAGACGGTCACCTCTGTAGTTGTAGTGTCATTTTTCCTATGGTCCAATGTGTAAATTAAACAAAAAAGTGCACGTTTGTTATGATGTCCAAGATGGGGACCAGGATGTGGACATAATAAAAAATTAGGGAACATGATTGGAGACATTTCTACAATACATATAATCATTCTTTATCTAATACGATGACAACAGCTCTCCATACCTGCAGTCCACCATAAGGACCACCCTCTCTAATCCCTGAAAAATGAAATCATCCTCAGTGACGAAGAGAGGGGGCTAAGCGCCCCCCATGGTCTCAGAGCATTGACTCTTCTGAGAGTTAAAAGAGTCCTGCTCCCACTGATGGGGTGCAGCTGTGGGACCCTATTTTCAGAGATGATGTCCTCCACCCAACTCTCAAAAAGCTGAAAGGGTCTTCAGTAGAGATGGATAGTCGAGCTGGGCTATCAGACGGTCACCTCTGTAGCTGTAGTGTCATTTTTCCTATGGTCCAATGTGTAAATTAAACAAAAAAGTGCACGTTTGTTATGATGTCCAAGATGGGGACCAGGATGTGGACATAATAAAAAATTAGGGAACATGATTGGAGACATTTCTACAATACATATAATCATTCTTATCTATCTAATACGATGACAACAGCTCTCCATACCTGCAGTCCACCATAAGGACCACCCTCTCTAATCCCTGAAAAATGAAATCATCCTCAGTGACGAAGAGAGGGGGCTAAGCGCCCCCCATGGTCTCAGAGCATTGACTCTTCTAAGAGTTAAAAGAGTCCTGCTCCCACTGATGGGGTGCAGCTGTGGGACCCTATTTTCAGAGATGATGTCCTCCACCCAACTCTCAAAAAGCTGAAAGGGTCTTCAGTAGAGATGGATAGTCGAGCTGGGCTATCAGACGGTCACCTCTGTAGCTGTAGTGTCATTTTTCCTATGGTCCAATGTGTAAATTAAACAAAAAAGTGCACGTTTGTTATGATGTCCAAGATGGGGACCAGGATGTGGACATAATAAAAAATTAGGGAACATGATAGGAGACATTTCTACAATACATATAATCATTCTTATCTATCTAATACGATGACAACAGCTCTCCATACCTGCAGTCCACCATAAGGACCACCCTCTCTAATCCCTGAAAAATGAAATCATCCTCAGTGACGAAGAGAGGGGGCTAAGCGCCCCCCATGGTCTCAGAGCATTGACTCTTCTAAGAGTTAAATGAGTCCTGCTCCCACTGATGAGGTGCAGCTGTGGGACCCTATTTTCAGAGATGATGTCCTCCACCCAACTCTCAAAAAGCTGAAAGGGTCTTCAGTAGAGATGGATAGTCGAGCTGGGCTAACAGACGGTCACCTCTGTAGCTGTAGTGTCATTTTTCCTATGGTCCAATGTGTAAATTAAACAAAAAAGTGCACGTTTGTTATGATGTCCAAGATGGGGACCAGGATGTGGACATAATAAAAAATTAGGGAACATGATAGGAGACATTTCTACAATACATATAATCATTCTTATCTATCTAATACGATGACAACAGCTCTCCATACCTGCAGTCCACCATAAGGACCACCCTCTCTAATCCCTGAAAAATGAAATCATCCTCAGTGACGAAGAGAGGGGGCTAAGCGCCCCCCATGGTCTCAGAGCATTGACTCTTCTAAGAGTTAAAAGAGTCCTGCTCCCACTGATGGGGTGCAGCTGTGGGACCCTATTTTCAGAGATGATGTCCTCCACCCAACTCTCAAAAAGCTGAAAGGGTCTTCAGTAGAGATGGATAGTCGAGCTGGGCTATCAGACGGTCACCTCTGTAGCTGTAGTGTCATTTTTCCTATGGTCCAATGTGTAAATTAAACAAAAAAGTGCACGTTTGTTGTTATGATGTCCAAGATGGGGACCAGGATGTGGACATAATAAAAAATTAGGGAACATGATAGGAGACATTTCTACAATACATATAATCATTCTTATCTATCTAATACGATGACAACAGCTCTCCATACCTGCAGTCCACCATAAGGACCACCCTCTCTAATCCCTGAAAAATGAAATCATCCTCAGTGACGAAGAGAGGGGGCTAAGCGCCCCCCATGGTCTCAGAGCATTGACTCTTCTAAGAGTCCTAAGAGTCCTGCTCCCACTGATGGGGTGCAGCTGTGGGACCCTATTTTCAGAGATGATGTCCTCCACCCAACTCTCAAAAAGCTGAAAGGGTCTTCAGTAGAGATGGATAGTCGAGCTGGGCTATCAGACGGTCACCTCTGTAGCTGTAGTGTCATTTTTCCTATGGTCCAATGTGTAAATTAAACAAAAAAGTGCACGTTTGTTGTTATGATGTCCAAGATGGGGACCAGGATGTGGACATAATAAAAAATTAGGGAACATGATAGGAGACATTTCTACAATACATATAATCATTCTTATCTATCTAATACGATGACAACAGCTCTCCATACCTGCAGTCCACCATAAGGACCACCCTCTCTAATCCCTGAAAAATGAAATCATCCTCAGTGACGAAGAGAGGGGGCTAAGCGCCCCCCATGGTCTCAGAGCATTGACTCTTCTAAGAGTCCTAAGAGTCCTGCTCCCACTGATGGGGTGCAGCTGTGGGACCATATTTTCAGAGATGATGTCCTCCACCCAACTCTCAAAAAGCTGAAAGGGTCTTCAGTAGAGATGGATAGTCGAGCTGGGCTATCAGACGGTCACCTCTGTAGCTGTAGTGTCATTTTTCCTATGGTCCAATGTGTAAATTAAACAAAAAAGTGCACGTTTGTTATGATGTCCAAGATGGGGACCAGGATGTGGACATAATAAAAAATTAGGGAACATGATAGGAGACATTTCTACAATACATATAATCATTCTTATCTATCTAATACGATGACAACAGCTCTCCATACCTGCAGTCCACCATAAGGACCACCCTCTCTAATCCCTGAAAAATGAAATCATCCTCAGTGACGAAGAGAGGGGGCTAAGCGCCCCCCATGGTCTCAGAGCATTGACTCTTCTAAGAGTTAAAAGAGTCCTGCTCCCACTAATGGGGTGCAGCTGTGGGACCCTATTTTCAGAGATGATGTCCTCCACCCAACTCTCAAAAAGCTGAAAGGGTCTTCAGTAGAGATGGATAGTCGAGCTGGGCTATCAGACGGTCACCTCTGTAGCTGTAGTGTCATTTTTCCTATGGTCCAATGTGTAAACTAAACAAAAAAGTGCCGTTTGTTTTGATGTCCAAGATGGGGACCAGGATGTGGACATAATAAAAAATTAGGGAACATGATAGGAGACATTTCTACAATACATATAATCATTTTTATCTATCTAATACGATGACAACAGCTCTCCATACCTGCAGTCCACCATAAGGACCACCCTCTCTAATCCCTGAAAAATGAAATCATCCTCAGTGACGAAGAGAGGGGGCTAAGCGCCCCCCATGGTCTCAGGACATTGACTCTTCTAAGAGTTAAAAGAGTCCTGCTCCCACTGATGGGGTGCAGCTGTGGGACCCTATTTTTAGAGATGATGTCCTCCACCCAACTCTCAAAAAGCTGAAAGGGTCTTCAGTAGAGATGGATAGTCGAGCTGGGCTATCAGACGGTCACCTCTGTAGCTGTAGTGTCATTTTTCCTATGGTCCAATGTGTAAATTAAACAAAAAAGTGCACGTTTGTTATGATGTCCAAGATGGGGACCAGGATGTGGACATAATAAAAAATTAGGGAACATGATAGGAGACATTTCTACAATACATATAATCATTCTTATCTATCTAATACGATGACAACAGCTCTCCATACCTGCAGTCCACCATAAGGACCACCCTCTCTAATCCCTGAAAAATGAAATCATCCTCAGTGACGAAGAGAGGGGGCTAAGCGCCCCCCATGGTCTCAGAGCATTGACTCTTCTAAGAGTTAAATGAGTCCTGCTCCCACTGATGAGGTGCAGCTGTGGGACCCTATTTTCAGAGATGATGTCCTCCACCCAACTCTCAAAAAGCTGAAAGGGTCTTCAGTAGAGATGGATAGTCGAGCTGGGCTAACAGACGGTCACCTCTGTAGCTGTAGTGTCATTTTTCCTATGGTCCAATGTGTAAATTAAACAAAAAAGTGCACGTTTGTTATGATGTCCAAGATGGGGACCAGGATGTGGACATAATAAAAAATTAGGGAACATGATAGGAGACATTTCTACAATACATATAATCATTCTTATCTATCTAATACGATGACAACAGCTCTCCATACCTGCAGTCCACCATAAGGACCACCCTCTCTAATCCCTGAAAAATGAAATCATCCTCAGTGACGAAGAGAGGGGGCTAAGCGCCCCCCATGGTCTCAGAGCATTGACTCTTCTAAGAGTTAAAAGAGTCCTGCTCCCACTGATGGGGTGCAGCTGTGGGACCCTATTTTCAGAGATGATGTCCTCCACCCAACTCTCAAAAAGCTGAAAGGGTCTTCAGTAGAGATGGATAGTCGAGCTGGGCTATCAGACGGTCACCTCTGTAGCTGTAGTGTCATTTTTCCTATGGTCCAATGTGTAAATTAAACAAAAAAGTGCACGTTTGTTGTTATGATGTCCAAGATGGGGACCAGGATGTGGACATAATAAAAAATTAGGGAACATGATAGGAGACATTTCTACAATACATATAATCATTCTTATCTATCTAATACGATGACAACAGCTCTCCATACCTGCAGTCCACCATAAGGACCACCCTCTCTAATCCCTGAAAAATGAAATCATCCTCAGTGACGAAGAGAGGGGGCTAAGCGCCCCCCATGGTCTCAGAGCATTGACTCTTCTAAGAGTCCTAAGAGTCCTGCTCCCTCTGATGGGGTGCAGCTGTGGGACCATATTTTCAGAGATGATGTCCTCCACCCAACTCTCAAAAAGCTGAAAGGGTCTTCAGTAGAGATGGATAGTCGAGCTGGGCTATCAGACGGTCACCTCTGTAGCTGTAGTGTCATTTTTCCTATGGTCCAATGTGTAAATTAAACAAAAAAGTGCACGTTTGTTATGATGTCCAAGATGGGGACCAGGATGTGGACATAATAAAAAATTAGGGAACATGATAGGAGACATTTCTACAATACATATAATCATTCTTATCTATCTAATACGATGACAACAGCTCTCCATACCTGCAGTCCACCATAAGGACCACCCTCTCTAATCCCTGAAAAATGAAATCATCCTCAGTGACGAAGAGAGGGGGCTAAGCGCCCCCCATGGTCTCAGAGCATTGACTCTTCTAAGAGTTAAAAGAGTCCTGCTCCCACTAATGGGGTGCAGCTGTGGGACCCTATTTTCAGAGATGATGTCCTCCACCCAACTCTCAAAAAGCTGAAAGGGTCTTCAGTAGAGATGGATAGTCGAGCTGGGCTATCAGACGGTCACCTCTGTAGCTGTAGTGTCATTTTTCCTATGGTCCAATGTGTAAATTAAACAAAAAAGTGCCGTTTGTTTTGATGTCCAAGATGGGGACCAGGATGTGGACATAATAAAAAATTAGGGAACATGATAGGAGACATTTCTACAATACATATAATCATTTTTATCTATCTAATACGATGACAACAGCTCTCCATACCTGCAGTCCACCATAAGGACCACCCTCTCTAATCCCTGAAAAATGAAATCATCCTCAGTGACGAAGAGAGGGGGCTAAGCGCCCCCCATGGTCTCAGGACATTGACTCTTCTAAGAGTTAAAAGAGTCCTGCTCCCACTGATTGGGGGCAGCTGTGGGACCCTATTTTTAGAGATGATGTCCTCCACCCAACTCTCAAAAAGCTGAAAGGGTCTTCAGTAGAGATGGATAGTCGAGCTGGGCTATCAGACGGTCACCTCTGTAGCTGTAGTGTCATTTTTCCTATGGTCCAATGTGTAAATTAAACAAAAAAGTGCACGTTTGTTATGATGTCCAAGATGGGGACCAGGATGTGGACATAATAAAAAATTAGGGAACATGATAGGAGACATTTCTACAATACATATAATCATTCTTATCTATCTAATACGATGACAACAGCTCTCCATACCTGCAGTCCACCATAAGGACCACCCTCTCTAATCCCTGAAAAATGAAATCATCCTCAGTGACGAAGAGAGGGGGCTAAGCGCCCCCCATGGTCTCAGAGCATTGACTCTTCTAAGAGTTAAATGAGTCCTGCTCCCACTGATGAGGTGCAGCTGTGGGACCCTATTTTCAGAGATGATGTCCTCCACCCAACTCTCAAAAAGCTGAAAGGGTCTTCAGTAGAGATGGATAGTCGAGCTGGGCTAACAGACGGTCACCTCTGTAGCTGTAGTGTCATTTTTCCTATGGTCCAATGTGTAAATTAAACAAAAAAGTGCACGTTTGTTATGATGTCCAAGATGGGGATCAGGATGTGGACATAATAAAAAATTAGGGAACATGATAGGAGACATTTCTACAATACATATAATCATTCTTATCTATCTAATACGATGACAACAGCTCTCCATACCTGCAGTCCACCATAAGGACCACCCTCTCTAATCCCTGAAAAATGAAATCATCCTCAGTGACGAAGAGAGGGGGCTAAGCGCCCCCCATGGTCTCAGAGCATTGACTCTTCTAAGAGTTAAAAGAGTCCTGCTCCCACTGATGGGGTGCAGCTGTGGGACCCTATTTTCAGAGATGATGTCCTCCACCCAACTCTCAAAAAGCTGAAAGGGTCTTCAGTAGAGATGGATAGTCGAGCTGGGCTATCAGACGGTCACCTCTGTAGCTGTAGTGTCATTTTTCCTATGGTCCAATGTGTAAATTAAACAAAAAAGTGCACGTTTGTTGTTATGATGTCCAAGATGGGGACCAGGATGTGGACATAATAAAAAATTAGGGAACATGATAGGAGACATTTCTACAATACATATAATCATTCTTATCTATCTAATACGATGACAACAGCTCTCCATACCTGCAGTCCACCATAAGGACCACCCTCTCTAATCCCTGAAAAATGAAATCATCCTCAGTGACGAAGAGAGGGGGCTAAGCGCCCCCCATGGTCTCAGAGCATTGACTCTTCTAAGAGTCCTAAGAGTCCTGCTCCCACTGATGGGGTGCAGCTGTGGGACCATATTTTCAGAGATGATGTCCTCCACCCAACTCTCAAAAAGCTGAAAGGGTCTTCAGTAGAGATGGATAGTCGAGCTGGGCTATCAGACGGTCACCTCTGTAGCTGTAGTGTCATTTTTCCTATGGTCCAATGTGTAAATTAAACAAAAAAGTGCACGTTTGTTATGATGTCCAAGATGGGGACCAGGATGTGGACATAATAAAAAATTAGGGAACATGATAGGAGACATTTCTACAATACATATAATCATTCTTATCTATCTAATACGATGACAACAGCTCTCCATACCTGCAGTCCACCATAAGGACCACCCTCTCTAATCCCTGAAAAATGAAATCATCCTCAGTGACGAAGAGAGGGGGCTAAGCGCCCCCCATGGTCTCAGAGCATTGACTCTTCTAAGAGTTAAAAGAGTCCTGCTCCCACTAATGGGGTGCAGCTGTGGGACCCTATTTTCAGAGATGATGTCCTCCACCCAACTTTCAAAAAGCTGAAAGGGTCTTCAGTAGAGATGGATAGTCGAGCTGGGCTATCAGACGGTCACCTCTGTAGCTGTAGTGTCATTTTTCCTATGGTCCAATGTGTAAATTAAACAAAAAAGTGCCGTTTGTTTTGATGTCCAAGATGGGGACCAGGATGTGGACATAATAAAAAATTAGGGAACATGATAGGAGACATTTCTACAATACATATAATCATTTTTATCTATCTAATACGATGACAACAGCTCTCCATACCTGCAGTCCACCATAAGGACCACCCTCTCTAATCCCTGAAAAATGAAATCATCCTCAGTGACGAAGAGAGGGGGCTAAGCGCCCCCCATGGTCTCAGGACATTGACTCTTCTAAGAGTTAAAAGAGTCCTGCTCCCACTGATGGGGTGCAGCTGTGGGACCCTATTTTTAGAGATGATGTCCTCCACCCAACTCTCAAAAAGCTGAAAGGGTCTTCAGTAGAGATGGATAGTCGAGCTGGGCTATCAGACGGTCACCTCTGTAGCTGTAGTGTCATTTTTCCTATGGTCCAATGTGTAAATTAAACAAAAAAGTGCACGTTTGTTATGATGCCCAAGATGGGGACCATGATGTGGACATAGTAAAAAATTAGGGAACATGATAGGAGACATTTCTACAATACATATAATCATTCTTATCTATCTAATACGATGACAACAGCTCTCCATACCTGCAGTCCACCATAAGGACCACCCTCTCTAATCCCTGAAAAATGAAATCATCCTCAGTGACGAAGAGAGGGGGCTAAGCGCCCCCCATGGTCTCAGAGCATTGACTCTTCTAAGAGTTAAAAGAGTCCTGCTCCCACTGATGGGGTGCAGCTGTGGGACCCTATTTTCAGAGATGATGTCCTCCACCCAACTCTCAAAAAACTGAAAGGGTCTTCAGTAGAGATGGATAGTCGAGCTGGGCTATCAGACGGTCACCTCTGTAGCTATAGTGTCATTTTTCCTATGGTCCAATGTGTAAATTAAACAAAAAAGTGCACGTTTGTTATGATGTCCAAGATGGGGACCAGGATGTGGACATAATAAAAAATTAGGGAACATGATAGGAGACATTTCTACAATACATATAATCATTCCTATCTATCTAATACGATGACAACAGCTCTCCATACCTGCAGTCCACCATAAGGACCACCCTCTCTAATACCTGAAAAATGAAATCATCCTCAGTGACGAAGAGAGGGGGCTAAGCGCCCCCCATGGTCTCAGAGCATTGACTCTTCTAAGAGTTAAAAGAGTCCTGCTCCCACTGATGGGGTGCAGCTGTGGGACCCTATTTTCAGAGATGATGTCCTCCACCCAACTCTCAAAAAGCTGAAAGGGTCTTCAGTAGAGATGGATAGTCGAGCTGGGCTATCAGACGGTCACCTCTGTAGCTGTAGTGTCATTTTTCCTATGGTCCAATGTGTAAATTAAACAAAAAAGTGCACGTTTGTTATGATGTCCAAGATGGGGACCAGGATGTGGACATAATAAAAAATTAGGGAACATGATAGGAGACATTTCTACAATACATATAATCATTCTTATCTATCTAATACGATGACAACAGCTCTCCATACCTGCAGTCCACCATAAGGACCACCCTCTCTAATCCCTGAAAAATGAAATCATCCTCAGTGACGAAGAGAGGGGGCTAAGCGCCCCCCATGGTCTCAGAGCATTGACTCTTCTAAGAGTCCTAAGAGTCCTGCTCCCACTGATGGGGTGCAGCTGTGGGACCCTATTTTCAGAGATGATGTCCTCCACCCAACTCTCAAAAAGCTGAAAGGGTCTTCAGTAGAGATGGATAGTCGAGCTGGGCTATCAGACGGTCACCTCTGTAGCTGTAGTGTCATTTTTCCTATGGTCCAATGTGTAAATTAAACAAAAAAGTGCACGTTTGTTATGATGTCCAAGATGGGGACCAGGATGTGGACATAATAAAAAATTAGGGAACATGATAGGAGACATTTCTACAATACATATAATCATTCTTATCTATCTAATACGATGACAACAGCTCTCCATACCTGCAGTCCACCATAAGGACCACCCTCTCTAATCCCTGAAAAATGAAATCATCCTCAGTGACGAAGAGAGGGGGCTAAGCGCCCCCCATGGTCTCAGAGCATTGACTCTTCTAAGAGTTAAAAGAGTCCTGCTCCCACTGATGGGGTGCAGCTGTGGGATTCTATTTTCAGAGATGATGTCCTCCACCCAACTCTCAAAAAGCTGAAAGGGTCTTCAGTAGAGATGGATAGTCGAGCTGGGCTATCAGACGGTCACCTCTGTAGCTGTAGTGTCATTTTTCCTATGGTCCAATGTGTAAATTAAACAAAAAAGTGCACGTTTGTTATGATGTCCAAGATGGGGACCAGGATGTGGACATAATAAAAAAATTAGGGAACATGATAGGAGACATTTCTACAATACATATAATCATTCTTATCTATCTAATACGATGACAACAGCTCTCCATACCTGCAGTCCACCATAAGGACCACCCTCTCTAATCCCTGAAAAATGAAATCATCCTCAGTGACGAAGAGAGGGGGCTAAGCGCCCCCCATGGGCTCAGAGCATTGACTCTTCTAAGAGTTAAAAGAGTCCTGCTCCCACTGATGGGGTGCAGCTGTGGGACCCTATTTTCAGAGATGATGTCCTCCACCCAACTCTCAAAAAGCTGAAAGGGTCTTCAGTAGAGATGGATAGTCGAGCTGGGCTATCAGACGGTCACCTCTGTAGCTGTAGTGTCATTTTTCCTATGGTCCAATGTGTAAATTAAACAAAAAAGTGCAAGTTTGTTATGATGTCCAAGATGGGGACCATGATGTGGACATAATAAAAAATTAGGGAACATGATAGGAGACATTTCTACAATACATATAATCATTCTTATCTATCTAATACGATGACAACAGCTCTCCATACCTGCAGTCCACCATAAGGACCACCCTCTCTAATCCCTGAAAAATGAAATCATCCTCAGTGACGAAGAGAGGGGGCTAAGCGCCCCCCATGGTCTCAGAGCATTGACTCTTCTAAAAGTTAAAAGAGTCCTGCTCCCACTGATGGGGTGCAGCTGTGGGACCCTATTTTCAGAGATGATGTCCTCCACCCAACTCTCAAAAAACTGAAAGGGTCTTCAGTAGAGATGGATAGTCGAGCTGGGCTATCAGACGGTCACCTCTGTAGCTGTAGTGTCATTTTTCCTATGGTCCAATGTGTAAATTAAACAAAAAAGTGCACGTTTGTTATGATGTCCAAGATGGGGACCAGGATGTGGACATAATAAAAAATTAGGGAACATGATAGGAGACATTTCTACAATACATATAATCATTCCTATCTATCTAATACGATGACAACAGCTCTCCATACCTGCAGTCCACCATAAGGACCACCCTCTCTAATCCCTGAAAAATGAAATCATCCTCAGTGACGAAGAGAGGGGGCTAAGCGCCCCCCATGGTCTCAGAGCATTGACTCTTCTAAGAGTTAAAAGAGTCCTGCTCCCACTGATGGGGTGCAGCTGTGGGACCCTATTTTCAGAGATGATGTCCTCCACCCAACTCTCAAAAAGCTGAAAGGGTCTTCAGTAGAGATGGATAGTCGAGCTGGGCTATCAGACGGTCACCTCTGTAGCTGTAGTGTCATTTTTCCTATGGTCCAATGTGTAAATTAAACAAAAAAGTGCACGTTTGTTATGATGTCCAAGATGGGGACCAGGATGTGGACATAATAAAAAATTAGGGAACATGATAGGAGACATTTCTACAATACATATAATCATTCTTATCTATCTAATACGATGACAACAGCTCTCCATACCTGCAGTCCACCATAAGGACCACCCTCTCTAATCCCTGAAAAATGAAATCATCCTCAGTGACGAAGAGAGGGGGCTAAGCGCCCCCCATGGTCTCAGAGCATTGACTCTTCTAAGAGTCCTAAGAGTCCTGCTCCCACTGATGGGGTGCAGCTGTGGGACCCTATTTTCAGAGATGATGTCCTCCACCCAACTCTCAAAAAGCTGAAAGGGTCTTCAGTAGAGATGGATAGTCGAGCTGGGCTATCAGACGGTCACCTCTGTAGCTGTAGTGTCATTTTTCCTATGGTCCAATGTGTAAATTAAACAAAAAAGTGCACGTTTGTTATGATGTCCAAGATGGGGACCAGGATGTGGACATAATAAAAAATTAGGGAACATGATAGGAGACATTTCTACAATACATATAATCATTCTTATCTATCTAATACGATGACAACAGCTCTCCATACCTGCAGTCCACCATAAGGACCACCCTCTCTAATCCCTGAAAAATGAAATCATCCTCAGTGACGAAGAGAGGGGGCTAAGCGCCCCCCATGGTCTCAGAGCATTGACTCTTCTAAGAGTTAAAAGAGTCCTGCTCCCACTGATGGGGTGCAGCTGTGGGACCCTATTTTCAGAGATGATGTCCTCCACCCAACTCTCAAAAAGCTGAAAGGGTCTTCAGTAGAGATGGATAGTCGAGCTGGGCTATCAGACGGTCACCTCTGTAGCTGTAGTGTCATTTTTCCTATGGTCCAATGTGTAAATTAAACAAAAAAGTGCACGTTTGTTATGATGTCCAAGATGGGGACCAGGATGTGGACATAATAAAAAATTAGGGAACATGATAGGAGACATTTCTACAATACATATAATCATTCTTATCTATCTAATACGATGACAACAGCTCTCCATACCTGCAGTCCACCATAAGGACCACCCTCTCTAATCCCTGAAAAATGAAATCATCCTCAGTGACGAAGAGAGGGGGCTAAGCGCCCCCCATGGTCTCAGAGCATTGACTCTTCTAAGAGTTAAAAGAGTCCTGCTCCCACTGATGGGGTGCAGCTGTGGGACCCTATTTTCAGAGATGATGTCCTCCACCCAACTCTCAAAAAGCTGAAAGGGTCTTCAGTAGAGATGGATAGTCGAGCTGGGCTATCAGACGGTCACCTCTGTAGCTGTAGTGTCATTTTTCCTATGGTCCAATGTGTAAATTAAACAAAAAAGTGCACGTTTGTTATGATGTCCAAGATGGGGACCATGATGTGGACATAATAAAAAATTAGGGAACATGATAGGAGACATTTCTACAATACATATAATCATTCTTATCTATCTAATACGATGACAACAGCTCTCCATACCTGCAGTCCACCATAAGGACCACCCTCTCTAATCCCTGAAAAATGAAATCATCCTCAGTGACGAAGAGAGGGGGCTAAGCGCCCCCCATGGTCTCAGAGCATTGACTCTTCTAAGAGTTAAAAGAGTCCTGCTCCCACTGATGGGGTGCAGCTGTGGGACCCTATTTTCAGAGATGATGTCCTCCACCCAACTCTCAAAAAGCTGAAAGGGTCTTCAGTAGAGATGGATAGTCGAGCTGGGCTATCAGACGGTCACCTCTGTAGCTGTAGTGTCATTTTCCCTATGGTCCAATGTGTAAATTAAACAAAAAAGTGCACGTTTGTTGTTATGATGTCCAAGATGGGGACCAGGATGTGGACATAATAAAAAATTAGGGAACATGATAGGAGACATTTCTACAATACATATAATCATTCTTATCTATCTAATACGATGACAACAGCTCTCCATACCTGCAGTCCACCATAAGGAACACCCTCTCTAATCCCTGAAAAATGAAATCATCCTCAGTGACGAAGAGAGGGGGCTAAGCGCCCCCCATGGTCTCAGAGCATTGACTCTTCAAAGAGTTAAAAGAGTTCTGCTCCCACTAATGGGGTGCAGCTGTGGGACCCTATTTTCAGAGATGATGTCCTCCACCCAACTCTCAAAAAGCTGAAAGGGTCTTCAGTAGAGATGGATAGTCGAGCTGGGCTATCAGACGGTCACCTCTGTAGCTGTAGTGTTATCTTTCTTACGGTTCTAATGTGTAAATGTGTTATGATGTCCAAGATGGGGACCAGGATGTGGAAATGATAACAAAATAGGGAACATGATAGGAGACATTTTTACAATACAGACCTGCATCCCATCAAATGTTAAGGGCATATAGAGACAATCAACTTGTATGTAGACTAATCCAAGGTCCAGGTTCTATTGGTGCAATGCCCAGATGCCAAAATGTAACATCTTTCTGAACATGCAGATGGATAGGGATTCTTTATGCATGGTGATGTCAACTTCCCGTATAGGAAAACAGAGTAATGGCTGTAATAGAATACCATAAAACAGATTCCAGATTTTGTTCTATATAGTCAGTGTGTGATGACACATAAGGCACCAAATACAATATACCGGTAGTCCTATAATCTAACACTAATCAATATAATGGCCCTTTCTAAATTCTTCAGTCTTCCTTTCTAGATCCCGATATACTCCCTGGAAAAAAAGAAAAAAAGAAAGGGTCAAAGTCCTAGAATTCGGAAGACTAATGTAAAAATGGAAGATGGACTTCAATTGGTTGTGTTTATATGTGATCTGAAGTCCTTAAATTAGATTGTGACTAGATGCTCCATATGTGCACATACGTGAGAACAAATAATGGATAACCATCCCCCACCTACCAATTCTTCAAATTATAATGACATATTACAATGCAGACATTACAACAATCCAAATTGTAATGGTCCCAGTGATCTAAAATGGCGGAATTTGCTCCACATTTTTCTGTATCACTCACTTCAAAACCTGCCAATCCATATTTTTTCAATTTTGCACCTTAATGATAAATGTGCGGCAATATTATGCCAGTGCAAGTGTTTAAGCATGGCAATGCACTTCCAATGTTAGATCAGATCAATGTGTCAAATAATTCAAGTCAAGTGAAACAAATCTATTTTAGAAAACTGGTATATTTTATCATGTTAAAAATGATTGTCACAGAAACTTATTTGATGTATGGGTGGCACGGTGACTGCAGCGCTGGGGTCCTTGGTTCAAGTCCCACTAAGGACAACATCTGCAAGGAGTTTGTATGTTCTTCCCGTGCTTGCGTGGGTTTCCTCCGGTTTCCCACACTCCAATAACATACTGATAGGGAATTTAGATTGTGAACCCCAATTGGGACAGTGTTGCCAATGTATGTAAAATGCTGTGGAATTGATAGCGCTATATAAATATTATTATCTCCAAGTGGATGTCTCCATGTTTGCTGCATGGAGCTCTTTGCGTCCAACATTCCGCCATGTGACCTCACATAGAACCTTCATCACCCAAGTCTACACATTCTAACAGCAAAGACTGAAGCAATGTATAGTGCGTTACAGCCACAATCAGGACATTTGGAGGGTAAAGCTATGTTCACACAGGTTGTTTTTGGTGGGTTTTTTTTTTGCATTTTGTTTTATTTGTTTTATGCAAATACATGGTAACAAAAAACTGCTTGTTATCATACTAGCAAAACCTATGAGATTCCAGAAATCTCCTGCACACGCAGACTCACACCGACTTTTATTTTTCCTTACTGAACTGGCAAAATGCTGCGTTTTGTAAAGAAGCAGCATGCCTATTCTCTCAGCATTTGTTGTTGTTGTTTTTTTCACCATTGAAAGCCATGAGAGTAAAAAAACGCAGCAGTGCATTTTTTGGTGCGTTTTTTGCCGCTTTTTTTGTGAATGAAAGAAACTTTATTTAACATGTACTGTAAACAAATGACAGACTTAAAACCCAGTAACAATTGGGCTTCAGTGCTTAATTTTATTGTTAAAGGGGTTGTTCAGGTTTATGATGAAAGTCTGTAGTCACTTTTTTTTCCTCCCCTTCTTTCCATACTGTGGCAGTATTTTTTCCTCCCCTCACCCTCCCCCATACTGTGTCTAAAGATGACCCCCACCCTCCGTTGTTCCTCTTCGGTGTCTTCAGCTCTGTGACTTGACTACTCACCACCACCGCTGCTTACCGCCTCTGTGGGCTTCCGCACTGATGATTGATGTCAGCAGTGTGATCAGCTAACCTGATCACAGTACTGAAGTCACACTGACCTGGAAGTCAGCGCCGGTGGTCACAGGGTTCAATTATACTGGCGTCTGAAAGACACCAGTACAATTGGTCTCAGGGAGCCGTGTGCTGCACTTTCTCTGAGTCCGTCTGTCAGCTTGACACTATGGAGGGCGCAAGACACAGCGTCTGGAGAGATTCTCAGAGCATGGCATCAGGTGGACTGACGGCGCCCCCCTAGAACTGCGCTCGGGGCACATACCCTGCCAGCCCCCCTAGATACGCTTCTGGGTTAGTTCTCCAAGATATTTGGAACAACCTCCCTGCCAAGTTCCTTCACAAATTATGTACAAGGAAACCTAGAAGAATTGATGCTTTGATGCTATTCTGAAGGCAAAGTGTGGTCTCACCAAATATTAATTTCATTCAGATTACTCTTCTGTTTATTCACTTTCATTAAGTTAATAAAAAATAAACTATTACCACTTTTATTTTTAAATATTTCTAGCTTTTTAGCATTTTTTCAGGACTTGACTAAAACTTTTGCACAATACTGTATATAAATATAAGAAAGGCCTTGTTACACATACCAACCAATCAGAGCTCAGTTTACTCCATAAAATTAAAGTCATTCTTGGATTAATTGCTAAAGGTAATAAGGACAGTTTGACTATTAAACAGGTTTCATGAATGAGGCTCAATGTGAACCCTACTCTATATCTTTATAATATCAGACTAGAGTTCTCCTGATTCTTCAGTTTGTGCTACTCATTAAAGGGAACCTGTCAGGTCCCCTTTGACCTCCAACTCCAGAAGCATTCACAGCCTTAGGACTGCCAGAATCCAGCCCGTTGGGCTGTCCAGATCACAGCAGACGGAGGAGATTGGCACAATCTTTGTGGAGACCACAGTATATGTTGTGCGCTCACTTTCTCCCTGTCACCCGCTCTGTGTTCAGCGCTAGTTGAGCCGTGACACTGGGCTGACAGGAGGATTGAACGTAGAATATACGGGTTCTTTTCAGGTCCTGACTACAGTCCATACATTCTACTGTCTTCAGCTAATAGCAGTGGCGTACTGCCAATAGAGGCAGGCGATGCCCCTACTAGGTGTCAATGTCAGCACTGGGCCCTCTGCTGAAGATCGCACTTTCAAATATACCGCTGTCTGTGCTCTCTGAGAGCTTAGCACAGCGGTAATGTCACTACTGTTTGCCTGCTTTGCTGAGATGTGAAGAGCACAGACCCAATATGGTGGCACAGCAATATGAGGGCAAAGTATATGGTGGCACAGCAATATGGGGGCAAAGTATATGGTGGCACAGCAATATGTCGGCACAGCAATATGGGGGCAAAGTATATGGTGGCACAGCAATATGTCGGCACAGCAATATGGGGGCAAAGTATATGGTGGCACAGCAATATGGGGGCAAAGAATATGATGACACAGTAATATGGTGGCACAGCAATATGATGGCACAGTATACGGTGCACAGCAATATGGCGGCACAGTATATGAAGACACAGCAATATGGTGGCAGCATATATGGCGGCAAAGCAATATGGTTGGACAACAATATGGTGGCACAGCGATATGTGGGCACAGCAATATGTGGGCACAGCATTATGTGGCATAGTATATGGAGGCAGAGTATATGGGGACACTGCAATATGGTGGCATAGCAATGTGCCGCCACAGTATATGGGGCAGAGCAATTTGGTGGCACAACAATATGGTGGCAGAGTACATGGCGGCAGAGTATATGGGGTCACAGCAATATGATGGCATGGCACAGTATATGGGGGCACAGCAATATGGTGGCACAGAATACGGCGGCACAGTATATGTGGGCACAGCAATATGGCAGCACAGTATATGGGGCACAGCAATATGGTGCCTAGTATATTGTGGCACAGCAATTGGCTGCCACAGCAATATGGTGGCATCCTATTATAGTGGCATAGTATAAGGGGCACAGCAATATGGCAGCACAGCAATATGTGGGCAGAGTATATAGGGCACAGTATACAGTGGGGCACATTAGACAGTGGAGCACTATGGCAGCTGTCCTCGGTGACACGTTCAACAGTTGAGGATCTCTGCAGTCACCAACAAAATGGCTTTGCACTGTGATGCTAAACTTCATTCTCCCTTATCCTTTTGGAAACACCCAGAAGTGGAGGGGGAGGGGACATCACACACAAGAGAGCAGATTCCACCCACTTTTACTGTAGCTGTAATGTGAGCTAGTTGTATAGGTTTTCAGCAGCTGCTCCCCCCAATGTTTAAGAGTGGAAAATATCTAAGTTTGAAATTATTTTTTCTATTTTGGTCAGTTAAAAACAAAGGATAATATGTAAGCAAAACATTACTACTTTACATTTTTTCAGTTATTGAAAAAATTGTTTTTTTGATGACACTTTCCCTTTTAGCTGTGCATCATGAAGTGACAGTTGAGGGCCATTGCTTCAACCATCTCCACCTCAGATTACACCCAAACCACCAGTCACATCACCCTGAAGCCAGTCAGTGGCCTCAGTGGTCATATGATTAGTGGTTTTGAGTTCATGTCTAGAGTTGAGCGCGGTTCGCGGTTCGAGGTTCTCCAGTTCTAGGCTCGAGTGATTTTGGGGCCTGTTCTAGATCGAACTAGAACTCGAGCTTTTTGCAAAAGCTCGATAGTTCTAGAAACGTTCGAGAACGGTTCTAGCAGCAAAAAAACAGCTAATTCCTAGCTGGCTTTCCGCTGTAATAGTGTAAGTCACTCTGTGACTCACACTATTATGACATTTCAGTGTATAGTGTGCGTGAACAGCGCCTTCAGATCACTGCTGTTTGTATAATGGCGATCGCCATTTTTTTTTTTTTCCCTTGTCTTCCTTCCCTAAGCGCGCGCGTCTTGTGGGGCGGGCCAGCATGTCAGCCAATCCCAGAAACACACACAGCTAAGTGGACTTTTAGCCAGAGAAGCAACGGCATGTGTGATAGGATGTCCATGTCACATGTCCCTGCATTATAAAACCGGACATTTTCCTCCAGGACGCCATTATCTCTTCAGCGTCCTTGGTGTCAGACATCACTGGCGCAGCTCCGTCCTGACTGAGTCCTATCGCCTATACTGCTGTATACACAGCGCTGGACAGCATAGGGATAGCACTTTCCATCAGTCCTTTTAAGGGCTCGTACCGGCAGGGTCAGAGCCATAGGTGACAGGTCCTGAAAACAGCGACAGCGTCTGTGTAGCCAAGGTCAGGGATTTCGTCGCTGCATTTCCCCATTAGGAGGGAATAGAAAGGCAGGCTTCCATTCCTCTACCCAGAGCCCCACAACCCTGGCACTGTACCCTCCTGTCCTCTGCACACTCCAACTCATTAAAACTAAGCCATTATACTAGCAAACACTCAGTGTACCTAGTGGCATCCTAAACGTGGCTATTGGACTTTGCTATAGTCCCAGTAGTGCAAAGACATTTGCAGCACCTCTACCTGCATTGCACACTCCAAGTCATAACTAAGCCATTATACTAGCAAACACTCAGTGTACCTAGTGGCATCCTAAACGTGGCTATTGGACTTTGCTATAGTCCCACTAGTGCAAAGACATTTGCAGCACCTCTACCTGCATTGCACACTCCAAGTCATAACTAAGCCATTATACTAGCAAACACTCAGTGTACCTAGTGGCATCCTAAACGTGGCTATTGGACTTTGCTATAGTCCCACTAGTGCAAAGACATTTGCAGCACCTCTACCTGCATTGCACACTCCAACTCATTATAACTAAGCCATTATACTAGCAAACACTCAGTGTACCTAGTGGCATCCTAAACGTGGCTATTGGACTTTGCTATAGTCCCACTAGTGCAAAGACATTTGCAGCACCTCTACCTGCATTGCACACTCCAAGTCATAACTAAGCCATTATACTAGCAATTTTTGCTGCCAGTTTAAGGGCCGTAGTTGCATTGTCAGGGATATTTATTCTTTATTATTCTGCTGTTAATAAAGCTAGACCACCACTGCAATCTACACCACCTCTCAATTTTTACTACCACATTTTCAGTGCACAATCTTGTCGCAATCAACATGAGTGGCAAAATGACAGATGCTGGTGGAAAGGGGAACAGGCGTGGTGGAAAAGGCAAAAAAGGTTTTGTCCGTGAGGAAGGTGGCAAAGCTCCATTATCATCTGCTGAAGATAGACCATCTACCAGCAAAAGTAAGATGTCTACTACTTACCGTGGACAATCCGATGTGCTCCCTTTTTTACGGACACGAACAACAGGAACAAAGGTAGATGATGGCCAAAAAAGGAAAATGCTTGAATGGATCTCAAGTGGTCCAACAAGTGCCCTCTCAGCCACTTCAAGTACCTCATCCAAAAAACACCAGTCCTCTGAGTTGTCATCCCAATCAAACTTGCTTTCTCCCAGCTCTGAAGTCTCCATCAGCCCTGCACAGTATGGTGGAACTGAGATGGCTGAGTCTGCAGAGCTGTTCAGTCACACTATAGCCTGGGAATCAGAGGTCTGCTCCCAAGCTACAGTGAGTACAGAACAGGAAATGGTCTGCAGTGATGCCCAGAACCTTTGTGACTCTGATTCAGGCCGTGAGGACCAAGTTTCTGAGCATAATGTTGACCCTTTGTCACAAACTGTAACACCTGTGGTTATAGACAATGAGGAACATAATGATGAAGATGAGACGCAGATACCCGATTGGGATGACAACTTAAATATTCGGTCAGGGCAAGAAGAGGCTCGGTCTGAGGGGGAGGGGAGTGCAAACACAACAATTGATGATGAAGTTCTAGATCCCACCTACTATCAACCCACAGTCAGGCACTCGAGGAGGTCAACAGAGGTGGTGGAGGAGGATGCAACTGATGACGAAGTTACCTTGCGCCTTCCTGGACACAGTCGGAGTACTGGTAGCATGTCTACAACTGCATCCTCAGCCACCACTCTGCCTCTGAGCATTATTCGGGGTGGATCAACAGGTCGCATGGCCTCTAAGCCTTGCCTAGCCTGGTCCTTTTTTGACATAGAAAAAGATCGCCCAAATTATGTGATCTGTAAAATTTGTCATGGTTCTCTTAGTAGAGGTCAAAACCTCAGCAGTTTGACAACTTCTTCCATGAATCGTCACATGAATAAATATCATATGGCCCGGTGGGAAGCTCACCGTGCTGCAATGCGGCCTAGCGGAGCGAACCATCCACCGCCTGCCCCTTCCAGTGCATCCGCGCGCTCGTCATCTTCTAGGACTGTGGGGACAGCTGTCACACCTGTTTTTCCACCCACAACTTCCACCACTGTAACCGCAACAGGCAGTTTGCTTGGTAGGTCGTCAGTTGGTTTGGAAGGGGAAACAAGTGAGTGTGTACAGCTCTCTCAGACATCGATAGCACCAACGTTGGATGAAGGCAACATCATGTCTCCGCCTGCACTTTCCTCACAAACCTGCATTTTTCCAGGGACACCCTACTCAACACCGTCTACACACAGCAGCCAGATCTCTGTCCCTCAGATGTGGTCAAATAAAAGGCCATTTCCTGCGACCCATGACAAAGCTAAGAGGTTGACTCTATCCCTCTGTAAGCTCTTGGCTAAAGAAATGCTGCCTTTCCGCCTAGTGGACACACAGGATTTTAGAGACCTTATGTCTGTCGCTGTGCCCCAGTACCAGATGCCTAGTCGCCACTACTTCTCTAAGAAAGGTGTGCCCGCGCTACACCAGCATGTCACACACAACATCACCGCTTCCTTGAGAAACTCTGTGTGTGAACGGGTGCATTTCACCACCGATACTTGGACCAGTAAGCATGGACAGGGACGTTACATGTCGCTGACTGGGCACTGGGTAACTATGGTGATAGATGGTGAAGGGTCTGCTGCACAAGTCTTGCCGTCCCCACGACTTGTGTGTCAATCCTCTGTCTGTCCAAGTTCCGCCACTGCTTCTGCCTCCTCCACCTCATCTGGGTCCTCCACCTCCGCCCCAAGCCTGCCTGGTCAGGCCACCAGCGTTCTCACTGCGCAGAAGGAATCACGCACCCCTCATTACTATGCTGGCAGCAGAGCGCAACGGCATCAGGCGGTCTTTAGCTTGACATGTCTTGGGAATAAGAGTCACACAGCTGAGGAGTTGTGGTCAGCTCTG
The DNA here is from genome assembly GCF_048569485.1 of Anomaloglossus baeobatrachus. NCBI lineage: Eukaryota > Metazoa > Chordata > Amphibia > Anura > Aromobatidae > Anomaloglossus > Anomaloglossus baeobatrachus. The sequence continues at coordinate 232,204,189 of NC_134357.1, forward strand.
CGGTCCGAGTTTAATAAATGGTTGTCTCCACTCAACCTGCAGCCTGGTAAGGCCGTGTGCGACAATGCTGCAAACCTGGGTGCGGCCCTTCGCCTGGGCAAGGTGACACACGTACCTTGTGTAGCTCACATGTTGAACCTTGTCGTGCAGCAATTTTTAACACACTATCCCGGCCTAGATGGCCTTCTGAACAGGGCACGAAAACTGTCTGCTCACTTCCGCCGTTCAAGCGCCGCAGCTGAGCGACTTGCATCGCTCCAGAAGTCTTTCGGCCTGCCGGTTCATCGCCTGAAATGCGATGTGGCGACACGCTGGAATTCAACTCTCCACATGTTACAGCGACTGTGGCAGCACCGCCGAGCCCTGGTGCAATACGTCATGACGTATAGCCTGGGCCAACGAGATGCAGAGGTGGGGCAGATCACCCTGATGGAGTGGTCTCAGATCAAGGACCTATGCACCCTTCTGCACAGTTTCGACATGGCGACGAATATGTTTAGCGCTGACAATGCCATTATCAGCATGACGATTCCAGTCATTTACATGCTGGAGCACACGCTAAACACTATTCAGAGTCAGGGGGTGGGACAACAGGAAGGGGATGAACTACAGGAGGATTCATATGCGCAAGGGACAACAACATCACCAAGGTCCAGACGTTCATCATCACCAACGCAGCAGGCATGGGACCATGGGGGACAGGGATCAACAAGGGCGCATAGTAGCAGGCGAAATGTTGAGGAAGGTGCAGGAGAACATGAAGAAATGGAGGACGAACTGTCCATGGACATGGAAGACTCAGCGGATGAGGGAGACCTTGGTCAAATTTCAGTTGAAAGAGGTTGGGGGGAGATGTCAGAGGAAGAAAGAACGGTTAGCACCTCTATGCCACAAACACAGCGTGGACTTGGTCCGCATGGCTGCGCAAGACACATGAGTGCCTTTTTGTTGCACTACCTCCAACATGACACTCGTATTGTCAAAATTAGAAGTGATGATGACTACTAGATTGCCACACTATTAGATCCCCGGTACAAGTCCAAATTTTGTGACATAATTCCAGCCATAGAAAGGGACGCACGTATGGAGGAGTATCAGCAGAAGCTGTTACTCGATCTTAGCTCGGCTTTTCCACCAAACAACCGTGCAGGTGCAGGGAGTGAATCTCCCAGTTGTAACTTGACAAACATGGGACGGTCTCGTCATCTTCAACAGTCTACCCGTACCAGTAGGACCGTATCTGGTGCTGGTAACAGCAATTTTATGGAATCTTTTCATAATTTTTTTAGACCCTCTTTTGCAAGGCCACCAGAGACAACAAGTCTGACACATAGTCAACGGCTGGAGAGGATGATACAGGAGTATCTCCAAATGAACATCGATGCCATGACTTTGCAAATGGAGCCTTGCTCCTTTTGGGCTTCAAATCTAGAAAAATGGCCAGAGCTCTCCAGTTACGCCTTGGAGATTTTGTCGTGTCCAGCTGCCAGCGTTGTCTCTGAACGTGTCTTCAGTGCTGCTGGGTGTGTGCTGACAGATAAGCGCACGCGTCTGTCCAGTGACAATGTGGACAGACTGACGTTCATCAAAATGAACAAGTCATGGATCCAGAAGGAATTTACTACCCCTGTGTCATCCTGGGGAGAGTAAATGCTTGTGGATTTGGAATGTGCTTGATGCAAATCAAAACATCATGTTTGCAACTAGGGCACAAGTGCTGCCACTGATGGGGTGTCTGTGTGGCCCAATTTTTGGAAAAAAGGGAGACTCCGCTTGGAGTAACCCTTGCTTGCTGTGTTTTTTAAAAGGAGCCAAGATGAACAGAGCTGGGATCAGGAAAGACTTTGCTACCTACCCCGGTGTCATCCTGGGGACGGTTAATTAGGCCTTATTTTTGAATGTGCTTGATGCAAATCTAGCTGTGAAGTGCACAACTAGGGCACAAGTGCTGCCACTGAATGGGTGGGTGTGTGTGGGGCACAATTTTTGGAAAAAAAGGGAGACTCCGCTTGGAGTAACCCTTGCTTGCTGTGTTTTTAAAAGAAGCCAAGATGAACAGAGCTGGGATCAGGAAAGACTTTGCTACCTACCCTGGTGTCATCCTGGGGACGGTTAATTAGGCCGTATTTTTGAATGTGCTTGATGCAAATCTAGCTGTGAAGTGCACAACTAGGGCACAAGTGCTGCCACTGAATGGGTGGGTGTCTGTGTGGCCCAATTTTTGGAAAAAAGGGAGACTCCGCTTGGAGTAACCCTTGCTTGCTGTGTTTTTTAAAAGGAGCCAAGATGAACAGAGCTGGGATCAGGAAAGACTTTGCTACCTACCCCGGTGTCATCCTGGGGACGGTTAAGAATAGCGTATTTTTGAATGTGCTTGATAGAAATCTAGCTGTGAAGTGCACAACTAGGGCACAAGTGCTGCCACTGAATGGGTGGGTGTCTGTGTGGCCCAATTTTTGGAAAAAAGGGAGACTCCGCTTGGAGTAACCCTTGCTTGCTGTGTTTTTTAAAAGGAGCCAAGATGAACAGAGCTGGGATCAGGAAAGACTTTGCTACCTACCCCGGTGTCATCCTGGGGACGGTTAAGAATAGCGTATTTTTGAATGTGCTTGATGCAAATCTAGCTGTGAAGTGCACAACTAGGGCACAAGTGCTGCCACTGAATGGGTGGGTGTCTGTGTGGCCCAATTTTTGGAAAAAAGGGAGACTCCGCTTGGAGTAACCCTTGCTTGCTGTGTTTTTTAAAAGGAGCCAAGATGAACAGAGCTGGGATCAGGAAAGACTTTGCTACCTACCCTGGTGTCATCCTGGGGACGGTTAATTAGGCCGTATTTTTGAATGTGCTTGATGCAAATCTAGCTGTGAAGTGCACAACTAGGGCACAAGTGCTGCCACTGAATGGGTGGGTGTCTGTGTGGCCCAATTTTTGGAAAAAAGGGAGACTCCGCTTGGAGTAACCCTTGCTTGCTGTGTTTTTAAAAGAAGCCAAGATGAACAGCGCTGGGATCAGGAAAGACTTTGCTACCTACCCTGGTGTCATCCTGGGGACGGTTAAGTATGGCGTATTTTTGAATGTGCTTGATGCAAATCTAGCTGTGAATTGTACAACTGGGGCACAAGTGCTGCCACTGAATGGGTGGGTGTGTGTGGGGCCCAATTTTTGGAAAAAAAGGGAGACTACGCTTGGAGTCACCTTGCGGTGTTTTACATGATTTTAGAAGGGCGTGCCATGCCTATATCTGTGTGTTCTCCTCTTTTTCCTTGTCCAGTTGTTTTGTTTTCGCATGAGTATATGTCCTTGTCACTTTCCCATGTGTTTGTGTTATGAGTTGTTTGTCACCTTTTGGACACCTTTGAGGGTGTTTTCTAGGTGTTTTTATGTGTTTGTGATTGCCTGCCATTGTTTCCTATGCAGTTCGAGTTCGGTTCATCGAACGTTCGACGAGCCGAACTCGAACGGGACCTCCGTTCGGCGAGCCGACCTCGAGCCGAACCGGGACCGGTTCGCTCATCTCTACTCATGTCCTTCAGTCTGGTGGAAACGGCCGGAGCAGCAGCAATACAGGAGTGAGCTCATTATGGAGTAAGTAGACCTAATTCTTTTCTATCATAAGCATCCCTTCCTATTTCTAACTTTTAAATATGAGCAGAAAACTGCTATAAATAGTGAATATCTTACATTAGTCTGGAAAGCAAAGTCTGCGTGGACCAGGAAGGGGCTCCCAGATGCCAGCTGTAAAACTCGTCGCTCCACCATCGCAAATTCCTCACCAACATCAAGCACGGTTCTTTTGCAGATGAATTTAACAGCAAAGTCTTTGCAGGTAGATGGATCCTCCGCCAGCAGGACCGCTCCAAAACCTCCTCGGCCCAGCATATGATGGAACAACAATCTCCTTCTGATGTTATCAGAGACTGGGCTGCTGGAGCCGGATGGCCGAGCATCGCTGCCTCCTGGAAGCAGAAGAAATTGAGAAACTACTATATATATATATATATATATATATATATATATATATATATAATGTATATTTATGACTTATTTTTAAAATAGGTCATCAGTATAAGGCCCAGCAGACAGCTCCACCAATCCATGGTGGTTGTTGGATGCAAATAGTGCAAGGAAGACAGCAACTCTGCATGTTGTTTAGTGGCCGCTGCTGGGTCCTGCAGATCCACTCCAGTTCTCTTCAGCCATTACTAAACAGTGTACAGGGCTGTGCTTCTTTGTGCCTGGCCTCTGACACCCACCCGGTGGTGTTAATAGTTAATCGGTGGGGATCCAATACCCGGTACCCCACAGATCATCCTGTTATCACTTCAGCGTGGGTGCAACTATGGGCGAGCTAGTAACTATGGGCGAGCTAGTCATTTCTGATGCCCCAGCACGCCACATTGAAAGAGGGGGTCCTGCCTGGATGTATAGATTTTTGCTGCAGAAGCGATACACTTGGGAAACACATGCTACTGATGGCTTTGGCTGGCCAGGACCTGATATTAACCAGTGCAGTGAAGGAGACCACCTGTTCTTTAAAAACGTTATCTTACTGCACAACCACTTGATGGCAATTATATACAGCAGATAGCAGATACACAACTTCTCGTATGTTTCTTCTGTTACATAGAGTATCTCCACACATAATATCATCATTACATCTTCAACCTCACTTATTCCTGCCTGCAATAGTCTCATTTGCTTCATCACCACCTAGCTCAGTACAATGGCACTGGTCCTGCATGCCGCCGGATACTCTGAGTGCACTAACAGCGCTGCTCTGTGCTGCTGGCTCTACTGACCTGAGCTGGCAACAGAGCAGACACTTGCACTGAGCAGATTGCACAGTACACAGCGAGCAGTGAGGGACACAGCAGAGATGGAGCAGCCACTGAAACAAGTGTCACTGATGATTCTTTGTTTCAAGGAAGTGTCAGAGTCTGTGACAGTGACCGCAACCTCTACCTCCTGATGATGCTTTGTTTCAGTATTGCAGCATGCAGTGGGATCCTCAAACAAAGCATCATCTGACAGGAAGTAGGGAATAAAATCTATGGGAGTTAGATAGTGTAGTCAAGTAAGGGTAGGACATTTTTTAACACAGCAATATTAGAAATTAGATTAGGGCAATATATAGGGATTTCGATTTAAATATTTTCAGCCTTTGGACAACCTTTTTAAGATCAGGATTAGCTTATTAGAGCAACAGCTACAGAGAGAAAATTTACTTCCATTCTTCCTGCGTCTGCTCGCTTTTTGTTATTATGGTATTACCGGGGTGGTACTGAGAGCTCTTACAGTTACCACTCAGTAGACTGTGAGCAGCAGCTGTAATCACTCCCCAACACATTGACTGGCAGTTTACTCTGCAGTGTGTGTAAGCAGTGTTTCTATGCAGAGGAGGCTGTCAGTCAATGTGCTGTAGAGTAATTACAGCCACTGCCACAGTTTGGAATGCATTGACTGTTACAGCTTCCTCCGCCGACCCTAAGACTGAAAGCAAGAGGCTGCAGGGAAGATATAAGCTAATTTTCCACCTGTAGCTGCACTTTCACTAAAGTAGGCAGGCCAGGCTATAAGGCCACATGCACATGTTGAGGATTTGGTGAGATTTTTCTCTCAATATGTGTGAGCCAAAATCAGGAATGGACCAATCAGAGGAAAAGTATATTATAGAGACACGAGCACCAATTCTGCATTTTTTTACCCTCTCCTGGTTTTGGCTTACAAATACTGAGGTAAGAAGCTCACCAACTACTCAACATGTGCACGTGGCCTAATACTATTTACCATCAGGTTAACCCTGTATCTGCAGGTAAATAGCTTTTCCCAACATGACAGGTTCGCTTTTACACCATAAAATAGACTGAAAAATTGACATGTATCAGACTATTTAGTCTCCATGTAATGAGAACAAATGCAGAAATAAATTCAGAGATGCAGAAAAGGAAAAACTTTATTTATTGAAAAAAAATAAAGTTACACATGAAATTAAAGAAAACAGTTTCCTCTATTATTACAGAACAAAATAGAGAAGAATGCCTATAATGGATCAATAACGTATCCATGTGTCTCCTGGAAAACAAGCAATGTCAGTTTCATGGGGATGCCACAATCCCTACATTTACCTGATAAGTCATTTCATAGAAAAAACTGCAACATTTGCTTTGGTCATTTACCCCTTCAGGACCAGGAAAGTTTTAATTTTTGTAACTTTTTGTTTGTCTTCTTTCAAAAATCATAAAACTTTTACTTTTCCAGTGACGCAGCTTTATTTTTGCACAGTTATTTGTAGTTTTTAATTTATCAAACAATGTACTGAATAATAGGAAAAAATCCAAGTGAGATGAAATAGTGACAAAAATTGAAATCCCACCATTGTTTGGGGGTTTTATGGAGTTCATTACATGATTAAAATAACTTATGAGATGAAGATTCTCCAGGTCACTACGATTATGGTGATACCAAACTAGCGAGGAGTTTGTTTTCTATTTAAGTAAAAATTTGTAAAAAAAAATGGGTGTTTGTTTTGTTATTTTCTGACATTTTTATTTTTCCGTTAATGGAACTGTTTCAGAGCTTGTATTTTTTGGGGGAGATTGACAGCACCATCCAGATGGTTTACAACAGTGATTGCTGTTGTTACAGTCAGAGGTTGGCTGTATAACACAGCTGGCATCACACTGTAAAGACAAAGGCTGGCTGTATAACACAGCTGGCACCTCCCTGTAGAAAAATTGGCTGGCTGTATAACACAGCTGGCAACTCCCTGTAGAGACAAAGGCCGGCTGTATAACACAGCTGGCATCTCCCTGTAGAGACAGAGGCTGGCTATATAACACAGCTGGCATCTCCCTGTAAGACAGAAGGTCGCTTTACATGCAACGACGTTGCTAACGCAATGTCGTTGGGGTCACGGAATTTGTGACGCACATCCGGACTCGTTAGCGACGTCGTTGCGTGTGACACTTACGAGCGACCGCTAACGAGCACAAATACTCACCTTATCGTTGATCGTTGACACGCTGTCCAGTTCCCAAATATCGTTGCTGCTGCAGGTACGATGTTGTTCGTCGCTCCTGCGGCAGCACACATTGCTATGTTGGACACCGCAGGAACAAGGAAAATCACCTTACCTGCGTCCGCCGGTAACGGGGAAGGAAGGAGGTGGGCGGGATGGTCGTCCCGCTCATCTCCACCCCTCTGCTTCGATTGGGCGGCCGCTTAGTGACATCGCTGTGACGCCGCACGAACTGCCCCCTTAGAAAGGAGGCGGTTCACCGGTCACAGCGACGTCGCTAGGCAGGCGATGTTGTGCGCCACGGGAAGCGATTTGCCCGTGACGCACAGCCGATGGGGGCAGGTACGCACGCTAGCGATTTCGCTAGTGAGACTGCAGCATGTAAAGCACCCTAGAGACCGGATGTATAACACAGCTGGCAGCTCCCTGTAGAGATAGAGACCGGGTGTATAACACAGCTGGCACCTCCCTGTGAATGGGGCTTAGCTCCTGAACCCTTTCCACACTTACAGATCCCAGCACAGATGAGCAGTTAAGTAATTTTGCCCTAAGAAGTAAAAGCCCAGAATGCAGGCAGAAGAGGTTAAAGGGTTTGGCACATAAACAACATTTATCAGCAATCTTTAAAATATATGAAAAATGGATGAGGTAGGTCTGCCCCAGGGTTGCCACATCTCCAACAACAGTTGGGGATATTGGGGTTAAGTTTATGTAATAGGGAGGCAGAGTGATTGTTAATAGATCTGGTTACCAAAAGTAGTTCATGTAGAATTATCAGACTGACACTGTTCTTTGGTATTTTCTTACCCCCCTCCCCCCCCGCTCCTTCCCCTTTTATATCAATGTTCTGTCTTGTCTTGGCTGATGTATAAATGTAAAGATGAGGTGAACTCTTCAGAGTTGAGTTCATCCGCTGTTGCCTATAAATTCTTTACCAAAACTGTAAAACTGTATTGCATTGATTTTAATTGTTTTCTGCTTTATTTTGTAATTCTGTCAATTTAACTTTGTAAATTCAATAAAAATTCAATTGTTAAAAAATGTAAAAAATATGAAAAATGTTTGACCGCTGTTGGTCCCACTATGTGGACCCCTACTAATCCTGAAAATGATGGACCAATATTCCCTTTACAGCACCACTATAGAGCTTTGTTTTCTTTATTGGGCCTCTGCAGTGGTGCTTTCAATGTAAGTCTCCTGCCCCCGGTCTGATACTCATCTTCTGACACCTTCATTCTTTTCCAGCATCGCTCCAGTCTGTCTCTGGCAAAAGGTGACCAGCTGTTCCAGTGTTTCATAGAGCGCGCCAGAGGTCACTTTCCAATACATCTCTATGAGAGCCATGATCTGGCCTTGTTCTGGCTCTCATAGAGATGCACTGAGCGCTTTTGACGTAACTTCTTACTTTCGGACAGTCATAATTTATGGGCACAAGATGGCGCCACAAGACTGGAGCGACAGCGGTAAAAGTTGACGCTGCTGGAAGGTGAGTATAAGAACGGAGGTAGGGGAGTATATTTAAAGCGCCACTCCATCGCTGAATAAAAAACAAAAAACGCTGAAGTGGTGCTGTAAATGAAGTGATGATTACACATGTACATTACCGCCCCCTTCACTGTCTAAGGAACTGCTGGGGAGAGACAAGTACAAGATCCACAGGGTTATAAACCTTTGTGCTGAACATTTACATTAATCATAATTTTAGCAGGACACCATTAGATGAGAACATGTGATTTACATCATTAGTTTGGCCATTTCACATATACAGTACATTAAAAATAAAGAAGAGTTTTCTCAGTCTTTACACCTAGATAACAAAGCAGCATTAGACATAACATATGCACAGCATTCACAATTGTACAGTTCCCTTGGTAATTAGGAATACATTATCTACCTGAGCCTCGCTGGTCTTCCTGCAAGTCTTCTTTCTTCTGGACTTGTTCAGGCTTCTTGATGGATCTTGCCAAGACCAGTCTTCTCTTCTTGGCTTTACTGCAGTCTTCTTCCTTCTTCATGTCCATGGCTTTCTGCCCGGATGAAATCCTTTGCCGTTTTCTTCCCTGGCTCACTTTGGGAGACTTTTCTTTGTCCCCCGATGAGCTGAAGACGGCTGCTCTCTTCTTGGCTCCCATCTTCCGATGTGCCTCTATCTCTTCCTCCTTCTTCAGGACAGATTGTTTGGGCTTCTTGACTGAAGACTTCCTCTCATCATCAGATGGGTCATAGGCAGATCTTCGTCTCTTCCCTCCTTCTGTACTAAACTTCTTTTCTTTTGCATCCATATTATCGCTGTGCTCAGCAGACAACTCCTTCACCATCGCTGGTCACATCCAACTGTCACTCACTGACGATGTAAACATTCCAACTGCCCTGGCTGCACAGCAACACACCGGTCATGTGACCGGCAGCTGACCAATCATATTTATACTATGGATATACTTTAGATGAGATTTAATTATATAAAACTATGTCAGGTGTTCTGCAGAATACAAGGCACCACTATTACTTATAGCAGCAGATCTGCACCAACTGGCCATTTGTGTCTGCTACTACAGAACATCCTATGGGTGTAATCCATCAGATCTCAAAAAGATGAAAGATTTCCATTCCTGTATGTCCTATAGACATAAAGTATCTATTACTATTTATATATGGGATATGGTAAACATGGGTTATTTGCGATGACCACTCTTCTTTGTAAATTGTTCTTGTTATTATAATTTCCAATTGGTTTAATCTTTCTTTGCATTTTCATTGAGCACAATTTATGATTTATGTCACTGATTATGGCAACAAGAAATCGGCAATGATGAACTGAATAATATATTAAATACTGGTATAACTATCAGGTCATATAATCCAGTTTGTACGGAAAACAGTGACAAAACCATTACAGAAAGCAGCACCTTTCAGTGTTTTCATCATTTTCAATCATTTTATTGAATTTCTTCTACTTTAAGTAAATATTAAAGATTGTTCTTTCTAATATAATTAACAGATGTTATTGGTAATACATACGTTATATATGCTATTGTGTTTTCCTGGTTTCCAGTTGAGCATTTTCCAAGTCAGCCATCCTCCATTCATCTACTCCTGGGTGCAGTGTTGGATTAACCCTTTAGGTCTCCGTCAGCGACTCAGGTTACTACATCTGATCCCTTCTGCTCAAGACATAATATTTATCCATGAAACCAACTTATAGTTCCTATTGCTTATATCACTGAGTAATATTCGTGTTGATTTACATTGAAAACACAATAAAAAAGGATTAAAAAAGTAACTTATGTATCCTGTGTTGTTTCCATACAGTTCTAAGGACCAAAATTTAAAGGGATTTTTTAAATATACAGTTAGGTCCATATATATTTGGACACTGACACAATTTTTTTTTTACCTGTTTCCTGAAACATATTCAAGTTACAGTTATATAATGGACATGGTCATAAAGTCCTGACGTTTAGCTTTTATTTGAGTCAAGAAAGGAAAAAGATACTGCATATATCGGGAAGCACACCCTAAAATCGTGTAAATAAATAGGATTTTATTGAATTGCAAAAGGGATTTAAAACACAATTAAAAACATACAACCCACACCTGGGTATCTCCATAAATCACAATAGTATACAGGGAATGTGCACTGCAGTCAACCAATTGTGCAAAACAACGTAAATCGCAACATCCCAATAATAATGTGGTACTGTTGAAGTAAGGGTCACCAATTCATCTATTGTATCAGGCCATAGTATGTTTCCCTAAAGTGAGGAGTCAACACACATCTCCATTATAGGAGAGAGCTGATGAAAAAGATAGCCCTAGGCACATACTATACAGACCGATGGTTGACCCAGCTGAATATAGCAACTTCAAACAGTGGAGACCCTGGCATACGCCCCACGCGTACAGATAGTGGTACACAATTCAATCCCCAATCCTCTTATATAGCATATAAACATAATTACATGTGACCAATAATCACCTGTGTGCTCTGGTCCGGACCAGTTGGAGCAAATAGTGCTCCATGTGTGCATACCGCCGGCCATGGTAACTCCAGCCCATGGTAGACGCTGCGCAGGTATCTATTCAGCAAAATCAAGTTCCGGCATATACGAGGAGATCTCGTGAGCCGTGCATGCGCTCCTACCCGTCACGGAGTCAGCGTCAATAGTCGTTATGGAGACAGGGTGAGTGAAGGGGGAGGAGGAGGGCCATAGAGCGCGCATGCGTAGTACAGTGAAAGGTCATAGCATCTATGCCTGTCAGAATAGTGTAAGTAAACGGAGAAGCAAATAAGTCACAAGCATAGCATTATAAGTAGTTGGTATTTAAGGTGTTTGTGCTCATTCGCCCAGGGAAGGGAATGCACCGTGGAGCCCACATATAGCGCATATTCTATCCATAATACAATTTTACATAGTGCACGGCCATTGAGTCTAGACATATAATCCCATTCTGATGTCTTCATAATGGACATAGTTCAGCCATATATTACAGACAAATAAGTGCAGCATTTTGCACCATCACACAGCACTATCCAATAGAATAGATGAGATGCTGTGATTACGGTCTTGCCACACACTATGATTAAGAGGCTAGAGTTCAGGGTCCAGCATATAACACATTATGCGTTTGTAATCCAGTGGTGCACACTTCCCCTTCATCTTCCAAGCATGGTGTCTTATGCCAATATCCTCCATTATCCTCTTCTCCCATCGTGCCTCCAAATTCAGATAAATACATAAATATAGTCCATTTTATTAAACCGAGGAGTTTTTTTCAATTTCTCCAGAAGAACCATATTGTCCACATAACGTTTCCGGTTCCATAATCCAGACAGTCATATCCCAGCATTTTCAGATGGTACAGATCATCACAGTTGGCACATGCGTTGTTCAACCCAGAAATCCTGTAAAGAGAAGTTCCTCATTTAATCCAAATGGTGTGATGGAATTTAATTTAAAAATCCATCTAGATTCCATCCGCAGTAACCACTTGTGGCAAGATCCCCCTCTTCCATTACCCTTAAACTTTTGTAACCCCAATACACGTATCCCTCTAGGATTGGACTTATGATGGTGGAGAAAGTGGGTGGCTATAGGGGTAAGAGACTTACCCTTCTTTTGGTCCGAAGCTGCCAGGTTAATAGTGGAAACATGTTTTTGGACTCTTTTCCTCAACTCCTGTGATGTTTGACCCACATATGTCATATTGCAGGGACAAATTAATGCATAGATGACATTCTTCAATTTGCAGTTAACATATGTTGTTAGTACATGTTCCTTATTGTCCTGGAGGTTACAAAATTTGTGTCGGGTTATCTGCATACATTGGCAGACATTGCAATCTCCACAAGGGTAGGAACCTATGGGATTGTATCCCCTATTGAGTTTTATTTGGGGTTTCACAAAGTGGCTAATCATTAAAGGGTCTCTCAGGTTCGGTGCCCTCCGTACAGTTAAGAGGGGATATTCACTGACCACATTACATGTCTGAAGATCTGTGGTCAGGATGGGCCAATGATTTTGTAAAATGTTTCTTATTTTATCCCACTGATTGTTATATGTGGTGATAAGTCTCACCTGCCGATCCTGTTTTTTTGGCTTCGTCAAGATCAATGACGCTTGAGACTCCTGATTGGCCCTCTGAAATGCCCTCGAGATCATATTTTTAGGGTATCCGCGTTCCCGAAACCTATAGGTTAGATTTTTTAGCCTGTAACCGAAACTCCCCATCATCAGTACAGTTTCACCTTGTTCTGAGGAACTGACCTGTTGGTACGCCAATCTTCGTGTGTATCCGATGTAAGCTGTTAAATTGAAGCAGGCTGTTTGTTGCCGTCGTCTTCCGGCATGAGCTGGTTGTGAGTTTGTCATTGTTTCTTATAATCTCCAAGTCTAGAAAGTTGACCTTAAGGGGTGATATAGTGCAGGTTAAATAGATGTTGAGATCATTATCATTCAATTTCTCCAGAAGAACCATATTGTCCACATAACGTTTCCGGTTCCTTAATCCAGACAGTCATATCCCAGCATTTTCAGATGGTACAGATCATCACAGTTGACACATGCGTTGTTGAACCCAGAAATCCTGTAAAGAGAAGTTCCTCATTTAATCCAAATGGTGTGATGGAATTTAATTTAAAAACCCATCTAGATTCCATCCGCAGTAACCACTTGTGGCAAGATCCCCCTCTTCCATTACCCTTAAACTTTTGTAACCCCAATACACGTATCCTTCTAGGATTGGACTTATGATGGTGGAGAAAGTGGGTGGCTATAGGAGTAAGAGACTTACCCTTCTTTTGGTCCGAAGCTGCCAGGTTAATAGTGGAAACATGTTTTTGGACTCTTTTCCTCAACTCCTGTGATGTTAGAAGTTATTAGAAAATGACATATTTAAATTAGGGGGGGGGGGGGGTTCTGTTTGTTTGGTTCTTTTTTATTCTAGGCAATGTTTGTTTTTGGTTTTGTTTGTTTTTGTCATTTGATCTTTATTAAAACAAAAATATACAGTATATAGAAATTATTAATCTTGCACATTTCAGTGTCCACTGGGGCTTTTTTAGATGTATCGTTTCAAGAAGAATATTTCAGCAAGATTGAGCCATAATTTCAGTAACACCTCTTTACACAGCTAATAAAGGATCCACCTTGCGTAATAGGCAATATCACAGCTCACCCTATTCCCCTTCCCCTCTCGATGACCTTTGCACACGCTCATTAGAGGCTTCATTACAAAAGATGGGTTATGAGGGTCTGACCTTTGTGGCAAATGTTAAAAGTTAGATTCTAAAAAAGTGACAGTAGCCAGTGTGAAAATTATGAGTTTTAACCGTTTACAGTAAGGAAAAAAAAAACATTGCCAGAAGTTACAGAATAAAAATGCATTTAAACCTGAGTTTAAAAAGGTAATTTTCTGATAATGGCTTTCTTTTAGGGTGTTACAGTAATTTTATAGATTGTGTTCTCGACTGCAGGTAAAATGCTAGATCTGGGACTAAAAAGATGGTTCTATTTTTAATTATGAATTAAAAATGTAAGAAAATATCATTGCAACTGTTATATTTTTATTTAAAAATATTGACGTGCTGCAAATAAAGATATATTAAAAAAACAAAAGTCAAATGTGTTAACTGAATACAAACTGATCTGTAAATATTGGTAGTGGCCAGTAAACTGTATACTGTGTTGTTTCACTTAATATTCTGTATATATTCTGAGTTGATAACCGCTGATCATGCTGGACCCCACAAATCTGAAATTGATGACCTGGTTAGAGGATAGGTCATCAATATCTATATACTGAACAACCACTGTAACTAAAGGGGGTGCTTGCGTGTGTACCCGCCCCCGTCGTTTGTACATCATGGGCAAATCGCTGCCCGTGACGCACAAAATCGTTTGAAGCCATCACACGCACTTACCTGCCTAGCGACGTCGCTGTTGCCAGCGAACCGCCTCCTTTCTAAGGTGGTGGTTCGTGCGGCGTCACTAAGCAGCCGCCTAATAGAAGCGGAGGGGCGGAGATGAGCGGCTATAATATCCCGCCCACCTCCTTCCTTCCGCATTGCCGGCAGCCACAGGTAAGCTGTGTTCGTCGTTCCCAAGGTGTCACACGTAGCGATGTGTTCTGCCTCGGGAATGACTAACAACCTGCGACCTCTACAATCAACGATATTTTGAAAATTAACGACTTGTCTACGATGGACGATAAGGTGAGTATTTTCCATCGTTAACGGTCGTTCCTTGCTGTCACACGCAACGGCGTCGTTAATGATGCCGGATCCGTGACCCCGGCGATATATCATTAGATCCGTCATTGCGTGTAACGGGGCCTTAACTGTTAGCTAACTGTTTTGTTTAGATTGTTTTTCTGATTATTTTTTTTTGTGTGTGTGTGTTAAGTAACAAAGAATTTGTGTTTGTCCTTCTAGAAGTAATCAATGTCCTATGTTTACACATACCTATTCTGTAAAATAATCTGTCACTATGTTTTTGCTACCTCATCTGAGAGCAGCATATTGTAGGAAAATAGATCCTGATTCCAAAGATGTATCACTTAGTTTATTGGGTGCAGCAGTTGTGACACAATTGGAGTTTGTGATGGGGTATGCAACAGAGCAGTGAGGGACGCCAGGCCAAGGAACAATCCAAAGGGCTTTATTGGAACCACAAAGGTAAAGCAGCAAACATAAATATAAATCCTTCAAATCTGCAAGGAGTCCACAACAGAAAAAACAAAAGATCCAGGGGCACCGCCTGGTATTCCGATGCCAGAGAAATTAGGGCAATGGTCCTTATATGAGTTCCTTGAGTCCAACAGGTGAACAACGAAACACAATCCCACGTGGCCGCGGATCTCCAGTCTGTAACAGCACACACACAGACCCCAGGATCCAGCCTCAGCTATGGATCCTAGTCCTTCTCCAGCCGAGCTCCAACTAACTGCTCTAACATGTTCTTCTCTCCTGGGATCAGCCCCTTAGGTGGGCACACCTCCCCCTGGCCATTTGATGCATGAATGGACTTTAGACTTCTGGCTCTGTTCTGTTTACCAAGTTGTAGATTGGAGAAGTCCCATGCTGAGAAGAACAATATATATATGCAACCCCCACCAAATCAATGACAATAGCTACTGCTGAAGCCTGATTGCAATATGATACAGGCTGGGGAAAGGTATGGTCACTTACATCCCAAGACATAGTACTACAGCAAATACAGAGAGAAGGTAAAATACATCACATGGCATCTTATACAAAAAATATTGGATGGAGAAAACTACATACATCATGACAGAGTTCTTAGATGTTGCAGAGCACACAAAGCTAACCCCTTCCACCCTTCCGCTTTATATGTATATTGTCTATTGATAGCGAGCTGCTTATCAGAGAAGGGGGTGTGGTTGGACTAGGGCTCATGTGCCATGTCCAAGCAATGATAATCTCCTGATGATAAAACCTTAATTGTATGGAAGCAGCACACATCCTAATAAATAATACAAGGCTGAAATCTGTATCTCAGCCCCAACCTCTTGCTGTCCTTTACCTTTCATCCACCACAAAAAGTTAAAACCTTTTTGGTGCACCTCCCTGTTTAATATGTTCAGGAACTGTAGCAATTCCCATAATCTGTAATTTGTCATCCATTTTTTTTTTTTGAGCAGGCCTTCATTTATTAGCATTTTGCAAGCACTATAGCACCTTTCCCTTGCTTCTCTGCATAATTGTTCCTGCCATTGTCCAATGGCTTTAATGACCTGAACCGATAACCTGATATTACGTGATGCCTGTATTTAGTTTGACAGACAAAAGAACGGCCTTAAAAGACAAAAATGTGCTCCCCCTATTTCCTATAGTCAGTCTTGGAATCTCTGCTGCTAGATAAGGATTGCACTTTACAGCAGGCAGTGGGCCACTGGCGGACATACTGCCGGTGCAATGGCACAAGGGCACCGAGCGGGAGGGGGCTCCCGAGATCTTGAAAACCTATGGAGACTTTCTTTGCCAGCGGAACTTGAACACTAACAGGAGAAGCAGGGGGCTCGATCAGCTGAACCCGTATAATTATGCAGAGCTGACACTGGCCCCTTCCCTCACCTGTTAGGGCCTGCAGGAGGGAGAATTCATGTCTGCAGAAGCTGCTGTCCGGCGAGCAGAGGGTGACGTCATTTGTCAGCACCAAAGAGGAGGCTCCACCCACCAGCTCCGTCCCCAGCAGAGCAGAGGCCTCAATATACAACCATGGCTCCCTGCCCCCCTCATCCCTGAGCTGGTTCCCCTCCTGCACTGGAATTATTTCAAGAGATTACAGCAGTTAAGCTTCAGGTGGAGGGGAGGCTGCACCACAGAGAAGATGGGAGAACCAACTCCAGAGAAGAACCTGCTGTCCTGGGCACAATGTGCAATCATCTGCAGAGAGGGTGAGTCCACGAGTAATGTGTGTCTATATATCATATTGAAAAGTCTGTGGAGCCTCTGTTAGGAGTCTCGACACAGAAACTAGCCAGATATCCCTCCGAGAAGGACCTAGCCAAGATACATATTTCCCAAGGGGCAATGCACCTAGGATTTCACTGTGTTGAGCACCCTCGTTGGCTGCCGGCAGTGTTTTCTCTGGCTGGTCTCCCCGAGATCAGTGATTTTGTTTTTTCTTGTTTATATATCATATTATCTGTGTATCTAATATATATATATATATATATATCCCTGTATCCATTTATCACATCTCTATCTATGATCTATCTATTATCTGTGTATCTAAACTATTATCTATCCCTCTATCTGTGTCTATTTATATATTATCTGTTTATCCAATCTATTATCTGTCTATCTACTCACTTTTTTACTGATAGTGTGTGTCTGTGCAAGTAATTGAGTGTGAGTGTATTTATATACTCACCTACTGCCAATCTTCTACTTTCCTGAGTGCAATCACCGCTCTGTAGTATCTTGGGTCACACTACACCCTGAGCCAGATGTCTTTAACAATTAAAGCCTATAGAGCAGCTTTCTGCTAACACGGAGATGCTTGAGAGAGTGGGGACGTCACTGAGAAAAGGAGCAGAACAGCACTGGACACCAGAGAGCGGCGGTGACATCACTGAGAAGAGGAACAAAACCGTGTTAGACACTAGAGATACTGGAGAGCGGTGACATCACTGAGAAAAGCAGAACAGCGCTCGACACCAGAGAGAGGGGCAGTGACGTCATTGAGAAGAGGAGCAGAACAGCGCTGGACACTGGAGAGCGATGACGTCAGTGAAAACAGGAGCAGAACAGCGCTGGTCACCGGAGAGAGCGGCGGTAGGTGAGTATATTATGACACTACATGCAAATACACATATTCCATCAGTAAACAATTTAGTGAGACCTTTAATTATGCCTATGATGCGGCTGTTTTTTGTTGTATTTCCTCTGTTTCTCTGCTATACCCTCCGGTGGTATAGAGCGCTGCTTACAAGGGTCCTGTCAGCGGATACATGTCACCTGTGGATTAGCAGCATGAATCACACATCACATCTGTCCGACTAGTATTTCATGTGGCTCAGTCCCTGACATATATTAATGTTTTTCTCTGAATCTCTGCAGCAATTTAGGGTCAGAGATGCCTGGCTGTGATCATACAGCCACTGCCTGGTACAGGCTGCCCACGGCTCATGGGTATCAGCTGTCAAGTACACACATACCTGTCTGTGATCATACAGCCACTGCCTGGTACAGGCTGCCCACGGCTCATGGGTATCAGCTGTCAGGTACACACATACCTGTCTGTGATCATACAGCCACTGCCTGGTACAGGCTGCCCACGGCTCATGGGTATCAGCTGTCAGGTACACATATACCTGTCTGTGATCATACAGCCACTGCCTGGTACAGGCTGCCCACGGCTCATGGGTATCAGCTGTCAGGTACACACATACCTGACTGTGATCATACAGCCACTGCCTGGTACAGGCTGCCCACGGCTCATGGGTATCAGCTGTCAGGTACACACATACCTGTCTGTGATCATACAGCCACTGCCTGGTACAGGCTGCCCACGGCTCATGGGTATCAGCTGTCAGGTACACACATACCTGTCTGTGATCATACAGCCACTGCCTGGTACAGGCTGCCCACGGCTCATGGGTATCCGCTATCAAGTTCCCTTTTAAAGGAGTTGTGTGAAATACATGTACTGTAAAGAAATTGTCTGGCAAAAGAATCTAATAATCTAATAATTACATTTTGTAAAACTAACAAAATAAATTATTTACCCCTGCTGTCACCTCCTGGATCTAACGCCTGCTGTCCTGTGGTCTGTCCCAGCAATAATTATGTCACTGTTCTACCAGACACAGGACCTCTGCAGTTTGTGATCGGCTGCAGCGGCCAGGTGACTTCAACTGCAGGTATCACAAGCTGCAGCGGTCCTGTCTCCCATAGAATGGTGACATAATTAATGCTGGCACAGGACGGCCGGCGCTGGATCCAGAAGGGTTGACAGTAGGTGTGAATACAATTTATTTTGTTATTTTTACAGAATCTCGTCTCCAGGTAATGCTCTTTTGTGTGGACAATCCCTTTAATAAACTATAAATCTCATCTTTCTTCCACCTGCCAGCTCTAGTGTTCCATTCCCTGATGTTTCTATTTACAATGGCTGCAGACATCACAGCCCAGGTACCTCATATGACTGCTGCAAACAATCACTGGCTTCAGACTCAAGCCGTATACCACTGACAAGCTGCAAAACACACGGAGTATCCAGGTTGTGCCATCACCAGCCAATGTAAATAGAAGCATTAGAGACAGCGCTGAAGCTGCAGCAGATAGGAGGGCGGCAGGACTGGTCTGTTATATTCAGATGGTATATATGTAGCCTAGTTATTGTTTAGATTTAGTAGTTGTGCCCTAAACTAGTAATGCAATCTATTTTGTTGTGGTATGAAGAGAGGGGCCCAAAAAGATTTATTGTACAGGGGCCCTCTGCATTCTGTGTCCGCCCCTGGCCACCGGTAAGTATGTTACTACACACACAGAACATACATTACTGATACTTAACCAGTGGTGAAATATAGAACAATCCCCAGAGTAGAGCTTTAATACCCGACCATCACACAGATTGTTGTTTCATCTTTACGCAAAACAACACCAAAATCTAGAGCTGTCATGAGCATGAGGACATCCTATTACAGGGAAGTGCAAAATATTTGACACGCCTATAATTATAGGAAAAGTCAGATATTATGGCACTTATACTGTTCGTGAGCTAGTGACTTAATCTTCCGGCTCCACCAACTTCATGATCTTTTTAACACCCTCCCAATATTGGACGTATTAGTACTTCCAATGTCAGGTCCCTGTCTCTGATGCAGGCTTAGGATCTGAGCTTGCACCATCTGCCTCTACTGTACGGGTATGTGCACACGCATCTTGTAGACATCGGAATACTTGCATATTTTTTTGATGCAGAAGAAACTTAATAATGGCACCTGAAGATTTGTCAGTTCATTTATTTTAGCAGCTTCACTTTTGACACCTGAAGAAGTTAAAGAAGTAAGAAAAAGATGGAACATATGCACAATAAAGGCCCTGTCACACACACACACACACACACACACACACACACAGACACACAGACACACAGACACACACACACACACACACACACACACACACCTGCGGCAGATTTGTGGTTGCAGTGAAATTGTGGACAATCAGTGCCAGGTTTGTGACTGTGTACAAATGGAACAATATGTCCATGATTTCACTGCAACCACAGATCTGCCAAAGATTTATCTCTGTGTGTGACAGGGCCTTTAGTCATTCTTAGGCTATGTGCGCACGTTGCGTCGGAGTACCTGCAGTTTATTCTGCACGTTTTCCTTCCCTTGGTTTTTGACCAAATGGCTTTTGACCATTTTTTAGCGCTAAAAACACATGTGTATTTACCGCGTTTTTAGTGCGTTTTCAGCACTTTTTACCTGCGTTTCTGCAGATGCGTTTTGTAGATCAAGACACTGAGAAATAAAGTTGGAATAGTCATAAAGAATGAAAAAAGAGAAAAAAAGGATAAAATTCACTTTCAATAAAACTATATGGAAAATTATCAATTTTAATTAAATAATAGTGGTTATGCACATTTTAACAGAAAAATAGGTAAAGTTTCTTATTTTTTAGCATTTAAATTTTCGGTTATTGTGTGTGTGTAAAGGAACATTATAACCCTTTAATTTTATGCCAGAAAAGCATGCGTTTTTGAAGCCAAAAACGCAGTGGAAAAGCAGGTAAAAAGCATGAAAAACGCAGGAAAGTTTGATTTTGGTTGCATTTTGCCATTTTTCATTGACTCCAATGTTAAGGAAACGCTGCAGAAATGGCAAAAACAACTGACATGCTGCTTCTTTTTCAGCATGGTTTTTGACCCAAAATATGCAAATAAAACGCTGCAGAAAAAAAAGCAAATGTGGCGCCCCTGACTTGGTCAGGCACCACAGAGTATTGCACCCAGTCGGGAACAATGCTTCCAGGTAATCTCCAAAGGCCAGGATGAGGCGCACACACAAACATACAGTGACCAGGCCTCCCACATCACCAGAGGGGACCCTTGAGTAGCCAGAAGGAGTTAACTTTCAATTCCCAGCTGGGGGTGTGTTCAGGGGCTGGTTGCTAGGAAGCAGGGCAGGGAGAGAGAGGAAGGGGAGTCTGGAGGAAGAAGTTGAAGTGTGAGGAAGCAGGGCAGAGGAGCTCTAGAGTGTGAGACAGGTCCTGAGGAGTGCAGTAGCTGAAAGCGGGGGAGAAAGGAGTACCGTGGGTCGGCCTGAAAATCATCCAGAGAGAGAAGGGTGGCTGAGTACGGAGATCCCGGTATCCGAGCACACAAGGGGAACTAGGTCCCCAGTACAGGCAGCAGATCATCCAGAGCTGCTTAACCTACAGGTGGGGGGGGTACTTCATGCCCTCACCACGACTACACAGAGCTTGAGCCAAGCAGCAATCACCAGGCCCATAAGGGGACAGGGCCAGAAGCCATCCCACCAAGGCCACGCTGCCGGCAGACGAGCCAGAGAGAGGGGAGCAGGGTTGTAACAGCTTCCCTGGAGGGGTCCTACCACGCTTCAAGCAAAGGATCCTCCTAAAACAGAAAGAGTGCAAGGAAGGCGAGTGGACAGCTACCCTCAGAACGGCCTCCTGGAATTCCTGGTTCAACCTGGTTATCACAGTGTCGCCCGGGCATCTCACCGTGACCTCCAAACAGTGAGTAAACACGTTGAAAGACTTCTTGGACTGTGTTTGAGTCATTCTGCGACCTGTGGTCCCACACACATACACCGGGGCCTGGGGCTTGCCTCACTCTCAGGGGGCTAATATACTGACTGCACCCACCATCAGCCCCAGGCATCCCTTAATCTGCAGTGGCGGTCCCCGCTGACCGCAATACTGAGAGTGGCGTCACGACAATCCTAAAATAAGGTTCCCTACCTGTGACCAGACTGTTCCATCCACGTGGAGTCCCTGAAGGTACTGCACCGACACATACTAGCGGGGCTTCACAACTTCTGGCGTCACGAACAGGATAAGGACTAGACCTGTTCAGACAGGTGACCGTGCGCCTCAGAGGTCCGACCGTAAAAATTGAACCGCCGCCATATTGCCATCTTCAAAAGCGCGCGCTGCAGCCCGCGCGAGGGAAAAGAGCACCGCCCACGAAGAGGTGTGGCCGCCCCAGAATCCCCACAATTCAGAGAGCGTTCTGACCCAGGAAGTGGAAAGGGAGCGCGCAGATTTTTGAAGAAAAATGGACGCTGCAGGAGGTAATGCCCCTGGTCAGGGCGACGCAGCCCAAGCGAGGCCAGCCCCCGTCGCGCTAGACGCAGCAGCGCCTGGTGCCGGTGCCGCGGTCGCAGCTGCGCCGGCCGAAATCTCCCCCATAATGCCAGTTTCCTTACTGTATGTCCCAGGAGCGCAATGGCTGCCCCAATACGCCGGTAAAATAGACACGTTGACCGGGTTTAAGAAGAAGATCAACACCCTGCTAGACATGCACGCGATGACTGGTAAGCAGAGGGCCGCTGTGGTGCTGGGACAATTGACTGGAGCAGCAGAATTGGAAGCTGAGTCCTGGACCAATGATGACCGGGGCTCTGTTGAGACCATCTTTGCCAAACTAGCAGCTGCTTTTGAACACCGCACAGAGGGAGAGCTGAGGACGGACTTCTATAACTGCCGTCAGAAGCCCCAAGATAGCATAAGAGACTATGCCCTCAGGCTGCAGGCTGCACTACGGGCTCTCAAGCTGGTGGACCCTGTCAGTGATCAGGAAGGAAACCGGATGATGAAGGAACAATTCTTGCGGGGCCTGCGCTCTCCTGAGGATGGGAAGCAGATGAAGCTGTGGTCCCTGGAACACCCTGACGTGGACTTTGCCATTCTGAAAGACAGGGCAGTGAAAGCACTCCAACCTCCTGTGGACACAAACCCCATCGCACCCGCATGGCCTGCCAGTTCCACGGCTGCAGGAGCGGAATCCTCCTCGCAGGCCCTGATAACTGCAAAAGGACTCAACACGCCAGCAGAGACCATAAATACACTATCCTCCCAGGTGCAACAGCTCACTAAGGACGTCGCACAAATCCTGAAAGCAATGCAGTTGCCCTCAGAGACCAAAGTCCCTCATCGGATCCTGCTAGCTGACAACCCAGAGGACGTCCCTTGGATGCGGAGGAGAAGAGGTCCCCCAACCCGAGGCAGGAGCAGTGATCGCTATGACTCATCTGGACAACCCATCTGTCGTCGTTGCCAGGAGGCAGGACACTATGCAAGGGCCTGTCCTTTAAACGAGCCAAACCTGGGGCCGGGGGCCAGTCCTCAGGATTAAGAAGATCAGGCCCAAGTCGCTGCTGTGATCAGTACGTGGGTGGACGTCCTGTCCTGTCCATCGTCCTGGACGGGATCCCTACCCCGGCGTTATTGGACACCGGCTCTCAGGTCACCACGATCCCGTATGTCCTTTATCGGAGGTTTTGGTCGGACGACGATCTCCGACCACCGGACCCCTCCCTCACCATCTATGCTGCCAACGGACAACCTATAGACCAGATCGGGGTCAAAGAGGTAACCATAAAGGTGGGAAGGCAGGAAATGAAGGGACAGGGACTGATTGTTGTGGACACTGATATTAGAGAAAGGAACCCGTGTGAAGCCCCGCTAGTATGTGTCGGTGCAGTACCTTCAGGGACTCCACGTGGATGGAACAGTCTGGTCACAGGTAGGGAACCTTCGTTTAGGATTGTCGTGACGCCACTCTCAGTATTGCGGTCAGCGGGGACCGCCACTGCAGATTAAGGGATGCCTGGGGCTGATGGTGGGTGCAGTCAGTATATTAGCCCCCTGAGAGTGAGGCAAGCCCCAGGCCCCGGTGTATGTGTGTGGGACCACAGGTCGCAGAATGACTCAAACACAGTCCAAGAAGTCTTTCAACGTGTTTACTCACTGTTTGGAGGTCACGGTGAGATGCCCGGGCGACACTGTGATAACCAGGTTGAACCAGGAATTCCAGGAGGCCGTTCTGAGGGTAGCTGTCCACTCGCCTTCCTTGCACTCTTTCTGTTTTAGGAGGATCCTTTGCTTGAAGCGTGGTAGGACCCCTCCAGGGAAGCTGTTACCACCCTGCTCCCCTCTCTCTGGCTCGTCTGCCGGCAGCGTGGCCTTGGTGGGATGGCTTCTGGCCCTGTCCCCTTATGGGCCTGGTGATTGCTGCTTGGCTCAAGCTCTGTGTAGTCGTGGTGAGGGCATGAAGTACCCCCTCCACCTGTAGGTTAAGCAGCTCTGGATGATCTGCTGCCTGTACTGGGGATCTAGTTCCCCTTGTGTGCTCGGATACCGGGATCTCCGTACTCAGCCACCCTTCTCTCTCTGGATGGTTTTCAGGCCGACCCACGGTACTCCTTTCTCCCCCGCTTTCAGCTACTGCACTCCTCAGGACCTGTCTCACACTCTAGAGCTCCTCTGCCCTGCTTCCTCACACTTCAACTTCTTCCTCCAGACTCTCCTCTTTTCTCTCTCTCTCTGCCCTGCTTCCTAGCAACCAGCCCCTGAACACACCGCTAGCTGGGAATTGAAAGTTAACTCCTTCTGGCTACTCAAGGGTCCCCTCTGGTGATGTGGGAGGCCTGATCACTATATGTTTGTGTGTGCACCTCATCCTGGCCTTTGGAGATTACCTGGAAGCATTGCTCCCGCATGGGTGCAATACTCTGTGGTGCCTGACCAGGTCAGGGGCGCCACATTCCCCCTTAGTTATCATCAGCACGTCCTCGGGCTGCAAAGACAAGAGAAAAAGGTAAATACAAACTTTTCCCACACAGGGGCAATTATTTACATTTAAACATGCCAGGTACCATTCCACCACCAACCACCCACATGTCCGAACCCCACCCAAAAACCTCCAGGAGGTAGGTCGCCGGTCCTTTTGGTGACCAGGGCTGGGCCATCACATTCCCCAGACCTTTCCTCCAATCTTCCTCTCCTGAGGAGAGTGGTGTAAGGTAGGCCCCATAAACAGGCGTACCCGCTTCCGAGTGTTGGAGGGCAGGCCCCATAAACAGGCGTGCCCCCTTGTTGGTGCAGAGCCATGCCCCTCAACAGGCAGACTCTGGGGTTGGTACCAAGGAGGTAACTTTTTACAATGCAAAGTTTGTGGTTAAAGCCAGTTCATAACCAGTGGTCTAACATTTTAAGGAGGTCTCACAATAGTCCTTGTGGGCACATTTCGCTTAAACGTTACTTAACTATAACAGGTTAAACATTACATTTCATACAGTCACTTTGAACTAAACTGTACTTTCTCTATAGCGTAATGGGAGCTGACCAAAGTTGCTGCGGGTTGATCTACGCAGTACTATGCTGTCATCTGTCTGAGGTTGTGTCCTCCCACCCGATGTATGTGTCTCAATGTGAATAATGGGTGTACTAGGTATTGATGCCAGTGCATGGTCTTCTGCTTCAGCTACATTTGGCTCTTCCAGGTTTTGAACAGGTTCTTCTGGGTCTCTTACTTCTCCAGATTGAGGGAATGTAATAACCGGAATAACTACTGCTCCATTGTATTGAGGCCAACTTGCTGGAAAATCTCCAAGTACAGTATGGATCATCTTTTCTTTTGGTTCTTGAACTGGCAAAGGGTTGGGAATTTCTTCAGGGGTTCTTAGTTGTTCAGGACATTTCTTTAAGCGATCTCTAGAAACGACAGCTGTTGTTTTCCCTCCATCTTTGCTGATAAGGCATGTCTTTTCATTGCTAAGCGTCGATGGTAACACAGTATAGGGTTCTTCTTCCCAGTGATTGTCAAGTTTATGACGTCTTCTCTTTCTTTTGAGAACTATATCTCCTGGCATCAAAGGAACAGCAGGTGCTTTTCGATTGTAGGCCTTTTCTTGTTTCTCACGCTGCTGAGTCAGGCTTCGCTCCACACACTCTTGTACTTTCTTGTATTGGGCTTGGCGGTTGGAATCCCAATCAGCACCTTGTAGATGGTCTTCAGGGGTCTCAACTCCCATTTCCAGATCTACTGGCAATCTCCCTGGTCTGGCCCTCATCAGGTATGCCGGTGTGCAGTTCGTGGAACTCACAGGGATGTTGTTATACATGTCCACTAGATCGGGCAGTTTTTCCGGCCACTGACTTCGTTCTTCTAGTGGGAGCGTCTTCAGAAGGT
Organism: Anomaloglossus baeobatrachus; assembly: GCF_048569485.1. Classification (NCBI taxonomy): domain Eukaryota; kingdom Metazoa; phylum Chordata; class Amphibia; order Anura; family Aromobatidae; genus Anomaloglossus; species Anomaloglossus baeobatrachus. The sequence continues at coordinate 232,230,398 of NC_134357.1, forward strand.
CGAGAATGATGTGGTTCATCTTCTCACACATGCCATTGGTCTGAGGATGGTAAGGCGTAGTACGGATCTTCTGGCAGCCGTATAGGTTACAAAACTCCTTAAACACTTCAGCTTCAAAGGCTGGTCCTTGGTCAGTGAGCACTTGATCTGGATAGCCATGTGGTCGACAGAAGTGTGTCTGGAAAGCTTTGGCTGCAGTTTGACCTGTCAAGTCCTTGACTGGTACTACCACCAGGAATCTGGAGTAGTGGTCAACCATAGTGAGAGCGTAGTTGTAGCCTTGTCTGCTGGGTGCCAACTTTACATGGTCCAGGGCCACGATCTCCAGGGGCCGTTTAGTTTGGATTGGCTGGAGTGGTGCTCTCTGGCTGTGCTGGTCTTTTCTTCTAAGATTGCAGGGCCCGCAGTTTCGACACCACTTCTCTAGGGCAGATCTCATGCCCACCCAGTAGAATCTTACTTTAAGTAGGGCCTCCAGTTTCTTCCAACCAAAGTGGCCTGCACCATTGTGATAGGCTTCTAGCACCATCCTCGTATCCTTCTGTGGTACAATCACTTGCCACACCTTCTCATGCGTCCTCGGGTCAATGATGCTCCTGTAAAGTTTGTCTTGATAGATGAATAATCGACCCCTCTCCTTCCATAGGTACTGTGCCTCAGGTGGGGCTCCTTTGTCAAGGCTGGCGCCGGGCTGGCTGATCAGTTTCTTTACCAAGCCTACCGCTGGATCATTTTCCTGGGTCTCCTTCCAGTTGTAGTGAGGTAGTGGGTTCAGGGTCACCTCTTGGCGGTTGGCACGCGACTGCCGACACTGTTTTGCTCCATGGCGATGGAACGCTGGCAGCTCAATCTCTTCAAGATCATCTACATCTTCACCCTCGTCTGCTAGGTGAGGCATCCTGGACAGAGCATCTGCGTTGCCGTTCTTGCGGCCAGCTCGATACTTGACAGTAAAGTCATAATTCGCCAGTCGGGCTACCCAACGCTGCTCCATGGCACCCAATTTAGCAGTATCCAAGTGGGTCAGGGGGTTGTTGTCCGTGAAGACAGTGAATTTGATGGCTGCCAGGTAGTGCTTGAACCGCTCTGTGATAGCCCATACCATGGCCAGGAACTCTAGCTTGAATGAGCTATAATTCTCCGGGTTTCTTTCAGTAGGCCTGAGCTTCCTGCTGGCGTAAGCAATCACACGCTCTTTGCCTCCCTGCACCTGTGAAAGCACTGCTCCCAGTCCCACATTACTGGCATCTGTGTACAGTACGAATGGCAGACCGTAGTCAGGGTAGGCTAGGATCTCTTCACCCGTCAAGGCCCCTTTCATTTGTCTGAAGGAGTGTTCTTCTGCTTCTCCCCAGTGAAATGGCGGGCCGGAGATCTTTCCTTTCTTCTTTGGGTGGCCTACCAGGAGCTCTTGCAAAGGCGCTGCCATTTTCGTGTAGCCCTTGATGAACCTCCTGTAGTAGCCTACCAAGCCAAGGAACTGACGTACCTCCCGGACGGTAGTAGGTGTGGGCCATTCCTGGATGACTGTGACCTTCTCTGGGTCCGGTGCTACTCCTTCTGCACTGACCACGTGACCTAGGTACTGGACCTTTGGCTTCAGTAAATGGCACTTGGATGGTTTCAGCTTCATTCCATATCGGGATAGTGCTTCAAAGACTTCAGCCAGGTGTTTCAGGTGGTCCTCGTAGGTCTTGGAGTACACGATGACATCATCCAGGTAGAGCAGGACGGTTTCAAAGTTGAGGTGCCCTAGGCAGCATTCCATAAGCCTCTGGAAGGTCCCGGGGGCATTGCAGAGTCCAAATGGCATGCTGTTGAACTCACAGAGGCCCATTGGGGTGGTGAAGGCCGTCTTCTCCCGATCTTCTTCTGCTACAGATACTTGCCAGTAGCCACTAGTAAGATCTAGGGTAGAAAAGTAGTTAGAGGCTTTCAAGGCAGCGAGGGATTCCTCTATCCTTGGCAAAGGGTAGGCATCCTTGTGTGTTATCTGATTTATCCGTCTGTAATCCACACACATCCTCATCGTGCCATCCTTCTTTCTTACCAGGACCAGGGGAGCCGCCCAGGGGCTACAACTGTCCCTTATGACGCCTGCCTCCTTCATGTCCTTCAGCATGTCCTTTGTGCGCTGGTAATGGGCTGGTGGAATAGGCCTATGTCTTTCCTTAATGGGAGGATGACTGCCTGTGGGTATGTGATGTTGCACCCCTTTGATCCTACCAAAGTCTAGTGGGTTCTTACTAAAGACCTGCTCGTATTCCTGCACGACCCTGTAAACCCCATGTTTCTGGTAGTCGGGTGTAGAGTCAGTCCCCACGTGTAGTTTCTGGCACCAATCCTCTAACTGCTTTTGGGAGGTCTCGCCCTCTTTTGAGTCAGCTTGTGTCAGGGGACCTACAGGTGTTATGGCGTCATCTGAGCATGTAAACAGTTTGGCTATGGTAGCGTACCTTGGTAGTCTGGCTTCCTCCTCCCCACAGTTCAACACTCGTACAGGCACTCGTCCCTTGTGTACATCAACTACCCCCCTGGCTGTCAGAATCGTGGGCCAGTGGTCTGAATGAGTGGGCTCTAGTACAGCCTGGTAATCTTGTCCTCTGAGACCTACCGCTGCTCTACACCACATCATCATTTCACTCCGTGGGGGTATCACAATGGGGTTAGCATCCATCACCCGTACACTACCAATCTCACCGCCAGCCTGTTTTACCTGTTGCTTCCTCAGAATGATTCGGATCTCCTTTTGCAAGGCTCTTTGCGACCTGCCCTCAGCACCTTCAACAATCTGGTGAAGCAACAACAACACTTCCCCTAGGCAATTTTCTATGACATTAGTGCCTAAAATCATTTGCGGGTTCCTTTCTCTAATATCAGTGTCCACAACAATCAGTCCTTGTCCCTTCATTTCCTGCCTTCCCACCTTTATGGTTACCTCTTTGACCCCGATCTGGTCTATAGGTTGTCCGTTGGCAGCATAGATGGTGAGGGAGGGGTCCGGTGGTCGGAGATCGTCGTCCGACCAAAACCTACGATAAAGGACATACGGGATCGTGGTGACCTGAGAGCCGGTGTCCAATAACGCCGGGGTAGGGATCCCGTCCAGGACGATGGACAGGACAGGACGTCCACCCACGTACTGATCACAGCAGCGACTTGGGCCTGATCTTCTTAATCCTGAGGACTGGCCCCCGGCCCCAGGTTTGGCTCGTTTAAAGGACAGGCCCTTGCATAGTGTCCTGCCTCCTGGCAACGACGACAGATGGGTTGTCCAGATGAGTCATAGCGATCACTGCTCCTGCCTCGGGTTGGGGGACCTCTTCTCCTCCGCATCCAAGGGACGTCCTCTGGGTTGTCAGCTAGCAGGATCCGATGAGGGACTTTGGTCTCTGAGGGCAACTGTATTGCTTTCAGGATTTGTGCGACGTCCTTAGTGAGCTGTTGCACCTGGGAGGATAGTGTATTTATGGTCTCAGCTGGCGTGTTGAGTCCTTTTGCAGTTATCAGGACCTGCGAGGAGGATTCCTCTCCTGCAGCCGTGGAACTGGCAGGCCATGCTGGTGCGACGGGGTCTGTGTCCACAGGAGGTTGGAGTGCTTTCACTGCCCTGTCTTTCAGAATGGCAAAGTCCACGTCAGGGTGTTCCAGGGACCACAGCTTCATCTGCTTCCCATCCTCAGGAGAGCGCAGGCCCCGCAAGAATTGTTCCTTCATCATCCGGTTTCCTTCCTGATCACTGACAGGGTCCACCAGCTTGAGAGCCCGTAGTGCGGCCTGCAGCCTGAGGGCATAGGCTCTTATGCTATCTTGGGGCTTCTGCCGGCAGTTATAGAAGTCCGTCCTCAGCTCTCCCTCTGTGCGGTGTTCAAAAGCAGCTGCTAGTTTGGCAAAGATGGTCTCAACAGAGCTCCGGTCATCATTGGTCCAGGACTCAGCTTCCAATTCTGCTGCTTCAGTCAATTGTCCCAGCACCACAGCGGCCCTCTGCTTACCAGTCATCGCGTGCATGTCTAGCAGGGTGTTGATCTTCTTCTTAAACCCGGTCAGCGTGTCTATTTTACCGGCGTATTGGGGCAGCCATTGCGCTCCTGGGACATACAGTAAGGAAACTGGCATTATGGGGGAGACTTCGGCCGGCGCGGCTGCGACCGCGGCACCGGGCGCTGCTGCGTCCAGCGTGACGGGGGCTGGCATCGCTTGGGCTGCGTCGCCCTGACCAGGGGCATTACCTCCTGCAGCGTCCATTTTTCTTCAGAAATCCCCGCGCCCCCTCTCCACTTCCGGGGTCAGTACGCTCTCCGAATTGTGGGGATTCTGGGGCGGCCACACCTCTTCGTGGGCGGTGCTCTTCTCCCTCGCGCGGGCTGCAGCGCGCGCTTTTGAAGATGGCAATATGGCGGCGGTTCAATTTTTGCGGTCGGACCTCTGAGGCACACGGTCACCTGTCTGAACAGGTCTAGTCCTTATCCTGTTCGTGACGCCAGAAGTTGTGAAGCCCCGCTAGTATGTGTCGGTGCAGTACCTTCAGGGACTCCACGTGGATGGAACAGTCTGGTCACAGGTAGGGAACCTTCGTTTAGGATTGTCGTGACGCCACTCTCAGTATTGCGGTCAGCGGGGACCGCCACTGCAGATTAAGGGATGCCTGGGGCTGATGGTGGGTGCAGTCAGTATATTAGCCCCCTGAGAGTGAGGCAAGCCCCAGGCCCCGGTGTATGTGTGTGGGACCACAGGTCGCAGAATGACTCAAACACAGTCCAAGAAGTCTTTCAACGTGTTTACTCACTGTTTGGAGGTCACGGTGAGATGCCCGGGCGACACTGTGATAACCAGGTTGAACCAGGAATTCCAGGAGGCCGTTCTGAGGGTAGCTGTCCACTCGCCTTCCTTGCACTCTTTCTGTTTTAGGAGGATCCTTTGCTTGAAGCGTGGTAGGACCCCTCCAGGGAAGCTGTTACCACCCTGCTCCCCTCTCTCTGGCTCGTCTGCCGGCAGCGTGGCCTTGGTGGGATGGCTTCTGGCCCTGTCCCCTTATGGGCCTGGTGATTGCTGCTTGGCTCAAGCTCTGTGTAGTCGTGGTGAGGGCATGAAGTACCCCCTCCACCTGTAGGTTAAGCAGCTCTGGATGATCTGCTGCCTGTACTGGGGATCTAGTTCCCCTTGTGTGCTCGGATACCGGGATCTCCGTACTCAGCCACCCTTCTCTCTCTGGATGGTTTTCAGGCCGACCCACGGTACTCCTTTCTCCCCCGCTTTCAGCTACTGCACTCCTCAGGACCTGTCTCACACTCTAGAGCTCCTCTGCCCTGCTTCCTCACACTTCAACTTCTTCCTCCAGACTCTCCTCTTTTCTCTCTCTCTCTGCCCTGCTTCCTAGCAACCAGCCCCTGAACACACCCCTAGCTGGGAATTGAAAGTTAACTCCTTCTGGCTACTCAAGGGTCCCCTCTGGTGATGTGGGAGGCCTGATCACTATATGTTTGTGTGTGCACCTCATCCTGGCCTTTGGAGATTACCTGGAAGCATTGCTCCCGCATGGGTGCAATACTCTGTGGTGCCTGACCAGGTCAGGGGCGCCACACCCGCAAATGATTTTAGGCACTAATGTCATAGAAAATTGCCTAGGGGAAGTGTTGTTGTTGCTTCACCAGATTGTTGAAGGTGCTGAGGGCAGGTCGCAAAGAGCCTTGCAAAAAGAGATCCGAATCATTCTGAGGAAGCAACAGGTAAAACAGGCTGGCGGTGAGATTGGTAGTGTACGGGTGATGGATGCTAACCCCATTGTGATACCCCCACGGAGTGAAATGATGATGTGGTGTAGAGCAGCGGTAGGTCTCAGAGGACAAGATTACCAGGCTGTACTAGAGCCCACTCATTCAGACCACTGGCCCACGATTCTGACAGCCAGGGGGGTAGTTGATGTACACAAGGGACGAGTGCCTGTACGAGTGTTGAACTGTGGGGAGGAGGAAGCCAGACTACCAAGGTACGCTACCATAGCCAAACTGTTTACATGCTCAGATGACGCCATAACACCTGTAGGTCCCCTGACACAAGCTGACTCAAAAGAGGGCGAGACCTCCCAAAAGCAGTTAGAGGATTGGTGCCAGAAACTACACGTGGGGACTGACTCTACACCCGACTACCAGAAACATGGGGTTTACAGGGTCGTGCAGGAATACGAGCAGGTCTTTAGTAAGAACCCACTAGACTTTGGTAGGATCAAAGGGGTGCAACATCACATACCCACAGGCAGTCATCCTCCCATTAAGGAAAGACATAGGCCTATTCCACCAGCCCATTACCAGCGCACAAAGGACATGCTGAAGGACATGAAGGAGGCAGGCGTCATAAGGGACAGTTGTAGCCCCTGGGCGGCTCCCCTGGTCCTGGTAAGGAAGAAGGATGGCACGATGAGGATGTGTGTGGATTACAGACGGATAAATCAGATAACACACAAGGATGCCTACCCTTTGCCAAGGATAGAGGAATCCCTCGCTGCCTTGAAAACCTCTAACTACTTTTCTACCCTAGATCTTACTAGTGGCTACTGGCAAGTATCTGTAGCAGAAGAAGATCGGGAGAAGACGGCCTTCACCAACCCAATGGGCCTCTGTGAGTTCAACAGCATGCCATTTGGACTCTGCAATGCCCCCGGGACCTTCCAGAGGCTTATGGAATGCTGCCTAGGGCACCTCAACTTTGAAACCGTCCTGCTCTACCTGGATGATGTCATCGTGTACTCCAAGACCTACGAGGACCACCTGAAACACCTGGCTGAAGTCTTTGAAGCACTATCCCGATATGGAATGAAGCTGAAACCATCCAAGTGCCATTTACTGAAGCCAAAGGTCCAGTACCTGGGTCACGTGGTCAGTGCAGAAGGAGTAGCACCGGACCCAGAGAAGGTCACAGTCATCCAGGAATGGCCCACACCTACTACCGTTCGGGAGGTACGTCAGTTCCTTGGCTTGGTAGGCTACTACAGAAGTTTCATCAAGGGCTACACGAAAATGGCAGCGCCTTTGCAAGAGCTCCTGGTAGGCCACCCAAAGAAGAGAGGAAAGATCTCCGGCCCGCCATTTCACTGGGGAGAAGCAGAAGAACACTCCTTCAGACAAATGAAAGGGGCCTTGACGGGTGAAGAGATCCTAGCCTACCCTGACTACGGTCTGCTATTCGTACTGTACACCGATGCCAGTAATGTGGGACTGGGAGCAGTGCTTTCACAGGTGCAGGGAGGCAAAGAGCGTGTGATTGCTTACGCCAGCAGGAAGCTCAGGCCTACTGAAAGAAACCCAGAGAATTATAGCTCATTCAAGCTAGAGTTCCTGGCCATGGTATGGGCTATCACAGAGCGGTTCAAGCACTACCTGGCAGCCACCAAATTCACTGTCTTCACGGACAACAACCCCCTGACCCACTTGGATACTGCTAAATTGGGTGCCATGGAGCAGCGTTGGGTAGCCCGACTGGCGAATTATGACTTTACTGTCAAGTATCGAGCTGGCCGCAAGAACGGCAACGCAGATGCTCTGTCCAGGATGCCTCACCTAGCAGACGAGGGTGAAGATGAAGATGATCTTGAAGAGATTGAGCTGCCAGCGTTCCATCGCCATGGAGCAAAACAGTGTCGGCAGTCGCGTGCCAACCGCCAAGAGGTGACCCTGAACCCACTACCTCACTACAACTGGAAGGAGACCCAGGAAAATGATCCAGCGGTAGGCTTGGTAAAGAAACTGATCAGCCAGCCTGGCGCCAGCCTTGACAAAGGAGCCCCACCTGAGGCGCAGTACCTATGGAAGGAGAGGGGTCGATTATTCATCTATCAAGACAAACTTTACAGGAGCATCATTGACCCGAGGACGCATGAGAAGGTGTGGCAAGTGATTGTACCACAGAAGGATACGAGGATGGTGCTAGAAGCCTATCACAATGGTGCAGGCCATTTTGGTTGGAAGAAACTGGAGGCCCTACTTAAAGTAAGATTCTACTGGGTGGGCATGAGATCTGCCCTAGAGAAGTGGTGTCGAAACTGCGGGCCCTGCAATCTTAGAAGAAAAGACCAGCACAGCCAGAGAGCACCACTCCAGCCAATCCAAACTAAACGGCCTTTGGAGATCGTGGCCCTGGACCATGTAAAGTTGGCACCCAGCAGACAAGGCTACAACTACGCTCTCACTATGGTTGACCACTACTCCAGATTCCTGGTGGTAGTACCAGTCAAGGACTTGACCGGTCAGACTGCAGCCAAAGCGTTCCAGACACATTTCTGTCGACCACATGGCTATCCAGACCAAGTGCTCACTGACCAAGGACCAGCCTTTGAAGCTGAAGTGTTTAAGGAGTTTTGTAACCTTTACGGCTGCAAGAAGATCCGTACCACACCTTACCATCCTCAGACCAATGGCATGTGTGAGAAAATGAACCACATCATTCTCGACCTTCTGAAGACTCTCCCACTAGAAGAACGAAGTCAGTGGCCGGAAAAACTGCCCGATCTAGTGGACATGTATAACAACATCCCTGTGAGTTCCACGAACTGCACACCGGCATACCTGATGAGGGCCAGACCAGGGAGATTGCCAGTAGATCTGGAAATGGGAGTTGAGACCCCTGAAGACCATCTACAAGGTGCTGATTGGGATTCCAACCGCCAAGCCCAATACAAGAAAGTACAAGAGTGTGTGGAGCGAAGCCTGACTCAGCAACGTGAGAAACAAGAAAAAGCCTACAATCGAAAAGCACCTGCTGTTCCTTTGATGCCAGGAGATATAGTTCTCAAAAGAAAGAGAAGACGTCATAAACTTGACAATCACTGGGAAGAAGAACCCTATACTGTGTTACCATCGACGCTTAGCAATGAAAAGACATGCCTTATCAGCAAAGATGGAGGAAAAACCACAGCTGTCGTTTCTAGAGATCGCTTAAAGAAATGTCCTGAACAACTAAGAATCCCTGAAGAAATTCCCAACCCTTTGCCAGTTCAAGAACCAAAAGAAAAGATGATCCATACTGTACTTGGAGATTTTCCAGCAAGTTGGCCTCAATACAATGGAGCAGTAGTTATTCCGGTTATTACATTCCCTCAATCTGGAGAAGTAAGAGACCCAGAAGAACCTGTTCAGAACCTGGAAGAGCCAAATGTAGCTGAAGCAGAAGACCATGCACTGGTATCAATACCCAGTACACCCATTATTCACATTGAGACACATACATCGGGTGGGAGGACACAACCTCAGACAGATGACAGTATAGTACTGCGTAGATCAACCCGCAGCAACTTTGGTCAGCTCCCATTACGCTATAGAGAAAGTACAGTTTAGTTCAAAGTGACCGTATGAAATGTAATGTTTAACCTGTTTACAGTTAAGTAACGTTTAAGTGAAATGTGCCCACAAGGACTATTGTGAGACCTCCTTAAAATGTTAGACCACTGGTTATGAACTGGCTTTAACCACAAACTTTTGCATTGTAAAAAGTTACCTCCTTGGTATCAACCACAGAGTCTGCCTGTTGAGGGGCATGGCTCTGCACCAACAAGGGGGCACGCCTGTTTATGGGGCCTGCCCTCCAACACTCGGAAGCGGGTACGCCTGTTTATGGGGCCTACCTTACACCACTCTCCTCAGGAGAGGAAGATTGGAGGAAAGGTCTGGGGAATGTGATGGCCCAGACCTGGTCACCAAAAGGACCGGCGACCTACCTCCTGGAGGTTTTTGGGTGGGGTTCGGACATGTGGGTGGTTGGTGGTGGAATGGTACCTGGTATGTTTAAATGTAAATAATTGCCCCTGCGTGGGAAAAGTTTGTATTTACCTTTATCTCCTGTCTTTGCAGCCCGAGGACGTGCTGATGATAACTAAGGGGGAATGTGGCGCCCCTGACTTGGTCAGGCACCACAGAGTATTGCACCCAGTCGGGAACAATGCTTCCAGGTAATCTCCAAAGGCCAGGATGAGGCGCACACACAAACATACAGTGACCAGGCCTCCCACATCACCAGAGGGGACCCTTGAGTAGCCAGAAGGAGTTAACTTTCAATTCCCAGCTGGGGGTGTGTTCAGGGGCTGGTTGCTAGGAAGCAGGGCAGGGAGAGAGAGGAAGGGGAGTCTGGAGGAAGAAGTTGAAGTGTGAGGAAGCAGGGCAGAGGAGCTCTAGAGTGTGAGACAGGTCCTGAGGAGTGCAGTAGCTGAAAGCGGGGGAGAAAGGAGTACCGTGGGTCGGCCTGAAAATCATCCAGAGAGAGAAGGGTGGCTGAGTACGGAGATCCCGGTATCCGAGCACACAAGGGGAACTAGGTCCCCAGTACAGGCAGCAGATCATCCAGAGCTGCTTAACCTACAGGTGGGGGGGGGTACTTCATGCCCTCACCACGACTACACAGAGCTTGAGCCAAGCAGCAATCACCAGGCCCATAAGGGGACAGGGCCAGAAGCCATCCCACCAAGGCCACGCTGCCGGCAGACGAGCCAGAGAGAGGGGAGCAGGGTTGTAACAGCTTCCCTGGAGGGGTCCTACCACGCTTCAAGCAAAGGATCCTCCTAAAACAGAAAGAGTGCAAGGAAGGCGAGTGGACAGCTACCCTCAGAACGGCCTCCTGGAATTCCTGGTTCAACCTGGTTATCACAGTGTCGCCCGGGCATCTCACCGTGACCTCCAAACAGTGAGTAAACACGTTGAAAGACTTCTTGGACTGTGTTTGAGTCATTCTGCGACCTGTGGTCCCACACACATACACCGGGGCCTGGGGCTTGCCTCACTCTCAGGGGGCTAATATACTGACTGCACCCACCATCAGCCCCAGGCATCCCTTAATCTGCAGTGGCGGTCCCCGCTGACCGCAATACTGAGAGTGGCGTCACGACAATCCTAAAATAAGGTTCCCTACCTGTGACCAGACTGTTCCATCCACGTGGAGTCCCTGAAGGTACTGCACCGACACATACTAGCGGGGCTTCACACAAAGTGCAGACAGGATTTCATCTTTTCCCATAGACTTTGCTGGAAAACAAAAACGCATGTGTTTTAGCGCAAAAACGCTGCCGCTAAAAATGCAGCAGAAACGCGGGTAAAATCACAACGTGCGCACATAGCCTTATACTGCAGTGCATATGTTCATTCTTTTTGTCTTTTTTTTTTTTTTTTTTTAGTGCTTTTTCAGGCAGTTTTTAGATGGAGTTCACCTGATAAAGACATTCAGTGCACACACCCTTAGGCTATGTGCACATGTTGCGTTTTTTCTCGCAGAAACGCTGCGTTTTGAACTGCAGCGTTTTCAGTGCCAAATTGCATGCGTTCAGCTTCCCCAGCAAAGTCTATCAGAAAGCCGAAAAATCATAGCACACGCTGTGTTTGTAAACGCAGCATTTTGGATGCCCAAAATTGCTGCGGGAAAAAAGCAGCATGTCACTTTTTTTGTGCGTTGTAGCTGCGTTCTCCACCCATTAAATCAATGATGTGGGTCACAACGAAACCAAAATGCACTTGAACTGCAGTTTTGTTGCGTTCCGCATGCTTTTTTGACAGAGAGCCTTTTCAGTCTCTCTCTTTCAATGTCGGTCAATCTCTGTCTGTGGATGTCGGTGAATCTCCCTCTGTCTGTCGGTCGGTCTCTTTCTCTATCAGTTGGTTGCTCTGTCTGTCTGTCTGTCTGTCTGTCTCTCTCTCTGTCGGTCTGTCCCTCTCTCTGTCCGTCGGTCAGTCTCTCCCCCTCTCTCATAATCACCGATCCCCGGTGCGGCGCTGCACGGCTGTCACATTGCTCCGGCGGCTTTTACTGTTTTGAAAATGCCGGCCGCCCATTATTCAATCTCGTATTCCCTGCTTTCCCCGCCCACCGGCTGCTGTGATTGGTTGCAAAATTGAAGAAAAAGACCGGTACTCTTCTTTATGAATGTAGATTCTTTTTATTGTACAACTGTACAGGCGTCAAATATTATAACGCGTTTCGGCGAAAGCCTTTCTCAAACAAAAGATGATTACTGCATCACAATTCCCACACTAAATAATAAAGGTTCATGGATCTGGTAGGAGTAAACACCCTACTCATTTGCATAATCAAATATATCAATTAACATCTCAAATCCCAAGATCCAATTCAAGTTAACAAAAAAAAAAAACACCAAGAAAAAAGAGATATACTTTTATAAATGCAGAGCATATGAGGGAAAAAGGGGGAAACATCAATAATAATGTGAATCATCAAAAATAAAAGAAACTCTTGTTCATATAAATTATTGCAAAAAAAATGTTTGCCATTTTTTTTTTTTTACTATTATAATTTTTATAATTTTTATCCTTAAGGATTCACATAGCGTCATGAAATTTAAACTAGAGAAACATAGGTTATATTATAGCAACCAAACAAAGTTACATGATGGGGTTACATTTATATGACAGAAAAATACACAGAGAGAATTTAATCGGCGAGTCATTCATTACAAGAAACCACTAATGTCATAGTCTCTATTCAGACCAAGCGGCTGCAGAGATTGCAGCCTGAATATCCAGGTCTCTATCCTCTTCAGCATTGTGGTGCGATCCCCCCCTCGTCTGGGTAGCTGGACCTGCTCCAAGATCTGGAAACGTAGTTGGGAGACATTATGCCTAAATTCAGCAAAATGCTGGGATACAGGTAAGGGTAGATTTTTTTGCCTTATTGTATACTTGTGATTAGATAGTCTCTCTTTTAATCTTTGAGTGGTTTCACCTACATAAATTAAACCACAAGGACATTTCAACATATACACCACAAAACTACTATCACAGGTATAACATCCATTTTTTCTAAAAGATTCCCCTGTACGAGGATGCTGAACTGTCGATCCCTTAATTACACCAGGTCCGCTCTCACTACTTTATCCCTAATGTTCAGAGATCTACGATGAGACATAAGGGGAGGTCTGTGAAAATCTTTAATATTGGGGTAGGAGTTAGATAAAACATTCCAATGTTTCCTCAAGACTTTATGGATGAATACAGACCATGGATAATAAGTGTTTGAAAAAACTAGCCTCTGCTCTTTATCCCTCTGTGTGGATTGTCTGTCTTTCTGCTCATTCAGTAACCTTGAGGGGTAACCCCGCTGTGAAAACTTTATGGACATTTCATCTACTCTTTGTTCAAGCACCTTTGGGTCAGTGACTATTCTCCGCACTCTTTGATATTGTGAGTGTGGCAATGATTTTTTCAGATGAGGGGGATGATTACTAGAAAGAAGCAGGAGATTATTTTTATCAGTCGGCTTTCTATATAGGTCAGTGTATAGATTATGGTCGTCACCCTTAATGACAATTGTATCCAAAAAATTAATTCTGTCCAAATGACAGTTCATTGTAAACTTCAGTTCAGACCAGATAGAGTTAATCTCATTAATAAAGACCTCCAGGGCTCGAATGTCACACCTCCAAATACAAAAAATATCATCCAGGAATCTGCGCCAAAAAACACAGTTCGCTTGAAAAAAAACACCTGAATAAATAAATTCCTTTTCAAACCACGCCATATAAGCATTGGCGTAAGGAGGTGCGACATTCGAGCCCATCGCTGAGCCACAGCGCTGTTTATAGAAGGTGTCCTGAAATAAAAAATAATTCTAATTCAAAGTTAAGGCCCCGTCACACTAAGCAACATCGCTAGCAACATCGCTGCTAACGAACAACTTTTGTGACGTAGCAGCGATGTTGCTAGTGATGTCGCTGTGTGTGACATCCAGCAACAACCTGGCCCCTGCTGTGAGGTCGTTGGTTGTTGCTGAATGTCCTGGGCCATTCTTTAGTTGTTGCTGTCCCGCTGTGAAGCACAGATCGCTGTGTGTGACAGCGAGACAGCAACAACTAAGTGTTCAGGCAGCAGGAGCCGGCATCTGCGGACACTGGTAACCACAGTAAACATCGGGTAACCAAGAAGCCCTGTCCTTGGTTACCCGATATTTACCTTTGTTACCAGCCTCCGTTGCTCTCACTGTCAGTGCCGGCTCCTGCTCTGTGCACATGTAGCTACAGGACACATCGGGTTAATTAACCCGATGTGTGCTGTAGCTAGGAGAGCAGGGAGCCAGCGCTAAGCATTGTGCGCTGCTCCCTGCTCTGTGCACATTTAGCTGCAGTACACATCCGGTAATTAACCCGATGTGTGCTGTAACTAGGAGAGCAGGGAGCCAGCGCTAAGCGGTGTGCGCTGCTCCCTGCTCTGTGCAGCTGCACCCTGTACTCTATACCCTATATATGTACCCTGTGCAGCTGCACCCGGTGTGCGCTGCTCCCTGCTCTGTGCACATTTAGCTGCAGCACACATCGGGTAATTAACCCGATGTGTGCTGTAACTAGGAGAGCAGGGAGCCAGCGCTCAGTGTGCGTTGCTCCCTGCTCTCTGCATGTGTAGCTCCGTGCTCTGGTAACCAAGGTAAATATCGGGTTGGTTACCCGATATTTACCTTAGTTACCAAGCGCAGCATCTTCCACGTGGCGCTGGGGGCTGGTCACTGGTTGCTGGTGAGCTCACCAGCAACTCGTGTAGCGACGCTCCAGCGATCCCTGCCAGGTCAGGTTGCTGGTGGGATCGCTGGAGCGTCGCAGTGTGACATCTCACCAGCAACCTCCTAGCAACTTACCAGCGATCCCTATCGTTGTTGGGATCGCTGGTAAGTTGTTTAGTGTGCCTGGACCTTTAGAGCGAGTAACTCAAGAAAAAACTTTTTTTGCATATCCGAGTAATCAGTCCCATTCAATAGCCACTCAACAGCTCTTATTCCTTTTGAATGAACAATGGAGGTGTAGAGACTACACACATCTAATGTTACCAGTAAGGCTATGTGCGCACAGTGCGTTTTTCGCGACGTTTTTGCGCGTTTTTCGGGTGCGTTTTTGGCCTCAAAACTGCAGGACTTTGCTTCCCCAGCAAAGTCTATGAGTTCATTTTTGCTGTCCGCACACATCTGGTTTTTTTACCTGCGTTTTTGAGTTAAAAAAAAAAAATGGACATGTCAGTTCTTTCCTGCGTTTTTCTGCGTTTTCCCCCCATGCAATGCATTGGAAAAACGCAGCAAAACGCAGAGATCAAAAACGCAGCCAAAAACGCACCAAATCGCGGCAAAAACGCATGCGTTTTTTGATGCGTTTTGTCGACGCAGGTGCGTTTTTGTGCGTTTTTAGCGGCCAAAAAAGCACAAAAACGCAGCGTCAAAAAGACGCAGTGTGCGAACCTAGCCTTAGTCACCCGATTCAACAGATACACTTTTAATCTCATGAAGAAAGTGTGAAGTGTCCAGTAAATATGATGGAGCTGATTTGGTTAGTGGGGTCAATATTTTTTCTAACACAATAGCGGGGGCTGCTAAAATAGAATCAGTAAGGGCGACTATTGGCCTCCCAGGTGGACATTGCAGTGATTTGTGCACTTTAGGTAATGTATAAAGGATAGGTGTAATCGGATGTTTTTTAAGTAGGAAATTGGCCATTTTTTCATCTATTATTTTTAATTCTAAATACCTATTAATAATATTAAGCAGTTTTTTTGAAATATCAAAAACCAGATCACCATTTAATTTCTCATATACCGCTGTATTGGAGAGTTGGGATTTAATTTCCTGAACATAATCCTTCTTATCCATAATTACGACACTTCCCCCTTTGTCTGCAGGTTTTATTATAGGGGAGGGATCATCCATAAGGGATTTTAAAGCATTTCTTTCCTCCTGACTCATATTGTTATGAAAATGAATTTGTCTAGCTTTAAAAGTTTTAGTCAATGATTGTATATCCCTCTCCACTAAATTGACATATGTCTCAACAGGATGATGCGTTTTAGGTGGATTCATATTACTCTTAATCTTAATCCCAAATCATTCAAACATAAAACATTATCACCATTACCTTGGGTGGTAACCGTTTCAGATTTTTCAGTCCCTGCAAAATGCACACGCAGTCTCAACAGACGAAAAAAATTTTTTAAATCAATGTCCAAACCAAAGAAGTCAAAGTCCGTAGTGGGGCAAAATGATAATCCTTTTGAAAGTACTTGTAGCTGAATAGGTGTCAGATTTTTAGATGAGATGTTGAGGACTAGTGATTCTCTCGAGTCTGGGACCTTGTCCGTATTGGATCCATGGCTCCGCCGATGACGGCGTCCTCGCCTAATAGCTCTACTCTGGTTCTTTGCTTCCTTCCTAAAAAAGAACCCTTTGAGGAAGCATTGGAATCGCTGCCCGATCCGGAGGACGGAGGTCCCGTACGACGGAAACCCTGATTGAAGAAGGGTTTGGCAGTCCCAGAAGAATCTTGCCATCTATAAACTCGATTATTTAAATAATCCTCAGTGTCTCTTATAAATTTAACACGTTTCTTCTGTTCAATGTCTTTTTTCAGTTCTTTCTCAGTTTTGTTGATCCTATTTTTAAGCAGATTCAATTCCTCTGAATTTAATGAATTAATAGAGTATTGCTAGATAATATGATATCTTTGACCTGAAAAAAACAGAACCCAAAAGACACTTAAAACATCCTGATGTGAAGAGGGACAAAATATATTATAACTACATAAACCTTTACCTTGCGCTGGGGATGTCAAGCCGCCCCTTCTTCTCTAGAAGGTTGTAAAAGTCCCCGTCCGCTCACAAATTCCAGCCCAATGGCTAAATGCAGCTCTTACACAAACAAGACATACAGGTTTATTAACAAATTATAATATCTACATGTTTATTACTGATTGAGTCACTTTAACAATAGGCAGGGATAAAACGATCGTGGTCGCGGAGGATGCAGCCACGATTGGGCCGTGCAGGAGGGGGACTCGTTGACACCAGCACCTATTTCAGCTGGAAGTAAGTCCAAAAATGTACATTCATCTAAAATATATTGCAGTACACAGACCTGTGAGCCCTCTGCACTGCAATACACGCCACCGGCCAATCTGAGGCCGGCTGCTGACATCGAAGTGCCCATAACGGGTGCTGCATGGCAGTCACATCTTACACCACTTGGTGAGCAAATTGAAGTCAGCAGTCGGCTACTGAAGATGAAGCCGCACGTTGTGGGAGTGGGGGATGGTAAGAAGAATCGTTTGTTTTATTTTTACTTTTTTTGTTGAAGAAGAGAGTCAGAACATGGGACATTATACTACGAGGAGGCTCAGGATGGGGACATTATGACTTGAAGGGTCCCAAGATAGGGGATAATATTATTCCAGAAAGGAGCTCAAGTTGGGGACATTAAACCAGGAAGGTACCAAGGATAGGAACATGATACCAGAAAGGAACTGAGGACGAAGGACATTATACCAGGAAGGGGCCCAAGATGGGGGACGTTACTACGGGAACACCACAGGATGGGGACATAATGGGTACACTATTACAAGAAGGTGCTAAGGATTCAAGACATTATTAATAGAAGGGACTCAGGATGGCGGACCTCACACCAGGAAGGGGCCCAGTTAACTGTATAACTATATACAGTATATATCTGTGTGTGTGTATAAATATATATATATATATATTGCGAAAAAAAAATAAAGGGAACACTTAAACAATGAATCTTTTATTTGGTGTTCCCTTTATTAGGGCGTCACGGTGGCTCAGTGGTTAGCACTGAAGTCTTGCAGCGCTGGGGTCCTGGGTTCGAATCCCACCAAAGACAACATCTGCAGGGAGTTTGTATGTTCTCCCCGTGTTTGTATGGGTTTCCTCCCAAAGACATACAGATAGGGAATTTAGATTATGAGCCCCAATGGGGACAGTGTTCCTGATGTATGTAAAGCGCTGTGGAATATGTTAGCGCTATATAAAACATTATTTTTCTGAGCAGTGTGTATATATATATATATATATATATATATATATATATATATAAATATAATTTATACACACACACACACACACACACACACACATTCAGCTTTATATATTAGATATGTGGAGCGCCCCTGAAAGTCTCAGGGCACTACAGGGAACTGCATACTCAAGGGGATGCAGGACCTACCTCCTTGGACCTGGAATACCAGTGCCAATTCCACCAACACACAACTAAATCCTTGTTCTCCTCTCCACACTGGGCATAAAGTGTAAGGGGATGGTCGCCATGGGGTCAAGTCCCTGGGTATAGCCAGCCTAATTGGAGGGGTCAGTCAGTCAGTCAGTAGTGGGGAGAGAGTCGAATAGCACACAGGAGAGGTGTGCGGATGTGACTGAGCTGGGTCCGTGTAACGGTGACCCCAGAGGCAAAGGATAGAGGTCGCCAGGATGGGTACCTGCATACCGCTGGGACTGGAGCACGCCTGTGGCACAGGGCCCTAGGTCAAATGTCAAGTTTCAAACAGTTTGACAAATACCTACACAGTGAGGACACCTTCACGGACTTCATCGAACCAAATAATCCGGGGGCATCAGCAGTAAACTAGGATTGGGGTTCGGACACTTACCTCCCCGCAGGTTCCGCACTGCCCGCCATATGGAGAAGGAGACTGTACACCAAAAGGGACAGTCGGGGTTCTCAAACGCTCCATTCTATGGGGACTCAATATACAAAGAGTGCTGGGGACAGAGCAACCTGGGTCACTACATTGGCACTGATACTCCTGGGACTGGAGCTAGCAAGCCGAGGGTCCATGTTATTAGAGACTGGTAAAGTTAATCTGGTGCGGTCTCCATCATTATACATCATACATCTCCCAGGAACAGCCCTACCTGCGGAGGGCCTACCACCATAGCTGCCACTATCACCATCCCTGGGAGTACCCACGTTGAGCAGCGGCGGTTCTCCATTCCTAACTGCAACCCGCAGCTGGCGTCACGAACATTAACTCTATTATCCCCTGTAAATACCCCCTTTTATTAAGCGTCCCCAGGGCACAGGACCGGGCAACGGCCACCTAAAGCGACATTCCCGTTTGTAACCGCCCGGGACCGAGTACCCCCTTCCCTGGGCAACACATAATATATATGTATAATATATATATACTGTATATTATATGTAAATATAAATAAAATCTAAAATAAAATCAGCGGAGTCCTGAGTTAAAATCTAAGTAAAAAAAAATAATAATAATAATAGTAGGGGTATAGACTTGAACGTATATTCAAACGTGATAACCAGTACATAAAGATATCCTGATAAATATTAATTAATATATATATATAAATTTCTCATAAATTATAAATAATTAGGCATTTTTATATATTTTATTTATATTTTCATAAATAACTTTTTACAAAGCATGGGGGACATTCTCACATACATATAATTTTCATGTATGCATTCTGAAAATTTACGCATAAACCGTACACACTCCTTTTTGTAACAATTTCTATCACTCATTCGCTGAACTCTCATCCCGGATATTCATTCTTACACCGAATTTCCTGTTATAACACAACATTCATGATTTTTATTCTATTTATTTTTATTTTTTAGGTTTATTAGTAAAATGGCTTACACTCCCCTTATTTTCCACTTTTTTCTTCACTACTTTTATAAAGAAATTTTTCCTTTCTTTATTCTTAATGCAATTTTATATAGCAACACCACCATTTTTTGCCACGAACGTAATTTTTCTTGTCCGTCATCCCGTTCACCCTTACAGGGTTGTGGACAGATGCACTTGTCACTACACTTCTAAGACTCAATACAGGGTCTGGAGCTCAATGCTCCCTTTTTGTTTGTTTTTTTCTTCTTTTTGTTCTTTTTTTCATTTTGTCCTTCTTCTTTTTCTGATTTTTGTCTCAAAAAGCTGATGAAATTTGAAACACTATACCCCAGTGATTTTATAAATGTTTCTCAATATATCACTTGAGAACTTTTATGGCCGGTATTGTAACAGTTGACCATGCCGCCAGTATTTGAAATACAGCAGTCAGTCCTCTGACGTAGCTCCATATGTGTATATATAGAGGTTCTTCCTCCGTTGATTGCATACTGTTCTTTTTTTTGCCCTGATGAAGGAGACAGTGATCTCTGAAACACATTGACCGGAAAAAAGAATAAAGAGATGAAATAATTAACATCAGTTTCCTTTGGTGACAGCGCGGCACGCACCCGATTTCCCTCCTATACGTTATTGCTCTTCTACTAGGGGCTGCGGCTGTCGCCATTTGTAACGTGCATTTAGGGGTTGTGACTGGCACAACCTTAATAGGTGAGTGCAAGTACTATTAATTATTTGTTACCTTACCAGGTAAGACCCTAATTTGCGCGTCTGCTCCAGAGTTATTTCCCTGATTATTAATATCTGACAGGCAGTGATTGATCCTTCATTCTCACCTTCCTCTCTGTTGCACATTCTCATTGTTCCTATATGCTCTCTATTCCATCAGACATTTTTGTCCTTCGGTGGGGCTCTAACATATGTGCACCATTTATTATTTATTTTTATGGATTCCTTTCTTTTTTCATGCTAGCGTTCATTATGCAGTAGTCATTCATGATATTATATCTTATATTTGTGAATCCATTAGGGCTCTATATGTTTGGTGCATCACATTGGGTCTTTTCAGTGCACACTAGGCACCTTTTCTGTTATGCTCTGCTGCCACCTTATGGACATCTTATCGAACTACATTACTTTTTCATTTATTTCAGTGAGCCTGTCATCATCACTATAAGGCCTGTTTCACATGTCAGTGATTCTGGTACGTTTGTGCTTTTTTTTCTACATACCAGAATCACTGACATATGCAGACCCATTATAATCAAAGGGTCTGCTCACACATCAGTGATTTTTCACTGAACGCGTCTCCGTGCAGCGTACCCGCGTGTCTGTGATTGCCGCACGGAGACATGTCCATTTTTTTCTGGCATCACTGATGTCCCACAGACCACGCAGTGGTGTGATCCGTGAAACACGTGCCAGAAAAAAACGTGCATAAGGTTGTCTAAGTGCAATCCGGGCTCCGTTCTCCGTGGTCCGTGATTGCACATAGAGATTAACTCACCTGTGCCCGCTTCCGCTCTCCATGGTGCTGAACGCTCCCGCGGTGCAGCATCCGGCCGACGCTGAACCCCGCAGCAGCTGCTTCCGGGTCGGCTGTGTCGTGCATTCGTGAATATGCACGACAGTAATGAGCCGGCTCAGAAGCAGCAGGCAGAACAGGCTGCAGAGAGCGCCGCTGAAGCCAGGTGAGTAAAAATGATTTTTATTTTATATGCACGTTTTTTTCTGGCATTTTTTCTGCGTGGTCAGTGGGACATCAGTGATGCCAGAAAAAAATGGACATGTGCAGTGAAAAATCACTGATGTGTGAGCAGACCCATTCATTATAATGGGACTGCGTATCTCAGTGATTCTGTTACGTTTAAAAAAAAGCACAAACGTACCAGAATCACTGACGTGTGAAACCGGCCTTATAGTGTTTAGATTTATGTATGTATTATACAACTTCTGTGGATCTTGTATGAGTGACTTTTCTTCATTTTATTGGATTGTTTTAAAATATTGAAATAAAGTCACGCTTCCTATGCATCCTTTTGTATTCTGATTGGCTACTATAATACAGTTTTTAGGCACTGAGATCGATACCAGAGGCATGGTCTTCCGCTTACCAGAGGATAAGCTCAAAAGGCTAAGGGACATAATAGAAGGGTTTAGTGCTGTTAATAAGGTGGCATTAAGATAAATGAAATATATCTTCTCGCTCTTCTCGTTTTCTTGCTGAGTTGTGCCAATGGACAGAGTTTTTTCTAGACATTTGCTATTGGAAACTCAGGGAACCAAAGCTCCTGGACATAGCATTCGAATTACCAGGTCCCTGAAGGCTGACCTTCCGTAGTGGCCGGAAATCATGAACAATTACAATGGGCGTATGTGCTGTAGATCCTGCGTCAGTTGTAGCTTGGAACTTTGTCTTTTCACGGATTTGCCCGTCTCTCATGGTGTTGGGCTATTTTCGGATCAAAGTGGTGTGTCCCTCCTTGGCCCGTATCATGGGTTGTTTCAGGGGCAAATTTAACTCTCTTAGCACTTTTCTCCTTAATTGTGGCCGTTGAATTGAGGGGTCAAGGTCTATCCAACCAGCATATTTGTTGTTTGTCAGACAATTTAGGGCTCGTGCATAGTAATACTGTCACGCTCCCCGACTCCCCTGTCACGCTCCCCGGCTCCCCTGCCACGCTCCCCGGCTCCCCTGCCACGCTCCCCGGCTCCCCTGCCGCGCTCCCCGGCTCCTCTGCCAGGCGTCCCCCGCTCCACAGCCTCCATGCCCCATCACCTGCGGTCCCCAGGCAGCCCGGTCCCCGCTCCCGGCGCCCGTCGGCAACTCTGCTCCAGCCCGGCACTCCTGCCTCCTGTTCACCGCTCCCTGCTCTGGCTTCTGGCACCCGGGCCTCGCGCATGCGCATTAGGGCGCGCGCGCGGTCATTGACCCTCTCTTAAAGGGCCAGTGTCCTCCAACAGGATATTGAAGAATCAGGTACAGGGTATATAGGGGGACCCTTTCCAAGTGGGCGGGGCCTGTTCTTCGTGTTTTGCTAAGCTAGGAGTCAGGTCTCCTTGTGTCTTGTGGTATACTTACCTATCTCTCTCGTAGAGCCGCTCCTGCCTCGCCAACCAGTCCTGATGATACCCGAACCCCGAACGGTGACGGTCTGCCATCCCGTCAGTTCATACCATCTCCGATCCCTGTGGTGACCCGTCTTCTCGCTCCGTTGGTTCCGGACTCTGCCTGACGTCATCTCGGCCTCCGAACCTGAGCTCCGTCACCCGGACTACCTTCTGAGACTCCGTAGTCCCAGGGACTTCTACACTCCACTCCTCTGAACGGACTGTCCTGCTACCCGTAGTGCTCCGGCTACCGGGCACCTTGCCTTCGGTGAGGTGTTCAGCCCAGTGGATTCACCTCCTGGGTCTGCCCGTCCACCTGGCCCTAACAGTAAGAACAGGCCATGGATCCCGCCGAAGCACTAGCGACCCAGCTGGGCACCTTGCAGCAGTAACTCGTACGACAGACCCAGTCCCGCATGCTGGCCTTCATGTCCTCGGTGGATACCCGCCTGAACACGCTGCAAGCAACTGCCACGTCCCTGGCATCTCAGGCTACTACTGCACAGTCCACGGCCACGGTTCCCGTGGTGGCTACCTCGGAAGCTTCTAAACTCCGCTTGGCCTCTCCTCCCCGATATGCCGGAGATCCCAAGACCTGCAGAGGATTCTTAAACCAGTGCTCCCTCCACTTTAAGCTGCTTCCACACCTGTTTGCCTCCGACCAAGCCAAGGTGGCGTTTGTGATGTCCCATCTAGAGGGTGAGGCACTGGCCTGGATGAACCCCTTGTGGGAAAAGGAGGACCCTGTAACCACTAACATCCAGGACTTCCTGCAGGCGTTTAGAACCACCTTTGACGAACCCGGACGTGCCGCTGTGACGCCCTGGGCAAGCCAGGGGTCACAGGTCATTACACCACCACACCCTACACCCCAGTTAGGAACACCACAGCTAACCCAAAATCCTTGTTGCCTTCCTCCAGGAGCTGGTGTCCACACCAGGGGGTGGGCCAGGCGGTTGGCTCTGCCCACCGAGGAGTTCACAGCTCTGGAGGCGGGAAGAACCAGGCAGATCAGTTAGGGAAGTGAAGGAGTAAACAGTGTAGTTCAGTTTAGGAGGTGAAAGTGAAAGGAAGGAAGTGAAGTAGTAGTGGAGCTTAGGAGAAAAGCTGAAGTAAAGTAAAAGTGACAGTTTGTAAAGCCTGAAGTTGGTCCGGGTGTGTGCTCCGGGCTAAGAGACAGCAAGGTCAGCAGACGGCGGTGATTGTCCGCAGGGGTGACTGCTCGGAGGTTACTGGAAGGACCGCGGACGGGTGGTGACCCGGCGGTCTGGAGCAGTGTACAAGGAACAGTCAGCACCAGGGCAGGGGCCTTTCGGATCCCGGCAAGGCTAGGAGTCGCCATAATTTACCAAATCCGTCAGTGAAGGGGACGACTGTCTCCCAACAACCAAGTCCCGATTGAAGGCAACAGTCCGACCATTACAGAGAGACACCGCCACCGCCAGGGCACCAGTTTCTCAGGGCCAGCGCCTGCGGGCAAAGTAGGGCTCCTCCGGCCCATATCCAAGCTGGGGAGCGGGTTACCGGTGGGAACCCATCGCAACCACAACCATCTTAAGGCCCCGTCACACACAGAGATAAATCTTTGGCAGATCTGTGGTTGCAGTGAAATCATGGACATATTGTTCCATTTGTACACAGCCACAAACCTGGTACTGATTGTCCACAATTTCACTGCAACCACAGATCTGCCGCAGATTTATCTCTGTGTGTGACAGGGCCATTAGGTGCAGGACAAAGGGACCGTCACCGTCAACTACTGGGGAAAAGCAAGTGCAGCCGTCCGTGGGAACCGTCTTTCCAGCCGTGTGTTTTACCGAGAACTGTGTCATCGTCTCAGGCTGAGTGAGTACCACAGTGCCGCAAGGCAGAGCGCTGCCCCCGCGTCCCTGCTCCCACCTAGCCCTGCATCTCCCACCTCCTCACTGGGCCCCGGGATCACCAACCCCTACCCACGGAGGGGCAACACAACAACTTGCTGCTCCATACCATCATTCCCGGGATCCCCATACAGAGCAGCGGTGGTGTCAACAAATCCCCACAACCGTGGGTGGCGTCACGGACAATAAACTATATCCCAAAACCCAATCCCCTTTCACTCACAGACGAGGAGCGCCGCTCGAGACCCCCGGGATCCGGCCCACCGCTCGAGCCACCACTGAGCAGCAGCAGCCGGACCCGAGCAGAGGGGTGAGTGCAGTGCTGACACCCTCCTCCCCGCCCGCGACACCGCCGCATCCGCCTCATCACTCCTCAGGCTACGTCAGGGGACCATGACGGTGGGGCAGTATGCCATCCGCTTTCGCACCTTGGCCTCGGAATTGGGGTGGAACAATGAAGCCCTCACCGCCGCCTTCTGGGAAGGACTCTCCAGTCGTATTAAGGACGAGCTGGCAGGCCGCGATGTTCCTTCCACCCTGGATGCCCTGATCGCACTAGCCACCCGTGTGGACCTCAGATTCCAGGAACGATCCAAAGAGGTGTCCCGCGAGAGACGTCCAATACGGCATTCCTCTCCTCCACAGAAGCCCGTCGTACCTCAGTCGGCATCATCTGGCGTCTCTGTCCACGAACCCATGCAGATTGATCGTCTGAGGCAGTCCGACCAACGCCGAGCAGAACGGCTTGCTAAGGGTCTCTGCTTCTACTGCGGAGAGGGCACACACCTGCTACGTTCCTGTCCAGAGAGGCCGGGAAACTCCAAAGCCTAGGGTTGGTAGGAGAGGCCACCCTAGGTGCTGGGACTCTCTCAGACCCGGTTACGTGGACTGTTCAAGTGACAACGGGAGAGACGCGGTTCACGGCCGAGGCGTACCTCGATTCCGGGGCAGCAGGCAATTTCATCCAGCAGGCCACGGTGGACAAGTACCAGGTGCCTGTTACTCCACTCGACAAACCCCTCGTGATTGCCTCTGTAGATGGGAGACCCCTCTCTGACACCATCTCGTGGATCACCAAGCCGGTGGAACTACGTATTGGTGCCCTGCACACCAAGAACATCGCTCTCTACGTCCTCCCACACATGTCTCATCAAATCCTGCTGGGACTCCCCTGGTTACGGACACATAAACCGTCAGTCAGCTGGCGTACTGGTGAAATCACCCGATGGGGCTCCTCTTGCCACGAGAACTGCCTGAAGACTATACAGCCCATCCGACGACCTCCGGTTCCGGAGTCCCTACCGGGACTGCCCTCGGCCTATTGGTCCTTCGCGGACGTCTTTGATAAAAAGGAGTCAGAGGTACTGCCCCCACATCGTCCTTACGACTGTGCCATCGACCTACTCCCGGGAACTACACCACCTCGAGGACGGATATATCCTCTGTCTCCTGCTGAAACAAGGGCCATGTCTGCCTACATCACGGAGAACCTGGCAAGGGGATTCATTCGGAGATCCTCCTCTCCTGCTGGAGCAGGCTTCTTCTTCATTAAGAAGAAAGAGGGCGACCTACGCCCATGCAATGACTACCAGGGATTGAACCAAATCACCGTGAAAAATAAATACCCCCTGCCGCTCATCCCCAAATTGTTTGATCGGCTTAGAGAAGCTCGTGTGTTTACCAAGTTGGATCTTCGGGGTGCCTACAACCTGGTCCGCATCCGCTCTGGGGACGAATGGAAGACCGCATTCAATACTCGTGATGGGCACTATGAATACTGTGTGATGCCCTTCGGCCTGTGTAACGCACCAGCAGTCTTTCAAGAATTGGTGAACGATGTGTTCCGGGACCTTCTCTACGTCTGTGTGGTGGTGTATCTTGATGATATCCTGGTCTTCTCTCCGGACCTCCAGACCCACAGAGAGAACGTGCAGCTGGTACTACAAAGACTGAGAGAGAATCGTCTGTACGCCAAGTACGAGAAGTGTGTCTTCGAGCAGTCTTCTCTTCCCTTCCTGGGTTACGTAATCTCCGATACCGGCCTGCAGATGGACCCGGAGGTCTCTTTTATTCTCAACTGGCCCCCTCCTTCCGGACTGAAGGCAATCCAATGGTTTCTTGGATTTGCAAACTATTACCGTCAGTTCATCCCTCACTTCTCTGCCCTGACTGCGCCTCTCTCCGCCTTGACCAAGAAGGGGGCTAATCCAAAGGACTGGTCACCTGCGGCCGACGCCGCGTTTGGCTCCCTGAAACAGGCATTTGCTTCCTCTCCTGTGCTCCACCGTCCTGAGTTAAACCGACAGTTCACCTTGGAGGTGGATGCCTCCTCCTCGGGAGCCGGAGCAGTGCTCATGCAGAAGTCCTCCTCCGGGAAGATGGTTACTTGCGGTTTCTACTCCAAGAGCTTCTCAGCGCCTGAACGCAACTACACCATCGGTGACCGAGAGCTATTAGCAGTCAAACTGGCTCTGGAGGAATGGCGCTACCTTCTGGAAGGAGCAGTGTACCCCGTGATCATT
This sequence comes from Anomaloglossus baeobatrachus, assembly GCF_048569485.1. Taxonomy (NCBI): domain Eukaryota; kingdom Metazoa; phylum Chordata; class Amphibia; order Anura; family Aromobatidae; genus Anomaloglossus; species Anomaloglossus baeobatrachus. Next base: position 232,257,328 of record NC_134357.1, read on the forward strand.
TACACGGACCACAAGAACCTGGAATACCTGCGGTCCGCTCAGCGACTGAACCCACGGCAAGCCAGGTGGTCCTTGTTCTTTGCCAGGTTCGATTTTCAGCTCCATTTTCGACCCGCGGAAAAGAATGTGCGAGCAGATGCCTTGTCCAGGTCATTCATGCCCATGGAACAGGAGGAGGAGACATCACAGCCCATCATCTGCCCAAGTAAAATCATTCCGGTGGCCCCTGTCACCCTGGCCCAGATACCGCCCGGGAAGACCTATGTCTCTGAGACTGACAGGCAAAAAGTGTTGCACTGGGGCCATGCCTCGAAAATAGCCGGCCATGCTGGTCAGAAGAAAACATGGAGTACAATTGTACGTCACTACTGGTGGCCATCCCTTCGCACGGACGTTGCGTCTTTTGTCTCAGCCTGCTCCTCTTGTGCCAGGAACAAGACGCCTAAACACCTGCCATATGGTCGTCTTCTGCCTCTGCCTATACCCTCTGTTCCGTGGCAACACATTGCAATGGACTTTATTACAGACTTGCCCCTGTCCTCCGGACACACAGTCATATGGGTCGTGGTGGATCGGTTCTCCACAATGGCTCATTTCGTCCCTATGGCTGGACTGCCCTCTGCCCAGGAACTCGCTGACGCCTACATACAGCACATCTTCCAGTTGCATGGCTTTCCCTCACATTGTGTCCGACAGAGGAACTCAGTTTACCTCCCGCTTCTGGAGGGCTCTCTGCAAACATCTGGGAGTGACTCTGGACTTTTCTTCAGCCTACCATCCTCAGTCGAATGGCCAAGTGGAACGAGTCAATCAGATCTTGACCTCCTTCTTACGTCACTACGTTAACGCCCATCACGACGACTGGTCCACGCTTCTTCCTTGGGCTGAATTCTCCCATAACCACCACGTCAGTGAGTCCTCCTCCAGCTCTCCCTTCCATGTCATTTACGGACTTCAGCCTTCCATCCCTTTACCTGTATCCTCTTCCTCGGATGTCCCTGCTGCTGATGCTGTAGTCCGTGACTTTACAACAATTTGGGACTCTGTCAAGACGTCCCTTGGACGTGCTTCTCTGCGGATGAAGAGACACACAGACAAGAGGCGTCTGGATCCTCCGTGTTTCTCTCCTGGAGATCTGGTCTAGCTTGCTTCCAAGTACGTCCGATTGAAGCTACCATCATACAAGCTGGGCCCTCGCTACATCGGGCCGTTTAAAGTCCTCAGCAAAATAAATGAGGTCTCCTACAAGCTGCAGCTCCCGGCCACGATGAGAATACCCAACTCCTTCCACGTCTCCCTGCTCAAGCCGGTTGTCCTTGGTCCCTTCTCCGCTGCTGCCAGTTCTGCTCCTCCTCCTATTGCTGATGATGACATCTATGCGGTAAGGGATATCGTGGCCATGAAAACCGTACGGGGCTGACAGTTCTTCCTGTTGGACTGGGCTGGGTATGGCCCTGAGGATAGGTCCTGGGAACCCCGGGAGAATGTGGGTACACCCCTGATACGTGCCTTCCTGTCCCGGTTGCGGGGAGGGGGGCGTGGGGGAGGGGGTACTGTCACGCTCCCCGGCTCCCCTGTCACGCTCTCCGGCTCCCCTGCCATGCTCCCCGGCTCCCCTGCCACGCTCCCCGGCTCCCCTGCCGCGCTCCCCGGCTCCTCTGCCAGGCGTCCCCCGCTCCACAGTCTCCATGCCCCATCACCTGCGGTCCCCAGGCAGCCCGGTTCCCGCTCCCGGCGCCCGTCGGCAACTCTGCTCCAGCCCGGCACTCCTGCCTCCTGTTCACCGCTCCCTGCTCTGGATTCTGGCACCCGGGCCTCGCGCATGCGCATTAGGGCGCGCGCGGTCATTGACCCTCTCTTAAAGGGCCAGTGTCCTCCAACAGGATATTGAAGAATCAGGTACAGGGTATATAGGGGGACCCTTTCCAAGTGGGCGGGGCCTGTTCTTCGTGTTTTGCTAAGCTAGGAGTCAGGTCTCCTTGTGTCTTGTGGTATACTTACCTATCTCTCTCGTAGAGCCGCTCCTGCCTCGCCAACCGGTCCTGACGATACCCGAACCCCGAACGGTGACGGTCTGCCATCCCGTCAGTTCATACCATCTCCGATCCCTGTGGTGACCCGTCTTCTCGCTCCGTTGGTTCCGGACTCTGCCTGACATCATCTCGGCTTCCGAACCTGAGCTCAGTCACCCGGACTACCTTCTGAGACTCCATGGTCCCAGGGACTTCTACACTCCACTCCTCTGAACGGACTGTCCTGCTACCCGTAGTGCTCCGGCTACCGGACACCTTGCCTTCGGTGAGATGTTCAGCCCAGTGGATCCACCTCCTGGGTCTGCCCGTCCACCTGACCCTAACAGTTAATAACACAGGTTTCCAAGGGTAAACATTTTTGAAAGATGTGATTTTTTCATACTTTCGATCATTGGACTCAGTAAAAATATTGAAAAAATATCATCACGTACAGTTTTTTCACAAACACTGATTCTATAGGTTTCCAAAAGGTTAGAATTCTGAAAAGATTCCCTCCATACTTTGCTGATGGAAAATGTAACATTAAGTACAATGTGAGCGAGTGGAAACACGTTATTGTTTCATCCAAAAAGTCTGAAAGCTGTGCTACTGCTCAATGGCAGTAAGTATTCTTCAGTGTGTGTAGGGCATGTGTCGCGGGCGGAGGGGCCACGGACGCTACGCTCGGGTTCAGGGACTTCTGCTGCTGCTGCTGCTCGGTGGCTCGAGCGGATGGCCAGACCCGGGGACTTGAGCAGCGCTCCTCGCCCACGAGTGAAAAGGGGGTGGTTTGTTTGGGGAGATAGTTCGTGATGCCACCCACGGGTCGTGGTGATAATGGGCACCACCACTGCTGGTGACAGGGATCCCGGGAGCGATGGCAGGGAGCAGCTAGGATGTTGGTTCCCCCTCCGTGGGTAGGGGTTTGTGATCCCGGGGCTCGGTGGCGGTACGGGGAGGCTGGATGGCCGGGGTGCAGGGTTGCAGGGGCAGCGCGACGCGGTGCCGGATGGCACTGTTGTACTCACTCAGGCACAGATTCACAGAGTCTCTGGTAAACCAAACGGCTGGATGGACGGGTCCCGCAGCCGGCTGCAGTGTCTTTGCTCTCCCCGGACAGGTTGATGGTGGCTGTCTTTCCCTGCACCTTCGTAGAATGTATTGACTCCGATGGTTTCCCAACGGTAGTCCGCTCGCCGGCATATATGTACCGAGGGAGCCCGTTTGCCCGCAGTCACTGGCCCTTGGATCTCTAGCCTATGGCGGTGGCTTTTTATCCTCACGGTGTGGACGGTTGCCTTCTGTCAGGTCTTGGGTGTTAGGGAACCCCTGGGGTTCCGGTCACTCTCGGATTTGACCGTTGTCGGCGGCTCCTAGCCTGGTCAGGGTCCAATGGCCCTGCCTTTGTGCTTGGTACAGATCCGCTCCCCGGTTCGGTACCGGCGGGCCACCGCCCGTCCCCGGTCCTACGGTTCAGCTGACTTGTACCACCTCCTGCAGACGGCCACCACCGTCTGCCGACCTTGCTGACAGTGCCTGGGCTCCTACCCAGACACTTACAGTTTCTGTCATGACTAACACCGTGTAATACGGTCGAAACGCGTCGCTAGTCATTCTTCCCCTGCCCAGGGGCTGTCTGTACCTACCTCTACATTTGTGCACATGGAATAAACCATATGGGAATTTATATTGAAGAGTGCCTTCTTTCCTGCGCTGGACTTCATCTCACATGCTAACAGTTTCTGTCCTCTCACTTTCCACTACAAACCTAAACTAACTGCTTTTTCCCGCCTCCAGGCCTGTGAACTCCTCGGTGGGTGGGGCCAACCACCTGGCTCTGTTCCACCTGGTGTGGACATCAGACCCTGGAGGAGGCAACAAGGATTTTGCGTGACTGATGTAGACTATCCAGGGGAGGGGGTGTGTTGGGATGTTGTGTTTGTGACTACCTGGCTAGTCCAGGGCGTCACACATGCTATGCACTTGGAAGAAAGGTGTGAGAATTTAGACTTTATTCTCAAGAAACTTAACTACAAGGAGCATGGATGGTCAATATGTGGTGGTCTAAAAATGTTCTCGTTGCTTCTTGGGCAGCAAGTAGGATATATTAAATACCCATGCTGTTCTGCCTCATGGCAGCCTGCTAATAGTCATTAATTGCAATTTCTGTTACAACCCCTAGAGGTCATTGTTATTCTTTTGAATTGCTGAGTTTCCCTTTAAGCTAAATGTATTCTGGGTAAGGAATGCCTCCCTGAGCTGAGAAGAAGCCTGCAGCCATTTTCTCTTTGGATTTGTCAGGAAAGGACATGCCGACTTACCTCTTTGTACATTCACCCCTCCCTAGTGTAATCCGGTGAGCAAAGCAAATTACATGTGTTAGTGATAGAATCCTAGATGGAAGAGTGTAGTAAATGCATTGTACATTGTACTTCTACACCTTTAGTGTCATCCCTGTCTTGTATGTCTAGATAAGATTTCTATGTATTGCAGATGCAGTGACCTTTCACCTACATTCTCGTAAGAACTGCATCTCATGTACTGTTATGCTATGTTAACTCTGTATTAACACTGTACTGACTGTAATCATTTTCTTGTTATAGTTTTTACCCGTATAAAACAGTATCTTGGATATACCATATTCTGTATTCAACTGCATCTTGGATATTCCTATATTCACTGTATATTCCACGTATACTGCAATCAAGTTCACGTTACCAGCTAATAAATCAAGGCTATTGAACTCCACAGTCTGTTTATTTCAAATGTGAACTAGGGTTTAGCTGTATGCTAGAGATTCACAGCGCTACGTAAAAGAAGGCAGAACAGTAAAAACGGACACTGACCGCAGGCGGTAGTTGAATAGACTGCATGGGACCGCTATCACCCACACTGCACCGCATATGGGTACTACAGCAGCTGCCATACAGCCGCAGGGATCAAGACCGCAGTCCTCCCCAGCAAGCACGACACCTTTCCCGCCACGCGGAACCCGTTCACGTATAGACCCAGCTTTTCTGCCCAAGTTATCATCAATCCACAGCTGAGTGCATAATGTCTGCATCCCGAGCACCCTCAGTCAGGACAAGGTCCCGAGCAAGCAGCTCTAACAAGTCTTCAGTGAAAGAGTTCGCTGCTCTCGCTCGTGCAGAAGCTGAGGCTGCAAAAGTAAAATCCACCTTCGCTGCACAAGAGATGCAACTAAAGCTAAGACAAGCAGACCGAGATGCAGAAAGTGCACGCCTGGAAGCAGAAAGTGCACGCCTGTAAGCAGACAGAACACGCTTGCTAGCTGAACAAAAAGCTGAAAAAGCACGCCTGCAGGCCTCTCTAGACAAACTTATTGCAGAAAAGGAGGCAGCAGCGGCAATAGCCAAAGCAGAGTTCCTGGAGGCCGTGGAGTATTCTGAATCCAAGGAACGCAGCAACGTACTTGGACCAGACGTAGAGCAACAAGATCCAACCCAACACGTCTCAGAATATGTCCACCAGCATCCCGGAACGGATAACAACCCTGATCCACGACATCGATCAGCTTATATCGACTACCAGAGACTTCATCCCGAACTGCAGTACTGTAAGCAAGAAAGTATGCAGCAGGTCGACGTCGACTACAACTACAGTTCTACAGAACAGAAGGTATCACCTGTATCCCGAATTAGAGGGACACCCTTTGCTTCAGAATGGTATTATACAGACTACCCTGAGACTGAAGTCCCTAAAAGGTATGGTGATACACCACACATTAGACATGACTCTAACACACCAGCTCGCGCCAGCACCAACCAAGCTACCATGGACTTTGCAAAGTTCTTTGCTCACCGAGAACTGGTTACCAAGGGACTTGTAAAGTTCACTGACAAAACTGAGAACTATAGGTCATGGCGAGCCTCATTCCAGAACACCATACAGGGTCTGGACCTTTCTTGTAGCGAGGAGTTAGATCTCCTAGTAAAGTGGCTTGGGAATGAGTCGGCTGAGCACGCCAAACGACTAAGAGACATTAATATAAAGCATCCAGCCCCAGGCCTACATAAGGTGTGGGAAAGACTTGATGAATGCTATGGGTCCATAGAAGCCATTGAAAATGCTTTATACCAAAGAATTGATGGTTTTCCTAAGATAGGGCCTAAAGGTTATCAAAAACTTAAGAGAACTGAGTGATTTGTTGATAGAGTTACAGGTTGCCCAGGAGGAAGGAAATTTGCCCAGACTGGCTTTCCTGGACACTGCCAGGGGAGTTAGGCTAGGTTCGCACACTGCGTCTTTTTGACGCTGCATTTTTGTGCGTTTTTGGCCGCTAAAAACGCACAAAAACGCACCTGCGTCGAAAAAACGCATAAAATAACGCATGCGTTTTGGCCGCGATTTGGTGCGTTTTTGGCTGCGTTTTGCTACGTTTTTGATCTCTGCGTTTTGCTGCGTTTTTTATCAGTGAACAAAAAAAAAAGGTCTGATGTAATTTCCTTCTTCAATGTGTTCTTCATTCTCCACTAGTGTATGCAGAAGATCAGACAGCTGCAGAACTACAAGGCTCAGCATGCTCCATCCAGGACTGAATGCTTGAGGGAGAGTCAGGGGGAGCAGACCTACAAGGCTCAGCATCCTCCATCCAATAGTGTATGCAGGAGAGCAGACAGCAGCTGTCGAACTACAAGGCTCAGCATCCTCCTTCCAGGACTGTATGCAGGATTTCTTTGCCCCCCCAAACAAAAAAAATGACGTGGGCTTCGCCATATTTTTGTATGCTAGCCGGGTACAGCAGGCAGGTACGGGCTGCCCCCAACCCCCAGCTGCCTATTTGTACCCGGCTGGGAACCAAAAATATAGGGAAGCCCTTTTTTTTTAAATTATTTCATGAATTTCATGAAATAATTTAAAAAAAAAATGACGTGAGCTTCGCCCAATTTTTGAGTCCAGCCGGGTACAACTAGGCAGCTGGGGATTGGAATCCACAGTGCAGGGTGCCCATTCTTTCTGGGCACCCCTGCTGTGAATTGCAGTCCCGCAGCCACCCCAGAAAATGGCGCTTTCATAGAAGCGCCATCTTCTGGCGCTGTATCCAACTCTTCCAGCTGCCCTGATGCCGGGTGGCTCGCTGGGTAATAATGGGGTTAGGGCTAGCTGTATAGCTGACCCTAAGCCCGAAATTCATGGTGTCACGCCAATATTAGACATGGCCACCATGAATTTCTAGTAAAGATAAAAAAAAACACAACACACAGAAAAATATTTTTATTAGAAATAAAACACAACACAATTAGTGACTCCATCTTTATTGAAATAAAAAAACCCCCTCCGCAGTAATCCTGGGTCAGGATCCCGCGCCGTCCAATCCGGATCCAATATCATCTGATCGGTTTGCTGGAAGGCAAAGCGATCAGATGATGTGTCAAGATCAAGTGCCTGAATCCCATCACACATCAGCTGATTGTATAAAAGCCGATTATACAATCAGCTGATGCATCGGTGCAAAAAAAAAAAAATATATACTCACTTATGTGCTGATTACCGGCAGCTCCTGCAGCGATGGGGCGGGAGTCTGATCCCGTCCGATCGCTGCAGCAGCTGCCGGTAATCAGGGATGAAGTCTCCTGACGCATCCGCTGATACCGGCCGGGCGCCCACATCACCGCGATACTTACGATCAGCTGATGCGTCAGGTGACTGCATCAGGTGATCCATCGCCAGGTCCTGCATCCATCGGAGGTTTCCCGGCCGTCTGCACACAGCCGGAGCGGGGGTGGCGATACCGTGAGAGGAGATGGGAGCGGGCATGGCACCGGGAGTCTGCAGACAGGTGAGTATAACTTTTTTTTTTCTACTGTTAACTTTTGTTTTCGCAGCCGCTTCCACCTCCTGCCTGTACATGGCGCCGCACGGCAGCAGACATGCACAGGACGGGAGGTGGACGCAGCGGTGACGGTCCTGGGAGGATTCACGCTTCTGTATATACTGACAGAAGGAATCCTCTTCCTGTACACGTCACTTTACTACCCACCTCCTGCGTTTATAGCTGCGTTTTTGGTCTTAGAAACGCACCAAAACGCAGCTATTTGCGTTTCTCATTGCGTCTTTCAACATCCCATTGAACGCAATGGATGAAAAGCGCAGTGAAAAACGCGGGAATAATTGACATGCTGCGTTTTTGTGGCACCACAAAAACGCAGCTGAAAAAAAACAGATGTGTGCGGACAGCAAAAATGAAAACTCATAGACTTTGCTGGAGAAGCAAAGTCATGCAGTTTTGAGGCCAAAAACGCACCCGAAAAACGCGCAAAAATGCCGCGAAAAACGCACTGTGCGCACATAGCCTTAATCTGATAGTGCAGAAACTTCCTTACAACCTACAAGAAAAGTGGATCACATGTGGTTCACGGTACAAACAAATTCATAATGTGCCTTTTCCTCCTTTCACTGTATTTGTAAATTTTGTTGTTCAACAAGCTAAAGTCAGAAATGACCCCAGTTTTGACTTCACCCTTTCGTGTCCCACTACCCCCGGTGTCAAACTCAGTGGGACACCCGTAACAGTCCATAAAACTAACATTGTTTCCACAGGACCCTCTCAACATGCTAGTAAGCTACCTCCAGAAGAGAACAGACCTCAAGATGTCAGCAAGCAGTGTCTGCTACACAAGAAACCGCATCCGCTACTAAAATGCAGAGCCTTAAGGGAGAAGTCTTTAGAGGATCGCAAAGGTTTCCTCAAGGAAAACAACATCTGCTTCAAATGCTGTGCTACAACATCACACCTCGCCAGGAATTGTGAAGCTAGCGTGAAATGTGCAGAATGCAGCAGCACGGATCAGAATACAGCCTTACACCCTGGACCACCCCCACGAGTGTTGTCACAAGCAGAGGAGCACAATGCCAAGAAGAAGGATACTGACGTGGACTCCCCTGAGGTCACCTCTCAATGTACCGAGATCTGCGGAGGACCCGTAGGAGGAAGATCCTGTTCAAAAATCTGTCTTGTCCGAGTCTACCCAGCAAGCCATAGGGACAAAGCGATCAAGATATATGCAATCCTGGATGACCAGAGCAACAGATCTCTAGGCAAATCCATTTTCTTCAACAACTTCAGCATTGTAGGCCCCGGTTCTCCCTACTCCTTGAAGACATGCGCAGGTACTGTCGAGACGGCGGGGTGGAAAGCAACCGGATACAAAGTGGAGTCTGTAGATGGCCAGATCTGTCTATCATTACCGACCATACTGGAGTGCAATCAGATTCCCGACAGCAGGTCTGAGATTCCTACACCGGAGGTAGCTGCTCCTCACCCTCATCTGAAGCATATAGCTCACCTGATACCTGAGTTGGACCCAGAAGCCCCAATAGCTTTACTCATGGGAAGAGATATACTACGAGTTCACAAGACTAGAGAATACATCAACGGCTTCCAAAACGCTCCATATGCACAGAAGCTCGATCTTGGATGGGTCATTATAGGAGACGTCTGTCTAGGAGGAGCACACAAGCCGACCTCAGTCAACAGTATGCTCACCAATACATTAGAAAATGGACGCCCGTCTCTCTTACAGCCATGTCAGAATAGTCTGGGATGCTGTGCTGAGACGGCGTTGAGTAGGGTGTCCCTGCAGAGTTGCAAATTTGGTCATATACAAAATGAGTGGAAAAAGGCCATATGCTGGTGGAAAGGGGAACAGGTGTGTTGGAAAGGGGAAAAAAGTTTATGTCCATGGGTTTGGTTCTTAAGGAACAGTAACATCTGCTGAAGAAACACCATCTGTTACGGGGGGACTGGCAGATTTGGTTAAGGTGGGATATATCCCAATCGTCAGTCGGGGTCCACCGTGCTCCTAGATGGAAAAGGAGATGCTGGCAACCCGAAGGTTAGGCAGAGGATACTGAGCTGGGTGCCTCTGAAACAAATAGTAGCCTGAACCGAGTTAGACAACAATCGGATCTGGAGACTGGGAACCCTGTTAGCGTCACAGGGTCTGAAGCGACCGGTGGTAGGGCCGCGGGTGTGTGTGTATGCTCTATTCCAACAAAATCCCCATACTCAGATTTTACCGGTAGTAACATTTCTTTACTAGAAAACATATTTATAATACAATCAACCGAACTATCTGCGCACATGAGTATAGTGGAGTCCCTGGATTTTCACTCCTTCCGGGTACGCAGCAAGAAGAAAGGAAAAACAACAACAAAGAAATGGCGGCAACTTTCCCTAACTTTCCCTACAATCACGTACCAGTCTATCCCGGAAGAAGATGCCGCTCCCACGTCGCAGGCCTGGAGTCTCACGATGATGGGTCCCGGTGCAGCGCTGAAGGGATGCAGCTCCTCGGTCTTTTCCTTTGATCTTCCCCCGCTGGTAACAGATTCTAATCAGTCTTTTAGTCCCGGGGCACGCCGAGCAGAAGAAGGGAGGTCACAGCCCCTGCACTTACACTCTGGTTGCGATGCTCTGCAGTCCGGTTAGATCCTTGGTGAAAACAAAGTCCTGCAGACCGGGGATGGCAGAAACCACTTCCACAGGGTGATTTCTCCAAGACTCCGGTGGCAAAAGAGCCCTCTGTTCAGGGAGACCACACGCAGCTCTCCTCTGGCTGAGCTCTGGAGCTGAACAACCTTCCCGCATTTTTTTTTCTTCCTGGTTTTCACACATAAGCTGCAGTAGGGGATTTCCCAGCTCTGTGTTTGTGATTGCACAGTCTGACACTGCCCCCTTGTGGGCAATTGCTGAAACAGTATTCAAATCCATTTCTACATTAATGATGCAGTCTGAATTGTTGATCCCATTACATACCCCCCCACTTAAAGGTTGGCAGTCCCTGTCAATTACCGTCGGTTCCCAGGCAGCGATGACTGCAGATGTCACAGGGGTTGGTTGAGAAGTGGGCCATACATACTGGTCCCTGTAAGACCACCCGGGCGGGATCCCAGCAGTGGTGCGGTCAGTGCGTCTCAAGGGTCGGTTGTTCCCCTCCCTGTCACTGTCTTTACGCCCCACTTCAGTCAGCACTCCGGGGGAAGAACTGGGTTGTGTAGGTGGGTCACCGATCTCAGAGTCAATGTGATCACTATGCTGGGAAACGTCCGTGACGTCAGTCGTGTTGGTAACGTCACCCCCTCCGGGTACTGTGGTAGGGGAGTCAGGCTGGGATCGGCAGGGACGCAACATATTTCGGTGCACAGTGCGGATGCTGCGACTGTCTTCACCCCGCACTCGGTATACATGCCCGTTGGGGTAGGGGCGTTCGATTACCCGGTAGACCTCAGTCTCCCACTTGGCTCGAAGTTTCCCTTGGGGCTTCTTGATACGGAGCAGGACTAGCTGTCCCAACTTCAAGGGCTGCTCTTGCACGGGGAGTGGGTCAGCATGTATCTGGCCCCGGATTTGTTGGCTCACCAGCCGGTGTACAGTCTCCATCTTCTGTCGGTGAGCATTTAGCCAGGAGGGGTAGTTATGGCAGACATCATCTCCAGGGCGGAATAGGTTCAGGTCATGGACCCCTTTTCCGGGGCGGCCAAAGAGAAGGGTGTGTGGGGTGTAGCCAGTCACAGAGTGGACCTGGTTGTTGTAGGCCCATACTAGATCAGGAAGGAATTGGGGCCATTGGTCTTTCTTATCATCGGCCAAGGTGCGGATCAGCTGGAGTAGGGTCCGGTTGAAGCGTTCACATGCACCGTTCCCTTGTGGGTGGTAAGGAGTGGTCCTCGACTTCTGGATCCCATACATCCGATGCAGCTCTTCGATGACTCGGCCTTCGAAACAAGCCCCCTGGTCAGAGTGCAACCTCTCCGGGCACCCGTAGACATGGATGAACAGTCGACAGATGGCCCGAGCAGCCGATTCAGCCGTCTGGTCTTTGGTAGCGACAGCGACAGCGAATTTTGTGAAGTGATCCACCATGACTAGACAGTACTGATAGCCACTGCTCGCCGTCCCAATCAGCAGATAGTCCACCATCAACAGCTCAAGGGGCCGGGATGTTTTAATTGTCTGAACAGGTGCACGCTGCTCAGGGGACTTGTGTAGTTCGCAGGTGCGACAGGTCTGGCAGACGTCTTCAACCAGCTTGCGGAGCCCCGGACAATAGATGGACTGTTGAATCCACCGAAAGGTCTTGTCTATTCCGAAGTGTCCATTCCTTTTGTGGGCTTGGGCCACCATCTCACGGGCCAATTGATCAGGCACCACAACTTGTGTGCATTCCTCCAGCATGTGCGACAAGAGAACCTTCCGGTATAGCACTCCTTCTCTCAGAATCAGCCGGTCCCACTGACTGAGCAGGGTCAAAGTCCCGGTAGACAGTCGTGCCCGTATATCGGCGGGAGGCTTCTGCTGCCGCTTCACCCATTGTTTGAGTAGAGCCCATTCAGGGTTCTGGTCCTGGATCCTGCACCACTCCTGGGGTGGCAAGGCGACTCCCACTGGAGTTCCAGCTTCGCCCACAACGAACTGACGGTAATCCACCATCTGTTGGGCGAGCTTTGCAAAGTCAGGCGTCTCGTCCCCTTCTAATTCTTCATCCCGGTCTCGGTTGAGTAAGGGGTATGACACTCTAGACAGGCTGTCCGCATTTTGATTCTCAGCTCCAGCCCTATATTTGATCTTGTAATTGAACTTGGAGAGCTTAGCCATCCAACGCTGCTCCATGACTCCGAGCTTCACATTTTCTAAGTGGGCCAACGGGTTGTTATCGGTCAGGACTAGTACTTCGGTCCCCGTGAGGTACCCTGCAAATTTCTCCGCCATAGCCCACGTTAGGGCCAACAGCTCCAGCCGGAACGAGCTATAATTGGTGGGGTTCTTCTCGCCCTCATGTAGGGACCGACTGGCATAGGCTATGACCCGTTCCTTGCCTTCTTGTACCTGTGAGAGCACTGCCCCTAGACCATGTAGACTGGCATCGGTGTGTAGTTGAAAGGGCAGGTTGTAGTCCGCATATGCCAGGATGGGGGGAGACGTTAAGACACCCTTTAGGGCTTGGAAGGACTCTTCCTGGCTGGGTCCCCAGCTGATGGGTCGTCCTCTGGGGCTGTTGGTGGTCCCTCGAAGCAGGTCATGCAAGGGTGCAGCAAGTCGGGCGAAGTTTTTGACGAACCGGCGGTAGTAGCTGGCCAACCCCAGGAAAGCCCTGACCTCCTTGACGTTTGTGGGCTGCGGCCAATCCCGTACGGCGGCTATCTTCTCTGAAGATGGCTGGACACCTTCGGCTGAGATCCGGTGGCCCAGGTAATTGATCTCGGGCTGCAGAAGACGGCACTTGCTGGGTTTCAATGTGGCGCCCCTGACCTGGTCAGGCACCACTGAGTACTGCACCCATGCTGGGGACAGTACAAAACAGGTAATCCAGAAGGCTGACCGAGGTGTGACTACACAGGCGCATAGTGATCAGGTCTCACACATTTACCTTTGAGAGGACCCCTGGGGATCCCAGGAGGGGGCGAAGCCTCCATCTCCACTCGAGGGGTGTGGTAGAGAGCCTGGTTGCTAGGTGACGTAGGCAAGAACAGGAGAGGAGGGAAGAGTGAGCCGAAGACAGTTGAGTGGTGAAGTTCAGGGAGGGCAGAAGCAGACCCTGTAGCTCTACACAATTCTGACAACGTACGCGCAGTGACTACCGACGGGGGAGATCGGTCACCTGGTAGTGCTGCCCGAAATCCACCCACGACTAAAGAGAGAGCAACGGAGTGGAGAGTAAGGAGACTGTCAGGGAGATACCAGGCCCAAACGGGTAACAGGTCCCAGTGCAGGGATAGATCCACCTGTCCTTTGCCAAACCTGCATGAGGGGGCACTTTACACCCCCAAGACAACACCACAGAGTCCGCAGCCACGTAGCAAAGTGAGGGCCCATAGCTCACAGGAGGCAAGCAGCCGGAGTGACCTGGTCCAGGCTACAAGCAAACGGGCCAAAAAGAAGGGGAGAGAGGCACCAGCAACTTCCCTGGGCGACCCCAGCAGGGCTTCAAGCAGGGGTTACCCCAAAACACAACGGGCTAAGGAAGGCGAGTTGGTAGCCACCCTCACCAGTCAGCCTGAAGGACACCTGGTTCCAGCCTGGTTCATCCCAGCTACGCCCGGGTTACTCACCCTGCCACGATCAGTGAGTAAAACCCCTGAAAGACATCCTGCTTGGGGGTGTGAGTCATTCTGCGACTTGTAGTTCCACACACCTACACGGGACCCTGGGGCATGCCTCACTCTCAGGGGGCTATTACAACTGACTGCACCTACTATCAGCCCCAGGCACCCCTAACCTGCAGTGGCGGTCTCCACTGACCGCAATTCTGAGAGTGGCGTCACGACAATCAAAATAGAGGATTTCCTACCTGTGACAAGATCCAGCCGCGTGGAGTCCCTGAAGGTAATGCACCGCTGCACCGACACCGAACCTCGGGGCCCCACACATCTGGCGTCACGAACAGGATAAGGACTAGACCTGTTCAGACAGGTGACCATGTGCCTGGGCGGTCCGCTTGGAAAATTGGAAGCTCCGCCATATTGCCACCATGAAAAGCGCGCTGAAAAACAACAGCAGCCCGCGCTGGGAGAAGTTACCGCCCACGAAGAGGTGTGGCTACCCAGAGATCCCCTGAAGGGTCCTGGCCTCGCAAGTGATGAGAGCGGAGGCGTTCAGAGACGTCGGGAAAGAAAGGGAGCCGGAAGCCTGCTGCTGAGAAAAGATCTGCAGAGCAGCGACGACACGGTGAAGATGGCGTCTGAAGATAGGAGCCTAGAGCCAGGTTCCGCTGCCTGGTGGTCCTGGGAGCTTGCCCAGTTCAGTAACCGACTGGAAGCGAGGATCGTGCAGCAGATCCGAGAAGGACGTGCGGAGCTGCAGGAAATCGCTGAGGCAGTTGAGGCCTATGAGGAGAGAGCCGCGCTACGAGTGCCCCACAGGACGGCTCAGGTCCCGATGGTGGCACTGATGGGTGAGTCCTATATTGCCCCTGCCAGCGCGAGTGCCCCGACTCCTGCTGCCACGCCCGCGGTCCCTGAAGAGGCGCCCGGCGCGGCAACGCTGAATCAGGCCGCAGAAGCGCCCAGCCCGGCCCGCACAGATCCCATCGCAGCTGCGACGCCAATCCAGGCCGCAGAAGCGCCCAGCCCGGCCCGCACAGATCCCATCGCAGCTGCGACGCCAATCCAGGCCGCCGCAGCGATGCCCTGCTCGGCCCGCCAAGACCAGGCCGCTGCCACGCCAGGCTCGGCCCGCCAAGACCAGGCCGCCGCAGCGATGCCCTGCTCGGCCCGCCAAGACCAGGCCGCTGCCACGCCAGGCTCGGCCCGCCAAGACCAGGCCGCTGCCACGCCAGGCTCGGCCCGCCAAGACAAGACTGTACAATTATTTACCCCGGCCTGCCAGGTCAGAGCAGACACCGCTCCCCAGCCCAAGGAAGTCCCTGCTAGGAAGTCCCTGCTGGGGGAGGACCCCGAATACTGGAAGCTGAAGGCTGATCTAGAGGCCCACTTCCCAAAGGAGATGGTGGACCGGTATCTGCTCCCTCCGCATACTCACAGGAAGACTCCTGCAACATTCATGCCAAAGGGTCCCCCGCCCTGGCCTGCTGATGAAAATCCATCCCTAGCGCTGCCACAATAGGAGTGCCCAGAAGAACTAAGGGGGAGGGGAGGCCAGGAAGCTGAGAAGCTGACCCCAGAGCCATCAGCAGTGGATGCAGCACCAGTCCAAGAGCCAGAGATGCTGCCGTACTCCCGCTGGGATGAAGAGGGCCCGACATCCTCCGCTGAGGAAGATTTGTCCAGATACCTCACCTGGGAGCCTGCAAGCGGTGAGGTGGCAGCCAGGCAGGACCCAGCCCGCAGGACACGGCGCCGCAGCAGGACAAGGGATCCACCTGCACAGCAGTCTCCCGAGGAGAAGGACGAGGTCACGGCCAGAGACTTAGAGGAAAAGCGGTCCTTGAGAAGGGCCAAATCGCAGGTCAGAGGCCCACTTTGTCGAGGAGTTGTAGAAGACTTCAGTCTAAGGTCTGGATATGGCTTTATAGTAGCATCTGGTGTAAAGGAGGGCATATTTGTAAGCAGGAGAGACGTTAGAGCCCATTTGCCCAGAGGACACCCAGGAAGAGACCTACGGAAGGGAGATTTGGTCGAGTTCACAAAACATCAAGGAGAAAGAGGGTGGTACGCATTGGATGTCATACCATGTACCAGGAACCCCTACAGAGATCCTGCTATCTCTACAACAGATGATGACGACAGGTGCCAAAGCCCAATAGGCAAGAGCCCTGGTAAACAAAAGTAAAGTTAAATACGAAAGTACAGCAAGTTAAAGTTTGAAGTTTGCAACGTTATAGAAAAGTTTAAGAAATGTGCCCACATGAACTGATGTGAGAAAATCCTTTTGCACCTCGTGTATGGACCATAGGCTATGAACTGTCTATAGCCACAAACTCTCGCAGTGTTTATAGTTACCCCAGAGGTACAACCACTACCAGGGAGCACGCCTGTTTATGGGGCTTGGCTCTCCACCACAAAGAGGGTACCTGGTCAGCACCAACTGTGGAGGCCGCCTCTGCATCCTGCCAGAAGAGGCTGAAGGCGCGGCTCCACCAGGCCAGGTATACCCTGAAACCACCAGACCATGAAAGCCGCCTCTACATCCTGCCAGAAGTGGCTGAAGGCGCGGCCAACGGGAGAGGCAGATGGGAAGAAAGGTCTGGGGAAGCTGATGGCCCAGACCTGGTTACCAAAAGAAACCGGTGACCTGCCGCCTGAGAGGGTTTAGGGTGGGTTAACGGACTTGTGGGTGGAGGGTGGTGATGTATGGTACCTGATGGTTTTAAAACGTTTTACCATGTTTTACTGTTTTACGCATTTTAAAATGTTGTCTTGCAGCCCGAGGACGTGCTGGTGATAACTAAGGGGGAATGTGGCGCCCCTGACCTGGTCAGGCACCACTGAGTACTGCACCCATGCTGGGGACAGTACAAAACAGGTAATCCAGAAGGCTGACCGAGGTGTGACTACACAGGCGCATAGTGATCAGGTCTCACACATTTACCTTTGAGAGGACCCCTGGGGATCCCAGGAGGGGGCGAAGCCTCCATCTCCACTCGAGGGGTGTGGTAGAGAGCCTGGTTGCTAGGTGACGTAGGCAAAAACAGGAGAGGAGGGAAGAGTGAGCCGAAGACAGTTGAGTGGTGAAGTTCAGGGAGGGCAGAAGCAGACCCTGTAGCTCTACACAATTCTGACAACGTACGCGCAGTGACTACCGACGGGGGAGATCGGTCACCTGGTAGTGCTGCCCGAAATCCACCCACGACTAAAGAGAGAGCAACGGAGTGGAGAGTAAGGAGACTGTCAGGGAGATACCAGGCCCAAACGGGTAACAGGTCCCAGTGCAGGGATAGATCCACCTGTCCTTTGCCAAACCTGCATGAGGGGGCACTTTACACCCCCAAGACAACACCACAGAGTCCGCAGCCATGTAGCAAAGTGAGGGCCCATAGCTCACAGGAGGCAAGCAGCAGGAGTGACCTGGTCCAGGCTACAAGCAAACGGGCCAAAAAGAAGGGGAGAGAGGCACCAGCAACTTCCCTGGGCGACCCCAGCAGGGCTTCAAGCAGGGGTTACCCCAAAACACAACGGGCTAAGGAAGGCGAGTTGGTAGCCACCCTCACCAGTCAGCCTGAAGGACACCTGGTTCCAGCCTGGTTCATCCCAGCTACGCCCGGGTTACTCACCCTGCCACGATCAGTGAGTAAAACCCCTGAAAGACATCCTGCTTGTGCGTGTGAGTCATTCTGTGACTTGTAGTTCCACACACCTACACGGGACCCTGGGGCATGCCTCACTCTCAGGGGGCTATTACAACTGACTGCACCTACTATCAGCCCCAGGCACCCCTAACCTGCAGTGGCGGTCTCCACTGACCGCAATTCTGAGAGTGGCGTCACGACAATCAAAATAGAGGATTTCCTACCTGTGACAAGATCCAGCCGCGTGGAGTCCCTGAAGGTAATGCACCGCTGCACCGACACCGAACCTCGGGGCCCCACATCAACTTCAGGCCATGTTCTCTCAACCTACTGAACACACGGCCCAGCTGCTGCAGGTGTTCTTCAAATGTGGCCGAATAGACTACAATGTCGTCCAGGTAGATGAGGGTGAAGTCGAAGTTGAAGTCTCCCAAGCAGCGCTCCATCAGCCGCTGGAAAGTCCCCGGCGCGTTGTTCAGACCAAAGGGCATCCGGTCAAACTCGTACAGGCCCATGGGTAAGATGAAAGCAGTCTTCTCTCTATCTTTCTCATGCATAGGTACCTGCCAATATCCGCTGGCCAGATCCAACGAAGAGAAGTATTTGGCTTTCTTCAGGGCTGTCAGGGATTCTTCGATCCTTGGCAAAGGGTACGAGTCCCGGATGGTGCAAGCATTCAAACGGCGGTAGTCCACACAGAATCTCAGGGATCCGTCCTTCTTCTTGACTAACACTACCGGTGCCGCCCAGGGGCTCTGGCTTTCTCGTACCACTCCCGCGTGTAACATGGAATTCAGGAGATTTTTCACTTCTTGGTATTGCTGGGGAGGAATTTGGCGGTACCTTTCACGGATAGGAGCAGTGTCACCGGTGGGGATTTCGTGCTTGATACTGGTGGTGCACCCAAAGTCGGTGTCATGCCGGGCAAAGGACGCCTGATGCTCTTGAAGTAGCTCTTCCACTTGGGACACCTCCCGTTTGGAGTATTGGGATACGTCCAACTGACACTTCTCTCGTAGTTCTCGCCCCGCGTTGGTGTCACCCGCGACAGCGGCCATGGCAGAGACCGTCACTGTCCAATCTCCCTCTGTAGACGGTACAAACTGGAGGGGGCTCATAGGGTTCACCTCTTCGGTTAGAGCGTAGACTCGGGCGAGCTGTGTCCCGGCTTCTAGGTCAACGCTCACGTTAGCCGTGTTGCCCAGCCTGACAGGAATTCTTCCCTTTCTCACTACTGCTAGAGTTCGAGCGACTAGTGGATTCAGCTTCCCTTCCTTCGGGGAGCGCGGCTCAATCAGCACCTCCACGCCTTCAAGCTGTCTGATGGTGCTAAGGGGTAGTGAGATAACTGTCTCTTTCCCAGCTGGTAAGGTGATCCTAGTATGGCGGGGTACGGTGACCGTGGCCAGCGGCAGTTGTTCTTCTGTCATTCGCTGGAGGTTGCAGGTCCGGACCACTTGCTGAAAGGCACGGCGGGTGGCCCTATGTGCGGTCACTTCTTGCCAGTACTTGGGCCCCTTCTTGGTAAACAACACCAGATTCAGGTCTTTCAAGATGTTCATCCCAATAATCTGGGCGTTTCTGATCCAAAGCCTTCCCTGACCACAATTATCCCTCTCTTCCCGAGATCTTGGCCACAGATTTCGGTGTTCATCCAGGCAACTCCCGTCACCGGAATGGGTAGATTATTGGCTGCTTTGATCTTGATGGCGGTATCAGGGTCATAGGCAACCCGCGGCTTTAGACATTCTTCGTAGAACTGCTCGGAGATGGTGGATACCTGAGACCCAGTATCCATTAACCCTTGTACGGCGATCCCTTCCAGTAATACTTCCAGGGTGGGGCTATTTGATGCAAGTTTGTTCCGTGGCTGGCTCTGTTTTCCTACACCCCTCTCTTTGGCATCCCCTGCCGAGTGAGCCTCTTTGGCAGGGGCGTCTAGTTTAAAGGCGGCCACTGTTGTGGGACATGACTTGCTGATTCTGGTAGATCGGACTGTGGAGGAGCTTGAAAGTTCTGGGGGCAACGGTTGGCTCTATGGCGGGGATCGCCGCATGTCCAGCATCTTCCCATCGGCCGGCTGGGTTGTTGTCTCGCTTGCCGGCCCGCCTGTTGGTCTAAGGTGAGCTGTAACACCTGTTTCTTCAACTCTGCCACCATCTGTTTCAGTTCTTCCGTGTTGCTGTTCGGAGTCCCGATACCAGATATGGACCTGCAAGCCACGGTATATGTCTGTGTCTCCACGACAGGTCCCCTTGAACGTTCTATAGCTTCTTGTTTGGCCCCAGCAAACGTAAAGGCCGGATTTATCCGGAGTAGATCTTGCAATGAGCGGTTAAGGTACGGGTCTCTCAATCCGGTCACGAACTGATCTCTCAACACCAGGTCACGGGTACCCGTACTAGCTATCTGTTCTTCGTTTCTACCGACTTGTTCTAGTAGCACTTGAAGGGCATTGGCATATTGAGGAATGTCCTCCGACTCGAGTTGAGTACGCCGGAAGAACATATAGCGCAATGTTCCCGCATATGTGGTCGGCCCATAGGTGTTCTCCAGCACCCGCACCAAGTCATCCAACGTACGCTGGCCCCTAACCGTCTCCAGCCTGACTGTCGTCCACGCTTCCCCTTCTAATGTTAGCATGGCCATTTCTGCTAAGGTCTTAGGATCAGTGTTATACATTTCCCCCACTATCTTAAGTTGTTCAGTCCATTCAGTTACAGGATAGTTCCGTCCGTCAAACTTCCTCACCTGATTGACAATAGACGGCGGGGGAGCTGTCCGGTTATAAGTTACTACCGGGGGATGATTTTGTTGGTCACACATCCTGCCGACTACGCCACATGAAGCGACCGGTGGTAGGGCCGCGGGTGTGTGTGTATGCTCTATTCCAACAAAATCCCCATACTCAGATTTTACCGGTAGTAACATTTCTTTACTAGAAAACATATTTATAGTACAATCAACCGAACTATCTGCGCACATGAGTATAGTGGAGTCCCTGGATTTTCACTCCTTCCGGGTACGCAGCAAGAAGAAAGGAAAAACAACAACAAAGAAATGGCGGCAACTTTCCCTAACTTTCCCTACAATCACGTACCAGTCTATCCCGGAAGAAGATGCCGCTCCCACGTCGCAGGCCTGGAGTCTCACGATGATGGGTCCCGGTGCAGCGCTGAAGGGATGCAGCTCCTCGGTCTTTTCCTTTGATCTTCCCCCGCTGGTAACAGATTCTAATCAGTCTTTTAGTCCCGGGGCACGCCGAGCAGAAGAAGGGAGGTCACAGCCCCTGAACTTACACTCTGGTTGCGATGCTCTGCAGTCCGGTTAGATCCTTGGTGAAAACAAAGTCCTGCAGACCGGGGATGGCAGAAACCACTTCCACAGGGTGATTTCTCCAAGACTCCGGTGGCAAAAGAGCCCTCTGTTCAGGGAGACCACACGCAGCTCTCCTCTGGCTGAGCTCTGGAGCTGAACAACCTTCCCGCACTTTTTTTTCTTCCTGGTTTTCACACATAAGCTGCAGTAGGGGATTTCCCAGCTCTGTGTTTGTGATTGCACAGTCTGACACTGCCCCCTTGTGGGCAATTGCTGAAACAGTATTCAAATCCATTTCTACATTAATGATGCAGTCTGAATTGTTGATCCCATTACAGGGTCCACACACCCACCCAGCCCAGGAACTCCCTGTTAACAACACATGAGCCATTGGGTACGCTATCCGTGTGCGTAGGGGGCACACCTGTGGACAGGCGCAGCAGCAGCTTCTGCATGCTTTGTAATCCCAACACAGGACGTAGACACGGCACGGAGTCCAAGTACCTGTGCAAAGAGTCTTTTTGCACAAAGTGTGGGAGAATGCACAGTAGCACAAACTGAGGACTTAAGCCCACTTTACACACAGAGATAAATCTGTGGCAGATCTGTGGTTGCAGTGAACTTGTGGACTATCAGAGCCAGGTTTGTGGCTGTGTACAAATGGAACAATATGTCCATGATTTCACTGCAACCACAGATCTGCCAAAGATTTATCTCTGTGTGTAAAGTGACCTTTAGCCTCAGGAATGGCACAGTCATGCTGAGCATGCTCACTAGGCGAAACACTGTACTTAGGCTGTGTCTGTGGTTAATCGGCACACGCATGCACACTAGCCATCTCTCCACACTTAGACGGGAATGGGGAAGCAGCCAGCTGAACGACCCGAGGGACGGACAATCTGCAGTTAAAAATTGCGTAGCAAAAATGGAGGAGTGTAGAATGCACATGTGGTGTACCTTGCTTGACAGGACAGGAACCAAAAGGTAGTATCCCTGACAATTTTACTATGCCCCTAAAAGTGTCAGCACTTTTTGAAATTAAAATTGCGTTGCAGAAATGGGCAGGTGTGTAGAATGCAGAGGTGGTGTACCTTGCTTGGCACCAGTGGGACACTAAGTTAGTATAGCAGACACTTTTTGGATGCCACTAAGTGTCTGTACTGTTTGCTATAAAAATAGCATAGCAAAAATGGGCAGGAGGGTAGAATGCATAGGTGGTGTACGTTGCTTGGCACCAGTGGGACACTAAGTTAGTATAGCAGACACTTTTGGATGCCACTAAGTGTCAGCACTGTTTGCTATAAAAATAGCGTAGCAAAAATGGGCAGGAGGGTAGAATGCACAGGTGGTGTACCTTGCTTGGCACCAGTGGGACACTAAGTTAGTATAGCAGACACTTTTTGGATGCCACTAAGTGTCAGCACTGTTTGCTATCAAAATAGCATAGCGAAAATGGGCAGGAGGGTAGAATGCACAGGTGCTGTAGGTAGCAGGACAGCAAAGGAAGCCTCAGTTTCTATCCCTGCCAATGAAAAAATGCAGCAAGGACTTGCCAGAGCTGATGTAGCCAGACACTGTTATCTAAAGCCCTGCACAGCGTTTGCACAGACCTGCCTAGCAACAATGCCTATGAACGGCTGTAATGCAGCCCTGAAAAGGGCTGAAATTACAAGTAGTCCCTAATTCCTAAAGCGCTGTGTAGATTGCACTGTATGGCTATAGCGCACACAGCAGCAGCAGCGAGAGCGGGAGCAGTGACTGTCACCCACCCGCAGCACCTAACCCGAGAGCTAATGACTGTGACGGGGAAGATGGCTGGATCTTATAGAGCAAAGACATGTGACATGCACAGCTTATGACACATGCCCTTGCTTGTCTGGCAAAAATCCACTTTGCAGTGTGTGTCTCTGTGATTTGCTGGCAGCCTGGCCCGCCCCACTGTATGCGCGGTTAGGGAAAAAAAAAATTGGAAATCGGCATTCTTTCAGCACTCAGCAGCAGCACTGATCTAAACACCGTCTCCCCCCCCTGCACACTATACGCTGTATTTTGATAATAGTGTGATTCACAGTGACTCACACTATTAGGGTACGCTCACACGAGCGTGAAAATCGGACGAGTGCAATGCGAGAAATTCTCGCATTGCACTCTGACCAATGTTAGGTAATGAGGTTGAGCTGTTGGTCAGCTTTTCTCGCATCCAGATTCTGGATGCGAGAAAAGCGGCAGCATGCTGCGATTGTCTGCGAGAGCAGTATCTCTCGCACCCATTCAAGTGAATGGATGCGAGAGATACATCGGACTGCACTCGGATGTTATCCCAGTGCAGTTCGATCTACGCACAGGCTGACAGTGGAGGAGATGGGAGGATTAACCCCTCCCTCTCCTCCGCAGCGCCTGCACTCAGCCTCACAGCTGTGACCCGATCGCAAGATCGGGTTACAGTCGCATGACACCCGGCTCACGCTCGCAGCAGAGCCTGAGCCGGGGGACATTAGCATATCGCATCCGATGCTCTCGCATCGGATGCCATACGCTCGTGTGAGTCCAGCCTTACAGTGAAAAGCCAGCTAGTAACCAGCTAGGCTTTTTGTTGATCGAACCGTTCTCGAACATAACTCGAACTACCGAACTTTTACCAAATTGTTTGAGTTCGTATAGGCATACACCTATCAGTTTGATTAAACATAGCTGGACTACAATGAAGGAGTAGAAACATCTTAAGGAGGATCACAATTAAATGGAAAGCATGGGACTTAAATAAGAGTGTCTGAGCAAAGGGTCTGAATACTTATGACCATGTGATATTTCAGTTTTTCTTGTTTAACAGATTTGCAAAAATTTCTACATTTCTGGGGGGTTTTCTGTCAAGATGGGTGCAGAGTGTGCATTAATGAGAAAAAATGAACTTTTTTGAGTTTCCAAAGGGCTGCAATGAAACAAAATGTGAAAAATTTAAAAGGGTCTGAATACTTTCCGTACCCACTGTGTAACACTTGTATAAAGGGCAATAGTGTAAAGGGTGCTTTACACGCTGCGACATCGCTAACGATAGCTAGCGATGTCGTGCGCGATAGCACCCACCCACGTCGCTATTTCGTCATGGGGGTGATCGCTGCCGTAGAGAACAATATCGCTACGGCAGCGTCACACGCACATACCTGCTTAGTGACGTCGCTGGAGACACCGAACAATCTCTCCTTTAAGGGGGAGGTTTGTTCGGCGTCACAGCGGTGTCACTAAGTGGCCGCCCAATAGCAGAGGAGGGGCAAAGATGAGCGGCCGGAATATGTCGCCCACCTCCTTCCTTCCTCATTGCCGGTGGACGCAGGTAAGGAGATGTTCGTCGCTCCTGCGGTGTCACACATAGCGATGTGTAATGCCGCAGGAAAGACGAACAACCAGCGGCATGCACCACCAACGATATTATGAAAAGGAGCGACGTGTCAACGATCAACGATTTTTGACGTTTTTGTGATTGCTGATCGTCGCTCCTTTTAGTCACACACAACGATATCGCTAACGGTGCCGGATGTGCGTCACGAACACCGTGACCCCGACGATATATCGTTAGCGATATCGTTGTGTGTAAAGTACCCTTTAGTGTATTAAGTATTGTTTATGAACAGACACATATCACAATGTACAAAAATAAAAATGGACAAATAAACAGAAAAAAAAAACACAATATAAAACCAAATTAGAAAAAATTATATAAGCTTCAAAGTCAAATGCCACAATGTACTAAAAAGAGAAAGCATTTCGATCTGGATGGAAAGAAGCCATGCTAGAACACAGGAAACATATAGTTTCGTCATCATGGAAAATTATTTTCAATCTGGATGAAGTTATAAAGAACTAAGATTATAGAAAAAAAAAAAGGAATATTAAAATCATATATCAACATCCCTAACATAATGAAAGCTAAAAAGACTCCTATACCACCCTAAAATACCGACCCAAACCATAAATAATCATGCAAGTTTTATAGAAACACACTGAAACCTAAGGTTTCACTGAGACCCTGCGGTGTCATATTACCTAGGAGATATATCCATCTACCGTACTTTCCTCCTTGGCCAAGACGTTACCCATGACATTTCCAGGAGGGATTTTCCGGTCGTTGATTCCTATATTATTGCCAATTACCCTTACCCGGTATCAATAATACACGGACACTGCTTGCGACTTGGTAAAAAATGGCCACAGCAGCCCTTTATTGCCTATTGTTTACACACTAACACAAGGGGGCGCCGTCCAACGGGCGTCCCCAACATTTAACAATAGGTAATACCATAATAATAATAATACAGTACGTAATACAATACGTAACCCTGGGTAGGCCCGGTCCAGAAACCACCTTCCACCACCAAAACATGATCCCTGGCCGCAACACACACCGGGCCGGAGATGAGGTATGAATCACCTACGGATCAATACCCCCCACCTTGCAGGACCCATGCCTGCAAGATCCTTGTAACCGGAACCACTATATCCTACAAGTGACTCTCCAATCAAATAACATTATCCGTTAAACCGCCTCTGGACCAGACCTACCCCCGCCATAAGTCCGGTCCAGAAGCCATACTCCACCACCAGAACACAATCCCTGGCCGCAACACACCGACCCAGAGATACGAGGCATTAATCACCTATGGATCAATACCCCAACCTTGCAGGACCCCATGCCTGCAAGATCCCTGTAACCAAAGCCACTGTATTCCGCAAGTGACTCTTCAATCACACAAACCGTCAGAAAAACACGATCCCTGGCCGCAACACACCGACCCAGAGATGGGGGCATTAATCACCTACGGATTAAAACCCCCCCAAGTAGCATCAAGTATCAACCGTGTCTCAAAACCTTACATTCCTCTTTACCTCCAACTCAATATTATCCCCGGCTGCAACCTCCAGCCCAGAGATATGAGGCATCAATCACCTATGGATCAATCCCCCATGTGCATAACAGTAAAGGCCCTGTCACACACACAGATAAATCTTTGGCAGATCTGTGGTTGCAGTGAAATTGTGGACAATCAGTGCCAGGTTTGTGGCTGTGTACAAATGGAACAATATGTCCATGATTTCACTGCAACCACAGATCTGCCAAAGATTTATCTCTGTGCGTGACGGGGCCTTAACTGTGACCTCAAAACCTTAAAGCCCGTTAGCGACTTTAATCCAACAACATCCCCGGCTGCAACTAGCCCAGAGATAAGAGGTATTAATCACCTACGGATCAAAACCCCTATGCCTTGCAGAACCACGTGCTTGAACTGCACTTGGATCCAGAACCATGACCCCAACCAGTGACTCCTCCTGCGATTACCATTTCACCAAAATGGATCACTGACCATAACAATGGTCCCATATTTAAATGAGGTAAAAGTCACCAAAGGAGTAATACCCTTACCCAAACCAAAAACACCCGTACTTTCAATTACCTATCACCTGGGGCATTATAGCCACCTGTGACTCCCTGGCAACCATCAACTCCTTAATATATAATCCTTGGCAACAACCCTGACCCATATATAAGGCATTGATCACCAACGGAGCAATACCTCCTCCCTGCAGACAACCTTGTACCTGCAGGTCACCAGTAACCGGAGCCACTGTACCTTCCCCAGTGGCTCTCCATCCAAACACCAGTAACAATTAGAGCTCCTCTGGACCAGACCTACCCCCGCTGCTGTGACAAAGGACATAATCCCCATTATTTATGCTGACCATACACATATACATCATACACATCATATACATATACATATATTCCCACATTACCCCCATCTTATTCACCCACTTCCAAGAATCCCAAATGACAATATACATCACAATCCACATAGAAATCTCTTTTGTTTCGTTTTTTTTATTATTATTATTTTATACACGACACTTCCTCCAATCCTTTCTTTTCTCATTTTTTTTTTTTTTTTTTGTTGTAATGGCTCTAAAAATTGAATAACTATACATGCATATAAACACCAATAATAACAATACACAATAGAAGGGAGGGTAGGTGGGAAGCTGTCATCCAGGAAAATGCAAGAGGAGGTAATGGACTCCCACCTCCTATTATATACACCATAAAGCTCCCTCCTTTCCTTCCACGACACTCCACCCCCTAACCAATCACCTTCTTTTCCTCATTGCTAAACGAACCAACACTGTTTAACCCCATCAACTCCCTACCCTCCGGGCTGTCATGTCGCCCCTACACCCTATGGGTTCCATGGCTTTCTTGACATTTCCAGGAGGGATTTTCCGGTCGTTGATTCCTATATTATTCCCAATTACCCTTACCCGGTATCAATAATACACGGACACTGCTTGCGACTTGGTAAAAAATGGCCACAGCAGCCCTTTATTGCCTATTGTTTACACACTAACACAAGGGGGCGCCGTCCAACGGGCGTCCCCAACATTTAACAATAGGTAATACCATAATAATAATAATACAGTACGTAATACAATACGTAACCCTGGGTAGGCCCGGTCCAGAAACCACCTTCCACCACCAAAACATGATCCCTGGCCGCAACACACACCGGGCCGGAGATGAGGTATGAATCACCTACGGATCAATACCCCCCACCTTGCAGGACCTATGCCTGCAAGATCCTTGTAACCGGAGCCACTATATCCTACAAGTGACTCTCCAATCAAATAACATTATCCGTTAAACCGCCTCTGGACCAGACCTACCCCCGCCGCAGAACAGGCCACGTGACACCTTGCGTGGCCTGGACCCCCACACACCCAACGCTTGCTCCCCCAACTTGCAAGCCAAACCAACCATTAAAACCTTTCCATCTATCACTTAAACTCTGAGCATCCCATATATGCACCATCCAGCGTACCCAGTCCACCTTACTGCACCGCACTCCCCTGATCCTTGGTGGCAGGAGCCACCGGGTCCCTCTGACGGCCACTCAGGCCCACCATGCCACAAGCTCCCAAACTATACTGGAATCCACACCATGCCCCGCTGGCCTTATTATAACCAATTAAATGCAGTACCGACTGTACCATCGTCCTCCCCAGTACCGACCAAAGAACCACTGTACAGTCACCCTGTACAGTCAGTCCTCCTCCTCCATTCTCCAGCTGAATTAAACCACCACTGGGGTTGAGATACAACAACAGGATGACACTCACACTGCTTATGTTACCGGGTCACTTCGCACCCCAAACCTAGTTCTCCCAGGAAATCGCTAAAGTAAAACGACTGCAATCCATAGCCTTGAAATTTCCCCTACAGCTGACCTTGCAGCTTCCCCAGAGCCAAATATCACTACTGGTCGCCCCTGACCGATTTATTCCGCCATCACACCCTCTGACAACAACAGAGGCTCGAGCTGTCTTCCCCAGAAAATCCCAAAATCTTCCCACATACTCAACTACCCCACTAATGGACCTTCTTCATCCGAAATCAGGCCCACTTAATTTCAACGAGGCCCACACGGCCTAACGGAACCATGCTCCACCCCAAAATTAACACGGCCTCAAAAAACAAAACAACCGCAACCATCGCCCTGTACCCCTTACTGAGTCGAAGATATTGAAGCATTACCTTCGATCCCAAGGTCCCCAACAACACCTCCAACCATAATGCATAGTCCGCTTGCCTCTGCAAACTGGACCACGACAAGCTCCCTGTACTACAATGCCCACCGGAAAATTGCAGCCACACCACTGGCCCGATTGACTCCATATGCAACTATGGGCATCAGGAGACACAACTTTACCAAACACCATGTCCGGGCCTTTCGATCTCAAGGAAAACCTTGTGACACGCAACCCCCTTTGAGCTCTCATATTACACCCCAAGATAAATTAAAACCTTGGCCACACCATAGTATCCGCTCAAAGCCGACCACCGTGGGGCGTACCACCATTTTCCCGTAACGCACAACTGCACCTTCAAACCAAATACCTTCGTGCCGTGAGACCGGAGCACCACGACTCCCTAAGCAAACCCTTACCCAGATGCCCATACCTACCACCGGGCCAAGCATTCCTTTTTTTTTTTTTTTTTTAAATTGTATATGAATATTAAATAGACTCCACCGGCCCACAGATGCCAGGAGTCCACTCATGCAAAACACCCAATAATACCAGATGGCCCTAAGCTATCCGACTTACACTCTATGCACCACAAGTACCCAATCCTCTAGTCCAAACCATAACTCGCATAGTCCCCACCCGTAATCACGGCTGTCCGAAGAACTCCATTATTCCGTCCGCAGCCCACCATTGCTGATTAACCGAGTTCACCCACAGCAGCCCAAAGCTGCCCAGCACCTACATTAACACCAATTCAGTCACGCTGGACTCAACATTCCTCCCAGCACCAACCTCCACAATGGGATAACATGCTGACTAGCCACAAATTAACCCCATGTTACCATTGATGCGGTTGCAAACCTACAAACCCATTACAGCAACCAACACTTCACCTTCTCCTACATTTCCGCTCTCCTTTATTCACTTATCCACAGCAACCCTCGCGCCATACCGGGGCCCCGCACCTACACATCACTCACAAAAACCCCCTGAAAACTCCTCGAACACACCGTACCGCGGGACCTCTCGCCCCTTTACCTTACCCACCATAATTCATCCAATAAGAACCACCATGCATCAGAAGATTAATAATGAAACACCCCAGCAAACCTTCAATAACTGCGCCGTCTCACCCGCTCACATGTGCCGCAATCATCAGCCCCCTTAACCAAGTCTCACAAGACCTAAACTGCGGTAAACGCCGAACCTCGCCATCCCCAACCTGCAACTGTAACCACCGGACCTGACGCCACCTGCACCCTCACGGCCCCGCTGCCATGAGACCACCCTGTCCGTAACTCTGCCCCTGGCCTCCAGAACAACCAACCGACCTATGAACTAACCACATGCTCCAAACCCCCCCAGCTGCTACCCATATCTCCAGACACTACTCCACTACAGCGACTGTCCCCCCACCACTACAAAAAGGCTGAAACTTAAATTGATTACCGCGCCAGGCTGCCTCCAGAGGACGCCCTCAGATCAGCCGTCACCGTCCTTTTCGCCAGTCGTCCGTCGCTGATCCCGGGACAGTCCCTCAAGCTGCAGGCACCGAATGCCCGCCGGGTTCGCCCCCTGACGCCAGGAGCACCGTGTCCACATGCCCTGTTTGGGCCGATTGTCGCCTCCACAATGCTGGGCGCTCCCCTCCTGGGGGAAGCCGCTACTGATGAGAGCTGCACCCTTGTCCCAATGCCTGCTCCAGGATAGACAGCAGGCCTCCTGTCTCCTCCTCGTCGCCACCTGCTGCGCCCAGTCCTCCGGTCCCGATGATCCAGCCACACAGGTGAGGTGACCCTGCAGGCGCCTCCTGTCTCCTCCTCGCCGCCGCCTACTGCGCCCAGTCCTCCGGTCCCGATAATCCAGCCACACAGGTGAGGTGACCCTGCAGGCGCCTCCTGTCTCCTCCTCGCCGCCGCCTTCTGCGCCCAGTCCTCCGGTCCCAATAATCCAAGCCACACAGGTGAGGTTGTGGCGCCCCTGACCTGGTCAGGCACCACTGAGTACTGCACCCATGCTGGGGACAGTACAATA
The DNA here is from genome assembly GCF_048569485.1 of Anomaloglossus baeobatrachus. Classification (NCBI taxonomy): domain Eukaryota; kingdom Metazoa; phylum Chordata; class Amphibia; order Anura; family Aromobatidae; genus Anomaloglossus; species Anomaloglossus baeobatrachus. Next base: position 232,287,968 of record NC_134357.1, read on the forward strand.
CAGGTAATCCAGAAGGCTGACCGAGGTGTGACTACACAGGCGCATAGTGATCAGGTCTCACACATGTACCTATGAGAGGACCCCTGGGGATCCCAGGAGGGGGAAAAGCCTTCACCTTCACTGGAATAGTGGAGGGGGCCAAAAGCCTCCATCTCCTCTCAAGGGGTGTGGTAAGAGAGCCTGGTTGCTAGGTGGCGTAGGCAAGAACAGGAGAGGAGGAGCAGTGAGCCGGTTCAGTGCAGAGTCCAGGGAGCTCCGAGAGGAGTTGACCCCTACCCCTGGGGCTGTTGCAGTCTGACAGCGCCCGCGCAGTGGCTACCGACGGGGGAGAACGGTCACCTAGGAGTGCTACCCGAAACCCATCTCCAGCTAAAGAGAGAGCACAGAGTGGGAAGTAAGGAGACTGCTAGGGAGTACCAGGCCCAAACGGGCGGCAGATCCCGGAGCGGGGATAGATCCACCTTTCCTTGCTAAACCTGCCGGTGTGGGGCCCTCAAAGCCCACACCACAACACCCAAAAGCCGCAGCCATGTAGCCACAGTTAGGGCCCATAGCTCACAGGAGGCAAGCAGCTGGAGTGATCTGGTCCAGGCGACAAGCAAACGGCAACCGAAGGGGAGAGAGGCTTCAGCAACTTCCCTGGGTGACCCCCATAGGGACTAAAAGTCGGGGTTACCCCAAACCACTAAGGGCTAAGGAAGGCGAGTCGGTAGTCACCATCAGAAGTCAGCCTGAAGGATACCTGGTTCCCGCCTGGTTCATCCCAGCTACGCCCGGGTTACTCACCCTGCCATCAACTGTGAGTAAAACCCCTGAAAGACATCCTGCTTGTGTGGAGTTATTCTGCGCCTTGTGGTTCTACACACCTACACAGGGCCCTGGGGCTTACCTCACTCTCAGGAGGCTATTACAACTAACTGCACCCACCATCAGCCCCAGGCATCCCTTAATCTGCAGTGGCGGTCCCCACTGGCCGCAATTCTGAGAGTGGCGTCACGACAAGAAGAAGATCTCCTACCTGTGACAAGATCCAGCTGAGTGGAGTCCCTGAAGGTAATGCACCGACACTGCACTTGTGGGGCTTCACAAGGTGACCCTGTAGGCAGCCGTCCTCCGCCCCCCCGCGGAGGGAGGGGGGGTGTTGTCCATCCACCGCCGCTGGGCGCGCTCCCTGCCGGGAGCGGCCGCATTGCTCAAAAAATCCAGCCTGAGGCCTCACACCGGAAGTAGGCCCCCGGGCTGGACACGCCCCCTTTTCGGCCGTCGCGGCCCTGCAGGAGATTCCTCCCGACAGCCAGAGCGGGCGCTGCAAGCTACCGCTGCCCACCCAGCTGCGGAGGGTCCCCACGGGAGTGGGGGCTCTCACGTTGTCCTCCTCACCCCCACCTTCCCCAAAAGACCCCGGCGAGTCCTGAAACTGCCAGCACTACAGCAAAGAGGGGGGGGGGAGGGGAAGGTGCCGAGGAGACACCCAGGCAGCCTGGGTGTAGGACTGCACTACCTGGGCGCCCTGCACCGCCATGCTGACCAGATCCGAGGATTCCTCAGGACATCATGATGGAGGTTCCCCAGCCCGTCCAAGCTGCAGATCTGCGACGTCCGGATCCATCATGCTGGATGTCATGATGGAGGTTCCCCAGCCCGTCCAAGCTGTCATCCAGGAAAATGCAAGAGGAGGTAATGGACTCCCACCTCCTATTATATACACCATAAAGCTCCCTCCTTTCCTTCCACCACACTCCACCCCCTAACCAATCACCTTCTTTTCCTCATTGCTAAACGAACCAACACTGTTTAACCCCATCAACTCCCTACCCTCCGGGCTGTCATGTCGCCCCTACACCCTATGGGTTCCATGGCTTTCTGATCACCTCCTCTAGCTCTGACCTTAAAAAGATGTGCATTACAATTGTGGTATTTTTTAAAATGTTGTGGCAAAATTTTAGACTGTACAGATTCCACCGCTGTCTGAACCTTCTTAATGTCTCTACAGTGCACCCGCACTCTGATTTTAAGTTCTTGTGTAGTTAATCTCACATAATTTTTAGCGCAAGGACATTCCCCAACATACACCACCACCTTTAATGTACATGATACATGTTTTCTGATGTCAAATTTTTTTGATCCATAAAAATTCAAGAAGGTCTTGGATTTGACAAAATTTGTTCAGAGTTTACATAAACCGCATGGGAAAAATCCTAAATCAGATGATGGTATTTTTTATTTTTTGTAGAGACTTGGCATCATAGTGGCTGTGTACCAATGTATCTTTCAGATTTTTTGATCTTCTGGCCACTACCGAAGAACTGCATCTGAACATAAAATATTCCAGTGTTTACATAACATATTTTTTATTGTCTGCCACTGATGGTGAAATGTTGTAATGAACCAAACCTGGGTATCTTTGTTATTAGAACATTTCTGTTGATTATTAAAGAGGAGAGTTCTTCTTGACTGAACGATGATACCCTTTACAAATGGATATTCGGCCTCAAATCACTGTGCCAGTTCCCCGGTTATTGAATGTTAAATACATCCTGTTCTGAGCAGATCCTTCTGGGTCTTAAAAATTGTCCCATGGGAATCCCAGAGATGGTTGATTTGGGACGGGCTGAATCAGCATGGAGAAGTGTGTTGGTTGATGTTGTTTTCCTAAAAACAGACGTCGATAAAGATCCATCAATTGTAGAGATGAGTGTATACCTTTGTGGTGTTATCTCTTGTAAAAGTGTGAAATTTGGTGATAAAGCAACATTTCTCTGAAAAAAATGGCAATTTTCAATATGATGACCTAATGTTATCATATTCTGTGAAGCATCTGTGGGTTTAAAATGCTCGCTATACTATTGGATAAAATCCTTGAGCAGTCTAGTTTCCAAAGTGGGGTCACTTGTGGGGGGGGGGGTTACAGTAGGTACCTCAGGGGCCCTGCAAAGCGACAATGTGTCTGCAATATATTTTAGCCAAATATGTGTTCCAAGTTTCAAATATTGCTCCTTCCCTTCTGAGCCCTCCCGTTTATCCAAATAGAGGTTTCTGACCACATGTGGGGTATCTGCACGATCAAAAGAAACTGGGTAACATTGGGGTCCATTTTGTTGTGTTACTTCTAGTAAAAGTGAATAAATTGAGGCTAAAGCAAAATTCCTTTTTTTTCCCCTTTTCATTCATTTCTGTGAAGCAGCTGAAGGGTTAATAAACTTCTTGGATGTGACTTTGAGCACTTTGAGGGGGTGCAGTTTTTAGAGTATTTTCTGTCACCTAGGCCTTTTAAAGTCACTTCAAATGTGATGTGGTCCCTAAAAAAATGGTTTTGTAAATTTTGTTGAAAATATGACAAATTGCTGATAAACTTTGAGCCCTTCTAACTTCCTAACAAAAAATAATTCAAAAATGGTGCTGATTTAAAGTAGACATGGAAAATGTTATTTATTTACTATTTTGTGTGACATATGACATGCCCGCACCGGGGCCTTGGGTGACTCGTTACCGGGCCACGATTTTGCTCCTGGGATGCAGCGGTGGCGAGGCCTGGTTCCATGACCCCAGCAGTGTCATTTAATAAATAGGAAGGGGATGATGACAGTTTATTCGTGATGCCACCTGTTGTATGTGGCAAGTTAGGTGCAAGTTAGGTGCCGCTGCGAATGGAGGCCTCTGGGGCAGATGGTGATGCAGCTGAGATGGTGCAACTCTCCACAGGTAGAGCTGAGCCCCAGGGCCGATGGGGGTAGTAATAGGCGATGGTAGGGGTTGCAGGGCCGGACGCACAGGCAAAGAACGGAGCGACACAGGGATGCAGTCTCAAGATGTTTACTCACTGTAGCAGTTCCAAGGTAACACGACATGCCAGTGATCGCCTTTGGAGTGCTGGGGTTTCATTGTGATGGGCTCCGATCAATCCAAGGTAGTTCGGAGGTCGAGTCCAGGGCACCTTTCTTTCGTGTACTTTCCCTGGTCGTCTTCCTGCGTTTGCTTCTCCCTCTTGCTTTGCGCCCTCACACACAGAGCCCTGAGCCAGTGCCCGCTGACCCTTTTTGAGTGGCATGAAGCCCTATCCCTTGGCCCTTTGGGGTCAACTTTCAGCTAATTCGTCTGCGAATGTGGCATCGGTGGTTGCAGTCACCTCAGCCTCGGGTTTTACTAGCGGAGTACGTAAGTTCTTCTCCTCTAGCCTAGGGACCAGTCCCCGATTTGCGGCCAAGTCCTTCCACCTGAAGGTTCTATGTGGAATAAGGCTACGGGAGTATGTTGCACTTCCCGTGGTCTCTAGGACCCTTCTGCGCCTTGGTCGAGCTGCACCAGCTCCAGACCGCAAGTCTTTTCTCCTCCACTGCTTCTTCCTCTTTTTTACTTTCTCCACACTCATCGTGTGTCCCCACTCCTAAGACTCCCCCCCCGACCTGGCTTTGGGTACATCCGACCCTTGCCATGTCTGATGAGGTGTTGCTGAGTGAGAGTGTTGTGTTTTGAGTGAAACAGTACATACCACACCTCTGGATGAGGTGCAGTACCTATGTGGTGACTGAAGCCTCAGGGGCCCCACACTACCCCACAGCAAATCTCAGCACGTCCTTAAGCTGGACGAAAACAAAAATACAGTGGTGTTATTGTGCCGCCCCCACGTCAGTAGCAGCCGGGCTGTTCGGATCCGGATCCACAGTGTGGCTTGAGGGATTCTCCGGACCCGGGGGTCACGCAGACACTCCAAATAAAAAGGGACGTATTTGTATGGGATTTGCCGTAATCAGTCTGTGATGCCACCCACGGTGTGTGGTGAAGTGTGGCACCACCGCTGCTGCTGTGGGGCACCCGGGGGCGATGGGATGGCAGCTGGTTGTTAACCCCTCCGTGGGTGAGGATGGTTGCCCTGGGACCCGGTGACTCGGTGCAGGGGACGGTGATGGCAGGGGCTGGCGCACCTGGTCAGACCAGGGAGTCTCAGCTTACTCACGGTTAAATAAATCAGACAAGTTCAGTGGTTAACCAAGGTGCTGGTGGCCGGCCGCCGCAGCCAGGTGTACTCTGGTCCCCCACCCGGGCTGGAGGTCTGTGTCACTTTCCTCTGCACTGTGTTGTGATGTGGTGGACTTCCCGGTGTTTCTGCTCCCGGTACTTCTGTTGGGAGCTGTGCAAGCTGACGCTGACCTGTGGGATCTACTGGGCCCTGGCGGATGCCCTATCCCTCTCTATGGGTGGTTGTCTGCTTTTTGGGACTTTGGTTGGGACAGGACCTATAATCCTGCCCTCAATTGGTTAATTAGCTAGGCCGTTGGTTCCGGTCCTGTCTTCAGGGCCCAAGTACCCCCTCTGTGCACGGTTTCTGGGTCGGTTCTCCGGTGTCAGTACTGGTGGGCTCCAACCATGCCCCGGTCCACCTCGGATCTCCGGCTGCCGTCTTCCCATCTCCTGTCAGACATGGACCACCGTCTGCCACCTAGCCAATGCACCGGGGCTCCAACCCCGGCGCCTCTGCTCTCTGTACTTGAGCTTCACCTTCACACTCCTCCTCCAGTACTACTCCACTTGAACTACCAACCTTGACTGACTCTTTTCCCTGTCCGACCACCAACATTTATTAAACTGTATGTTTGGATGAAAAAGGAATATTTTCAACATGAAAAACATTTTAAACATTTTAGAACATTTCTTCCCTTGACGGGAGGCACAGATCTTAAACGTTACATTAACTAAATGGACCGGACCACCTTCTGTTCGACCCCGCCACCCAAACAACCTGTTTCCTGGTGCCACCACTAGAGTAGGTTTGCACCCCTTTGCCCAAGTCAAGGAACGGGTCCGGGTGACGCCCACATGGGCCGGGTAAAAAAGTTCCTTACCCAGCAGTCCTTGTTATGGGTCCCACGGTCTGGAGGGTGTTCACCGGTTGCAATGGTGACGGGCCTCGGCCGACTCCACCGCAGGCCCTTCCTCCAATCGGCCTCTCAGAGGTGTAACAGTCATGGTGGTAGGAACAACAGGAAGTTGGAAAATAGGGTAGCCGTATTCAGCTACCAAGTCCAAAAACAACAATATTTTTACAACTGCTGCCGCTCCCGGTACGGGGCACGGGTTCCATGCTCCGCCTCCTGCTCAGGAGTCAGGCCCACTCGGGTGCCCTCGGCGCCAGCTACGACCAGCCTCTCATACTGCCGTGGGCCCCATCACTCAGTGGCCTGCTCCTCCTCTCTGCAGATGCACTCCGGCTGCTCCACAGCTGGGACAGGGTACTTGGGAGCGGCCGGCACCGTAGCCGGGGTAGACTTCCGGTCCGGTGCTGCCTCCGTTTCGGCCGGGCCGACTGCCACAGCCGTCATCATCACCGTTGCGGCCAGGCGGACTGCCGGAGCCGTCGTCATCACTGGTGTGGCCAGACTCGGGGCCGGATGGGAAGTCGTCAGCGGTGCCGGGGCGATGGTGACGGTAAGGCCTGAGGCCCCAGCAGCTAGGTCCTCCCCGTAGATGGTACGGGCTCCGCTGCCACGGACTGGGGCAGCGGGTTGGTCGGGGCGTTGGCTGCGGACGGCATGGCGGACGGAAGCAGGCCGGGTCCCTCAGCCGGGACGGCCGGTTCCTGGGAAACATAGGGGCGTGGGTCACTGCTTACCCGCTCCACCGCGATCATCTCCACTTCGCGCGCCCGGACAGCTGCAGCCAGGCCCTTCATCTCCGACGACCACTTCGCCAGCATGAAATGGGCTTGGGCCTGGATACTCCGACAGCTCCTGCCACGTTGGTGTCCAGGAACGGGTTGCTGCAGAGTCCTGGCGTCCCTGCCATTTACAGCGCTAGTTACATGCCGCTCCGTCCTCTCTTCCCCCTTGGTCTTTTGCGAGCACTCTCCTCGCGCAGCTCTCTAGTGTCGTTTTCGGCCTCAGGGTGTTATTTCCTTCCGGCGGTGTTCCAAGGGGGCGGGGCTTCAGCTTCGCGCCCTTTCTCGGGGAAGGAAACGCTGGGTTGTCGTTTTCGCGCCTAAAAATGGTGGCAAAAATGGCGGTTTTTCAATATTTTGCAGCAGAGCACCGCTGACAGTCCAGAACAAGGCGCACTTCCACCAGGTTGGTGGATGGGTTACAATCCTGTTCGTGACGCCAAGTTTTGTGGTGTGCTGCCCCCATGTCAGTAGCAGCCGGGATGCTCGGATCCGGATCCGCAGTATGGCTCGAGGGATTCTCCGGACCCGGGGGTCACGCAGACACTCCAAATAAAAGAGGACGTATTTGTACAGGATTTGCCGTAATCAGTCTGTGATGCGACCCACGGTGTGTGGTGCAGTGTGGCACCACCGCTGCTGCTGTGGGGCACCCGGGGGCGATGGGATGGCAGCTGGTTGTTAACTCCTCCGTGGGTAGGGATGGTTGCCCCGGGACCCGGCGACTCGGTGCAGGGGAATGTGATGGCAGGGGCCAGAGCGCCTGGTCAGACCAGGGAGTCTCAGCTTACTCACGGTTAAATAAATCAGACAAGTCCAGTGGTTAACCAAGGTGCTGGTGGCCGGCCGCCGCGGCCGGGTGTTCTCTGGTCCCCCACACAGGCTGGTGGTCTGTGTCACTTTCCTCTGCACTGTGTTGTGATGTGGTGGACTTCCCGTTGTGGAACGCGGGAGTCTGCTCCCAGTACTTCTGTTGGGAGCCGTGCCCGCTGACGCTGACCCGTGGGATCTACCGGGCCCTGGCGGATGCCCTATCCCTCTCAGTGGGTGGTTGTCTGCTTTTTGGGACTTTGATTGGGACAGGACCTATAATCCTGCCCTCAATTGGTTAATTAGCTAGGCAGTTGGTTCCGGTCCTGGCTTCAGGGTCCAAGTACCCCCTCTGTGCACGGTTTCCTAGTCGATTCGCCGGTGTCGGTACCAGCGAGCTCTAACCCTGTCCCGGTCCACCTCCAGCTGCCGTCTTCCCGTCTCCTGTCAGACACGGACCACCGTCTGCCACCTAGCCAATGTACCGGGGCTCCAACCTCGGCGCCTCTGCTCTCTGTACTTGAGCTTCACCTTCACACTCCTCCACTACTACTCCACTTGAATCACCAAACTTGACTGACTCTTTTCCCGCTGCGGGCTCTCCAGACCCCTAGGTGGGCGTTCTCCATCCGCCTGGTCCTGCCCACTGGTGTGCCTGTCTTACCCTGAGGGGGGGGAGGAGTGACTAGGGTTTCAGGTCGGCTGTATGTAACCCTGTGAGGGAAGGTGTTCTGCGGGGCCTCTACTGTGTGACCACCTGGCGGCGCCAGGGCGTCACATTATGACATGCATATTTTTGTAAGCTGTAACATTGTAAACATTTTCTTCCCTTAATGGGAGGCATTATCTTGAACGTTACCAACATGATAAACTTTTACATATAAAACTTTGACAATAATAAACATCATTTTTACACTGTACTTTGTTGAGGAGCCATGATGCCAAAGTTCCTTGCACCGCTCCTGATCTGTGCAAACTCAGCAACCACATATAGAACCATTTGGTGGACCTACCACCAACAAACCCACAATGTAGGCTCTGGGTGGGCGACAAAGCGTTTCTGATCACGCTTCATTACTTCTGCCACACCAGATGGGTTTTATCTCCTGTGATCTGTGAATTCTGCTAGAGGGCGCTGTACTTAGTGCAACTATTTACAAGCGCAGTCCTGGTTACCCATAGTCCAGTGACCGAGTTGTCCTTTTAACTCACACACATGAACACATTATCAAAAAGCATATTTAAACATTGTGGGCAGCCGCCCGGTCAGACACACACTCCGGTGCAAGTTCCAGATGCTGCACGTTCAAGGGCGTACCACCCCCTTTCGCCTTTGTAGCAATTGTATGCTACCGTGTCGCCGGTGTATATGTCACGCGTCACGCTTTAGATGACCTTTCTGGAGGTGGGCTTCTACGTCCCGCCGAGAGACAAAGACGTCTTTCGCGAGACCGGTCTCGCTAACAAAGCCCCAACCCCATCAAACCGGACGACCGTCCCGTACCTCAGCGGTCCCCGCTCTAATGGTCTAACCTTTGCGGAGCTGCTGCTTTGTAGCTATGTTGCAGGCCTCCATCTCCTCCCATCTCGCCTGGCGCTGTTTCTGCTCCGCTCGCAGCTTCAGCAGCTGCTGTTGGCATGCCACCGCAATGACATTGGCAGACTGGGTGGTTGTTTAAGGGGCCACCAGTCCTTTCCCGCTACCGGCTATGACATCACAGGCCAAGCGTTGATGCACCTGACCGGGTGCAAGGGCCAGGGGAGTTGTAAGGGGTCCCACCAGGGTGTCCTCAGCTACCGGAGCAACAGGGTTGTTGTCTCCGTTACCTCTCCGGTGCAGGTCTCTCCCTCCGCTTGGGCTGGTGGTGCACATTCCATCAGGGAATGTCACTCCACCACCACTTCCACCATAGATTCCTGCCATTTCTGGACCGCGCTGACTTGGAGCTCCAGCAGCTTTCGTCCCAGCCTCTTCACCTCCTCCTCCAAGAAGTCTAAATCCAGGACTAGTCACGGCATTAGGACATTCTCCGGACGGCCAGAGGAGTTGTTCGCTGCCACCCTGCACTCCAGGTTGTCCCGGTTGCTGCTCGCCATGGTGCACTCCAAATTCTTCTGTGTATGTGAAGCCCCACAAGTGCTGTGTCGGTGCATTACCTTCAGGGACTCCACTCGGCTGGATCTCGTCACAGGTAGGGAATCTTCTATTTGTCGTGACGCCACTCTCAGTATTGCGGTCAGTGGGGACCGCCACTGCAGGTTGAGGGACACCTGGGGCTGATGGTGAGAGTGCAGTTAGTTGGAATAGCCTCCTGAGAGTGAGGCAAGCCCCAGGGCCCTGTGTAGGTGCGTAGTACCACAAGGCGCAGAATAACTCCACACAGGCAGAATGTCTTTCAGGGTTTTTACTCACTTCAGGTAGCAGGGTGAGTAACCCGGGCGTAGCTGGGATGAACCAGGCTGGAACCAGGTATCCTTCAGGCTGACTTCTGATGGTGACTACCAACTCGCCTTCCTTAGCCCTTGGTGGTTTGGGGTAACCCCGACTTTTAGTCCCTATGGGGGTCACCCAGGGAAGTTGCTGAAGCCTCACTCCCCTTCGTTTGCCGTATGCTTGTTGCCTGGGCCAGATCACTCCAGCTGCTTGCCTCCTGTGACCTATGGGCCCTAACTGTGGCTACGTGGCTGCGGCTGTTGTGGTGTTGTGGCGTGGGCTTTGAGAGCCCCACACCGGCAGGTTTAGCAAAAGAAAGCTGGATCTATCTCCGCTTCGGGATCTGCCGCCCGTTTGGGCCTGGTACTCCCTAGCAGTCTCCTTACTTCCCACTCCGTGCTCTCTCTCTAGCTGAGATGGGTTTCGGGTAGCCCTCCTAGTTGACCGTTCTCCCCCGTCGGTAGCCACTGCGCGGACGCTGTCAGACTACAGCAGCCCAGGGGAAGGGGTCAGCTCTCCTCGGAGCTCCCTGGACTCTGCACTGAACCGGCTCACATCTGGGACCTTCACTGCTGCTCCTGTCAGAGCTTCACTTTCCTGCTCCTCACTCCTCCACACTCTGCTGCAGACTGTTTTCTCCTCCTTCTCTTTTCCCTTTTTGTGCCTGCCTACGCCACCTAGCAACCAGGCTCTCTTACCACACCCCTTGAGAGGAGATGGAGGCTTTTGGCCCCCTCCACTATTCCAGTGAAGGTGAAGGCTTTTCCCCCTCCTGGGGTCCCCAGGGGTCCTCTCAAAGGTACATGTGTGAGACCTGATCACTATGCGCCTGTGTAGTCACACCTCGGTCAGCCTTCTGGATTACCTGTATTGTACTGTCCCCAGCATGGGTGCAGTACTCAGTGGTGCCTGACCAGGTCAGGGGCGCCACATTCCCCCTTAGTTATCACCAGCACGTCCTCGGGCTGCAAGACAACATTTTAAAATGCATAAAACAGTAAAAACATGTAAAACATTTCTAAAAGCACCAGGTACCATACATCACCACCCTCCACCCACAAGTCCGTTAACCCACCCAAACCCTCTCACGTTGGCCGCGCCTTCAGCCACTTCTGGCAGGATGTAGAGGCGGCTTGCAGGGGCTGGTGGTCTTCAGGGTATACCTGGCCTGGTGAAGCCGCGCCTTCAGCCACTTCTGGCAGGATCCAGAGGCGGCCTTCACAGTTGGTGCTGACCAGGTACCCTCTTTGTGGTGGAGAGCCAGGCCCCATAAACAGGCATGCTCTCTGGTCGCAGGTAAGCCAAGGCCCTATATACGGACGTGCCCCCTGGTTGCAGACGAGCCAAGCCCCTAAACAGGCTGACTCTGGTGGTGGTGGTGCCCTCTGGTGTAACTATTTACACTGCGAGAGTTTGTGGCTATAGCCAGTTCATAGCCTTAAGGTTCATTTCTCACATGAGTTTATGTGGGCACATTCTTAAACTTGTAAAACGTTGCAAAACAAACTTTTTCAAACTGGTAACTTCTATGCTTCTTTCTGTACTTTATGTGGATTCCTCCTCACCAGGGCTTGGGCCTGTAGGGCTGCGGCACCTGTTGCTTCCTTGACCTTTTTCTTCATCTGTGGTAGTCTCGTCCGTAGGTCCTTTGTCTTTTCTTTCTTTATCTCTGTCTTTCCTTTCTTCTTTAGGACATGGTGCTACATCTAAGGCATACCAGCCTCTTTCTCCTTGATGCATGGTAAATTGTACGGAGTCTCCCATCTTTAAGTTTCTTCCAGGATGTCCTCTGGGCAAATGAGCTCTCACATCTCTTCTATTGACGAAGATACCTTCCTTTATGCCAGGTGCAACGATGAATCCGTATCCTGACTTTAGGCTAAAGTCTTCCACAATTCCTCTACAAAGGGGTCCTCTGACCTGTGCTTTGGCTCTTCTCAGGAACCGTTTTTCTTCTAGGTCTCGGGCCGTGACTTCTCTCTGCTCTGGGGATGGCGGTGCAGGGAAAGACTGGGTTCTGCTACGGCGCCGTGTCTTGCGGACTGGATTCTGCGAGGTACAGCTTACAAGCTCCCAGGTGAGGCTTTTAGGCAAATCTTCTTCAGCAGACGGTGTCAGGTCTTCCTCATCCCAGCGGGAATATGGCAACATCTCCGGCTCTGGGCATGGATCCACTGCTGGGGGCTCCTGAGTCAGCTCCTCAGCTTCCTGGCCTCCTCTCCCCCTTAGTTCTTCTGAGCACTCCTTTGGTGGCAGTGCTGGGGATGGACTTTCTTCAGCAGGCCCAGGCGGGGGACTCTTTGGCGTAGTTGCTGCAGGGGTTGCCGGAATCCTCTTGGGGGTGTGCGGAGGGAGCATGTATTGATCCACCATCTCCTGTGGGAACTTGGCCTCCATGTCAGCCTTCAGCTGCCAGTACGCGGGGTCCTCCCCCAGCGTGGGCTTCCTAGCAGGGACCTCCTTGGACTGGGGAGCAGTGTCTGCTCTGGCCTTGCAGGCCGGGGAAAATGGTGATGCAATCTTATCTTGGCGGGCCGCGCCCTGTATGGCGGCGGCCTGGTCTTGGCGGGCCGCGCCCGGCATGGCGGCGGCCTGGATGGGCGTTTCGGGCGCAGCTTGGATCGGCGTCGCAGCTGCGATGGGATCTTTGCAGGCTGGGCTGGGCGTCGCTGCAGCGATCTGGGCTTGGCGGGCCGCACCTGACGGGGCTGCGGCCTGGTTCAGCACCTCACTTGCGGCGCGGACGAGCGTTGCTGCTGCGGTGGGGTCTCGGCGGGCCGGGCCTAACAAGGCGGCGGCCTGGGTCAGCGTCACACCTGCGGCGTGGATGAGGGTCGCGGTGGCAGCCGGTTCTCTGCGGGCCGGACTGGGCGTTGCTGCAGGGACCGGGTCTTGGTGGGCCGAGCAGGGCATCGCTGCGGCGGCCGGGGCTTGGCGGGCCGCACCTGGCGTGGTTGCGGCCTGGCTCAGCGTCGCCGCACCGGGCGCCTCTTCAGGGACTGCGGGCGTGGCAGCAGGGGTCGGGGCACTCGCGCCGGCAGGGGCATCACTGGACTCACCCATCGGTGGCAGCATCGGGGTCTGAGTCGTCACCGCCCGGTCTGGCACTCGGCGCGCGGCTCTCCCCTCATAGGCCTGAACCGCCGCGGTCATCCACAGAAACTCCGTCCGTCCCTCTCTGATCAGCCTTCCGACCCTGGCCTCCAGTTGATCGCAGAACTCGGCAAGCTCCCGACACCACCAGGCAGCGGAGCCCGGCTCTGGGTCTCTGCATTCAGACGCCATTTTCTCTAGCAACAAGCTGCTGGCTTCTTTTCCGTTCCGCCGTCTCTGGACGCTTCCGCTCTCTTCACAAGCGAGGTCAGAACTCTGCAGGGGATCTCTGGGTAGCCACACCTCTTCGTGGGCGGTAACTTCTCCCAGCGCGGGCTGCTGTTGTTTTTTCAGCGCGCTTTTCATGGTGGCAATATGGCGGCGCTTCCAATTTTTCAAGCGGACCGCCCAGGCACATGGTCACCTGTCTGGACAGGTCTAGTCCTTATCCTGTTCACAGCGCCAGATGTGAAGCCCCACAAGTGCTGTGTCGGTGCATTACCTTCAGGGACTCCACTCGGCTGGATCTCGTCACAGGTAGGGAATCTTCTATTTGTCGTGACGCCACTCTCAGTATTGCGGTCAGTGGGGACCGCCACTGCAGGTTGAGGGACACCTGGGGCTGATGGTGAGAGTGCAGTTAGTTGGAATAGCCTCCTGAGAGTGAGGCAAGCCCCAGGGCCCTGTGTAGGTGCGTAGTACCACAAGGCGCAGAATAACTCCACACAGGCAGAATGTCTTTCAGGGTTTTTACTCACTTCAGGTGGCAGGGTGAGTAACCCGGGCGTAGCTGGGATGAACCAGGCTGGAACCAGGTATCCTTCAGGCTGACTTCTGATGGTGACTACCAACTCGCCTTCCTTAGCCCTTGGTGGTTTGGGGTAACCCCGACTTTTAGTCCCTATGGGGGTCACCCAGGGAAGTTGCTGAAGCCTCACTCCCCTTCGTTTGCCGTATGCTTGTTGCCTGGGCCAGATCACTCCAGCTGCTTGCCTCCTGTGACCTATGGGCCCTAACTGTGGCTACGTGGCTGCGGCTGTTGTGGTGTTGTGGCGTGGGCTTTGAGAGCCCCACACCGGCAGGTTTAGCAAAAGAAAGCTGGATCTATCTCCGCTTCGGGATCTGCCGCCCGTTTGGGCCTGGTACTCCCTAGCAGTCTCCTTACTTCCCACTCCGTGCTCTCTCTCTAGCTGAGATGGGTTTCGGGTAGCCCTCCTAGTTGACCGTTCTCCCCCGTCGGTAGCCACTGCGCGGACGCTGTCAGACTACAGCAGCCCAGGGGAAGGGGTCAGCTCTCCTCGGAGCTCCCTGGACTCTGCACTGAACCGGCTCACATCTGGGACCTTCACTGCTGCTCCTGTCAGAGCTTCACTTTCCTGCTCCTCACTCCTCCACACTCTGCTGCAGACTGTTTTCTCCTCCTTCTCTTTTCCCTTTTTGTGCCTGCCTACGCCACCTAGCAACCAGGCTCTCTTACCACACCCCTTGAGAGGAGATGGAGGCTTTTGGCCCCCTCCACTATTCCAGTGAAGGTGAAGGCTTTTCCCCCTCCTGGGGTCCCCA